>NC_081295.1:158463913-158771630 GCF_030435805.1 Mustela lutreola
TTCTTGATTGGGTTATTTGTTCTTTGGGTGTTGAGTTTGATAAGTTCTTTATAGATTTTGGATACTAGCCCTTTATCTGATATGTCATTTTCAAATATATTCTCCCAATGTGTAGGTTCTCTTTTGGTTTTGCTGACTGTTTCCTTTGCTGTGCAAAAGCTTTTGATCTTGATGAAGTCCCAGTGGTTCATGTTTGCCCTTGCTGCCCTTGCCTTTGGTGATGTTTCGAGGAAGAAGTTGCTGCGGCTGAGGTTGAAGAGTTGCTGCCTGTGTTCTCCTCAAGGATTTTGATGAATTCCTTTACCACATTGAGGTCTTCATCCATTTTGAGTCTATTTTCTTGTGTGGTGTAAGGAAATGGTCCAATTTCATTTTTCTGCATGTGGCTGTCCAATTTTCCCAACCCCATTTATTGAAGAGGCTGTCTTTTTTCCATTGGACATTCTTTCCTGCTTTGTCAAAGATTAGTTGACCATAGAGTTGAGGGTCTATTTCTAGGCTTCCTGTTCTGTTCCATTGATCTATGTGTCTGTTTTTGTACCGTACTTTCTTGATGATGACAGCTTTGTGATAGAGCTTGAAGTCTGGAATTGTGATGCCACCAACTTTGGCTTTCTTTTTCAACATTACTCTGGGTATTCAAGGTCTTTTCTGGTTCCATATAAATTTTAGGATTATTTGTTCCCTCCTTTAGGGTTTTGATGAATTCCTATCTCACACTGAGGTCTTTCATTCATTTTGAGTTTATCTTTGTGTATGGTATATGAGAATAGTCTAGTTTCATTCTTCTGCATGTGATTCTCCAGTTTTCCCAGCTCAATTTATTGAAGAGACTTCCTTTTTCCATTGGATGACTTTTCCTGATTTGTCAAAGATTAGTTGGCCATAGTGTTGAGGGTCCATTTGGGGGGGAGGTGTCTCTATTTGTTCCATTGATCTCTGCATCTGTTTTTGTGCCAACCATAACATCTTGATGACTACCGCTTTGTAATAAAGCTTGAAGTCAAGCATTGTAATTCCCACAGCTTTGGTTTTCTTTCTCAACATACTCCTGGTGATTCAGGGTCTTTTCTGGTTCCATACAAATTTATGGATTGTTTGTTCCAGGTCTGTGAAAAAAAAAAAATGTCAGTGGTGTTTTGATAGGGGTTGCATTAAACGTCTTAACAGCTCTGGGGAGCATAGACATATTAACAATATTTATTCTTCCAATCCATGAGCATGGAATGTTTTTCCTTCTCTTTATGTCTTCCTCAGTTATTTTCATAACTGTCTGTACTTTCTAGAGTATAGCTCCATTTCCCCCTTGATTGGGTTTATTCCTAAGGATCTTATGGTTTTTGGAGATATTGTAAATTGAAATTCCTTAATTTCTCTTTCCTCATTTATATTGTTTGTGTATAGAAATGCAACTGATTTTTTAAGGTTTCATTTATTTATATGACAGAGAGAGACACATTGGAAAGGGAACACAAACAGGGGGAGTGGGAGAAGCAGACTTCCTACCGAGCAAGGAGCCTGATGCTGGGCTCATTCCCAAGACCCTGGGATCATGACCTGAGCTCAAGGCAGATGATTAACAACTGAGCCACCCAGGCACCTGAAATGCAACTGATTTCTGTGGATTTATTTGTGTATCCTGCCACCTGAGTGTGGAGTCTTTTGGATTTTCCACATAAAGTATCATATCATCCATGAAGAAAGAGAGATTGACTTCTTCAATCTCTTAAATGCCTTTTATTCTTTTTGTTGTCTTGTTGCTGATGCTAGGACTTTTAGTACCATGCTGAATGATAATGGTGAGAGTGGGCATCCTTGTCGTGTTCCTAGTCTTAAGAATGTTATTCACTGCAGGCTTTTCATAGAGAACTCTTATGATATTAAAGTGTGTACTCTCTACCTCTATACTTTGAAGAGTTTTAATCAGGAAAGGATGTTATATTTTGTCGAATGTTTTCTCTGCATTGATTGAGGGAATCATACGGTTCTTGTCTTTTCTTTTATTAATATGCTCTATCACATTGATTGATTTGCAAATGTTGAACCACCTTGAATCCCAGGAATAAATCCAACTGGTACTGGTGAATAGTCCTTTTAATATACTGTTGGATCCCATTTGGTAGAATCTTACTGAATATTTTTACATCCATGTTCATCAATGATATGGTCTGTAATCCTCTTTTTTTCTATTTCTTCAACTTTCTTTTTTTATTTAAATTCAATTGGCCAACATCATTAGTTTCAGATGTAGCATTCAGTAATTCATCTGTGGCATGTAACACCTACTGCTTATCATATCGCATGCCCTCCTTAATCTCCATCACCCAATTACCCCATTCTCCCACCCACCTCCCCTCTTTCCTATAATAAAGAGTCTCTCATAGTTTCACTCCCTCCCTGTAATTCTCCTTTTCATGGGGTCTTTGTCTGTTTGGGGATCAGGGTAATGCTGGCCTCATAGAATGAGTTTGGAGGTTTTCCTCCTATTCCTTTTTTTTTTTTTGGCTTTTTTTTAAATTTATTTATTTTCAGAACAACAGTATTCATTATTTTTTCACCACACCTAGTGCTCCATGCAATCCGTGCCCTCTATAATACCCACCACCTGGTACCACAACCTCCCACCCCCCTGCCACTTCAAACCCCTCAGATTGTTTTTCAGAGTCCATAGTCTCTCATGATTCACCTCCCCTTCCAATTTACCCCAACTCTCTTCTCCTCTCTAATACCTCTATTTTTTGAAGCAACTTCAGTAGAATAGGTATTATTTCTTCTTTAAATGTTTGGTAGCATTCCCCTGCTGTGAAGCCATCTGGCCCTGGACTTTTATTTGTTTGTTTTTTATTTGTTTGCTTTATATTTTATTTTTCCAGTGTTTCAAAATTCATTGTTTATGCACCACACCCAGGACTTTTGTTTTCTGGAAGGTTTTGATTACTGTTTCAATTTCGTTGCTGGTTATCTGTCTATTTAGATTGTCTATTTCTTCCTGTTTCAGTCTTGGTAGTTTATAAGTTTCCAGAAAGGCATCTATTTCTTCCAGTTTGCTTAATTTGTTGACAAATAGTTGCTGGTAATAATTTTTAATAATTGTTTCTATTTCCTTGGTATTAGTTGTGATCTCTCCCCTTTCATTCATGATTTTATTAATTTGAGTCCTTTATCCTTTCTTTTGGATAAGTCTGGCCAGGGGTTAATTGATCTCATTAATTCTTTCAAAGAACCAGCTTTTAGTTTCCTTGATCTCTTCTGCTATTTTTCTGGTTTCTATTTCATTGATATCTACTCTAATCTTTATTATTTCTCTTTTGCTTGGTTTAGGCCTTACTTATTGTACTTTCTCCAGGTCCTTTAGATGTAAGGTTCACTTGTGCATGGGATTTTTCTTATATTTTTGAGAGATACTTGGATGGCTATGTACTTCCCCCTTAGGATCACTTTTCTGCATCCCATAGGTTTTGAACTGATGTGTTTTTATTCTCATTAGTCTCAATGAATTGTTTAAGCTCTTCTTTAATTTCCTGGTTGACCCAATCGTTCTTTTGCAGGATGCTCTTTAACTTCCAAGTGTTTGAGTTCCTTCCAAATTTCTTCTTCTGGTTTCATTCCAGTTTCACAGCACTGTGGTCTGAAAATATGCAAAGAATGACTCCAGTCTTTTGGTATTGATTGAGACCTGATTTGTGACCAGTATGTGGTCTATTCTGGAGAATGTTCCATGTGCACTTGAGAAGAATGAATTTTCTGTTGTTTTAGAATGAATGTTCTGTATATATATATATATATATGAAGTACATCTGGTACAATGCTTCATTCAAAGCCCTAGTGTCTTTGTTGATCTTCTGTTTAGATGATCTGTCCATTGCTGTGAGTGGAGTGTTGAGGTCTCCTGCTATTAATATATTATTATCAATATGTTTCTTTATTTTGGTTATTAATTGGTTTATGTAATTTGCTGCTCCCATGTTGGGGCATAGATATTTAAAATTGTTAGAGCTTCTTTTTGGAGAAACACTTTATTTTTTTAATTTTTTATTTTTTAAATTACTTTTCATGTACTAGAATTCATTATTTATGCACCACACCCAGTACTCCATGCAATATGTGCCCTCCACAATACCCACCACCAGGCTGACCCAAATTCCCCCCTGCCCCTTCTGAACCCTCAGAATATTTTTCAGAGTCCACAGTCTCTCATGATTCACCTCCCCCTCCAATTTCCCTCAACTCCCTTCTCTTCTCCATCTCCCCATGTCCTTCGTGTTATTTCTTATGCTCCACAAATAAGTGAAACCATATGATAATTGACTCTATCTTCTTGACTTATTTCATTCAGCATAATCTCCTCCAGTCCCGTCCATGTTGCTACAAAAGTTGGGGATTCATCCTTTCTGATGGAGGCATAATACTCCATCGTGTATATGGATCACATCTTCCTGATCCATTCGTCCGTTGAAGGGCAACTTGGTTCTTTCCACAGTTTGGCGACTGTGGCCATTGCTGCTATAAACATTGGGGTACAGATGGCCCTTCTTTTCACTACATCTGTATCTTTGGGGTAAATACCCAGGAGTGCAATTGCAGGGTCATAGGGAAGCTCTATTTTTAATATCTTAAGGAATCTCCACACTGTTGGAGAGACACTTCAAGTATGATATAATGTCCCTCTACATCTACTACTGTCTTTGGCTTAAAATGCAATTTTTCTGATATGAGAATTGCCACCTCAGATTTCTTTTGAGGTCTGTTGGCATGGTAAATGGTTCTCCATCCTGTCACTTTCAATCTGGAGGTGACTTTAGGTTCAAAATGAGCATCTTGTAGATAGCATATGGATGAGTCCTGCTTTTTTTTTTTTAAAGCAGTGATGTTTTTGTTTATTTATTTTGTGTCTTCTTTTTTTTTTCTTTTTTTAAAAAAATTTCTTTATTTATTTTCAGCATAACAGTATCATTATTTTTTCACCACACCCAGTGCTCCATGCAATCCATGCCCTCTATAATACCCACCACCTGGTACCCCGACCTCCCACCCCGCCGCCACTTCAAACCCCTCAGATTGTTTTTCAGAGTCCATAGTCTCTCATGATTCACCTCCCCTTCCAATTTGCCCCAACCTCCTTCTCTCTAACTCCCCATGTCCTCCATGCTTTTTGTTATGCTCCACAAATAAGTGAAACCATATGATAATTGACTCTCTCTGCTTGACTGATTTCACTCAGCATAATCTCTTCCAGTCCTGTCCATGTTGCTACTGCACTCCTGGTATTTACCCCAAAGATACAGATGTAGTGAAAAGAAGGTCCATCTGTACCCCAATGTTTATAGCAGCAATGGCCACGGTCGCCAAACTGTGAAATGAACCAAGATGCCCTTCAATGGATAAATGCATAAGGAAGATGTGGTCCATATACACTATGGAGTATTATGCCTGCTTTTTTATCCAGTCTACAACTCTGTATCATTTCATGGGAGCATTCAGCCCATTCACATTGAGAGTAACTATTGAAAGATATAAATTTAGTGTCATTGTATTACCTGTAAAGTCCCCATTTCTGTAGATTTTCTGTTTCTTTTTGGTCTATGCCACTCTTGGGGTTTCCCTTCACTTACAGAATTCTCCTTAATACTTCTTATGAGGCTGGCTTGGTGATAACATATTCTTTCAGCTTCTGCCTGTTCTGAAAGCTATTTATCTTTCCATTTGTTCCAAATGACAGCCTTGCTGGGTCAAGTATTCTTGGCTGCATGTTCTCATTTAATACCCTGAATGTGTCTTGCCAGCCCTTTCTGGCTTAACAGGACTATGTGGACATGTCTGACGTTATTCTGAAGTTCTTCCCTCCATACCTAAGAAATCTCTTACCCCCAGATGCTCTCAGGATAGCTTCCTTTGCTCTAAAATTTATAGGCATCATTGTTGTATGTCAGGATATTGATCTATTTTTATTGATTTTGGGAGGGGTCCTCTCTGCTTCTTGGTCATGAATGTTTGTTTCCTTCCCCAGATTAGGGAAGTTCAGCTGTGATTTGTTCAAATATATCTTCTAGTCCTCTCTCTTCTCTTACCCACCTCCCCCTCAGGGATCCCAATAATTCTGACATTAAAACATTCCACGGTGTTGTTCATCTCTCTAAGTCTATTTTCATGTGCTACTAGCTGCCTATCCCTACCTTCTTCAGCTTCCTTCCTCTCTATTAGCTGTTCTTCTAGCTCACTAATTCATTCTTTTGCCTCAGTTACCCTTGCTGTTATTCAGTTTAGACAGCATCTCATTCACAGCATTTTTAAGTTTAGCCTGATTAGATCTCATTTCTGCCCTTAGAGAATCTATATTGCCACTAATACTTTTCTCAAGCCTTGCTATTGACTTCATGGTTGCTCTCCTGAAGTCTATCTTTCTCATCTTCCTTTTGTTTATATGCATTTTTTCTATTGCAGAGGACATTGTCTCTGGTTCTTTTCCTTATTTGGAGTTCCTCCTCCTAGTCATTCTATTGAGGGATGGATGAGCAAATGGATGGAGTCTAAAATATCAACCCGACCCAAGATAGATGTACCCTAGCAAAATCCAGAGTGGTCAGTTGCCACCACTAAAAAGTCAAAGCTAAAATGAAACACAAGAGTAAAAATAAAAAACAGAAAAAATTTAAAAATAAAGAAATAATCTCAAAAAAGAGGAGATGGGAAGGCAGGCCATAACTCTCAGTGTGGACAAAGCAGGGTGTTTCAGTTCTCCCTGGGTGTATTTTAGTGTGTGTTTTAGAGGCCACTACATCCCAAAATTATGAGGAAAGTAAAACTTGTATATATAAAAAGGGAAAACAGAATAGAGTGAAACACGGGCTAAAATAAAGGCTATGTCTATTAAAAAATAGGTGTGTAAAAATACAAGTTCAAAGACACTGTGAATCGTGAGTTGGTGTAATAGACATCTAGTTGAAATGAGGATAAGGTATGAAGGAAAATACAGCAGGGGGAAATGGCAGGAGAGAAGGAGAACAAAAGAAGGAAAGAAAAGAAAAGAAAAGAAAAAAGAAAAGAATTATATCTGAAAATAGACAAGCCTTGAGGCAACGCCTGGAGCTCAATATACAATTTCCCCGGGCAGTGGGATTTTACAGTCTTATGGGGTCATAGGGTTGTTTCCACCTGTCCTTCCAGCCTGTGTTCTGGGAGAGGGGCCTGCCTCACTGTTTCTCAGGTATCCCCGCCTGGGCAGAGTTGCCCCACACTCTGTCAGGGAGATGGGCTCAGTAGAAACTGGCCCTCTTTTTGGCTTTTGTTCCCTGGGGTCTTTCCACACCTCTTCAGGGGATCAGGGCCAACATGGCCACAGCCAAACCTCTGGGCCAGAGCAGAAAATTTGCATTCTGCCCTCTTTAATAAACCCTCTGGGATAAACAGTCTCCACTTCTGTAGGTGCCCCAAACCATAGCCTCCTGCAGTGCGTGCCCACTGCAATCTCTCAGAAGTGTTTTAAGGGGCCTTTTGTACCTTGAAAACCGCCAAGTAGCTGTGGGTCATGCACACACCCAAAGCTCCAGAATCAGGTCTGTGTTCCACCCTAAAGTCCTTTCCCGGCCACTACTGCTCTGCGATTTTTTGCCCAGTCCTATGTTCAGGTTTCACATCTTCTTCAAACTGTTCAAGGAAAGAGTGGATGGCGACCCACTGGGTTCGGTTTCTGGCAATCCAAGCTGAGGGCCTCTTCTTGGTCTTGCTGACCGTAAGCTCCTCCTGGCTCCAGTGCGATGTCAGTCTACCAGTTCAGGCTCCCCCTTTTCTCTGAGGTCCCTCGTATCCTGAGACCACAGTGCTCTACCTAGAATTCTGCCTTTTCATTTCCAGAGCCCCTTTCAGAGAGGGATGTCTGTCCTAGAGCAGATTTCTACGGGTTCTGAGTTTGCACTCTGGTGTTCTCTCATCTTCCAGGGGCCGGCTTATGGAGGCTGCCTCCCCCTTCTGTTTCTCTTCTGATATTTCCCTGTGGATTCATGACTCCACGCTTCCAACCTTGCAAAAAGCAGTCACTTTTCTGCTTGTAGAGATCCTGATATATATTCTTAGAACTCACAATGATTTCATAGGTGTTCGAAATCGCCTGGCAGATATCCAACTAAATGCAGGGGACTCATTGAAAAGGGGTCCCCTTCTCCACCACCAAGAGCTATTGGGACACTAAGTTCTTTACAGGGAATTCCAAAGTATAAGCTATTCATTATATTAACTACTGACTTTTCTATCCTTTAATGTTGATTTCTGTTCTCCTAAACGTTAGCACTCACCAACAGAGAGAGACGGACCTGCCTATGACAATTACTGAGAGACAGAATCAAACATCTTCCTACACTCTCCAGTGAAAAGAAAATGTGCCTCCTCTGGGAGGGGGAAGGGTACAGATCCAGAACAAGAAGAATTGAAATATAACATGTTCCTACGCCAGGGTTTTTCAGGAAGGAGGAAGGCTCAACTGAATCACCCAGTGATGGGCACAGCCCTGCACGCTTCTGCGGTGGGGGGAGAAGGGAGTGTGGCGGGCATGGCTGCAGGTTACGTGATGCTCTCCCCTGAGACACACAGGCTTCCTGAGACAGGATGCAGCACTGACTACCACAAAAGCTTCTGGGTGCAGAGTCTAAGAGGATTGGGAGACTGACATCATCTGGAGTGTGAGAGGTTGTAAGGTAAGGGGACAGAGCAGAGAAAGTCAGGGAGTGGCTTATCAGAAGCAACAACTATCTAGTGTTTCCCTTAAATGTTAGGATTACAGGTATGTGGCACAAGAGATATCTTAAGAAAAGGGCCATGGAAGACAACGGATTCCAATATGAACATAACAGCCAAGCTCGAAGCATGTTTCGATTCTGACCGTAACCATAATCAGCTGTTTCTTCCTTCTCCAAAGAGTATAACTTACTCAGTTTACCAGTATTCCTGTCATAAGTTTCCTGTGAATTGTTCTAAATTAATTATTCCATAGGAACTGTCTGTTACTGTTGGGGAAGGAAATGCCTGGATTCTCCTGCACACCTGAGTCCAGTCGAATGATAAAATAGTTTCTGCTGCATCGTGATAAGGCATAACCTTGTTATCAGATCCTCCGTGCAGTGACTGGGGAGATTGTGGAAAGCAGTGGGTAATCATTTCTATCATCTTTAATGAGCCATTTACATAAAGACATTTCAGAAGTGAAAATTTCATACTAATGAGGATTAATATTTACTAAAGGTTTCTTGTAGTGCTTCAGTTATAATGTCCAATAACATTTATCATGTTTTCCTTTGGTTGATAGGAGAAATAAACATTTGTTATGAAAACAGAGATTCATAAGAGGCTGAGAACTCAAGCAACATATCTAATTGTGTGGGAATGACCCGAAATGAATCACTTGTGCTGGGTTATTTCCAAGCCAGAATCACATACTGAGTGCTTGTCTTGGCTCTCAGGGCTGGGCGAGGAAGCCCATGAAGCTGAGCCTTGGACATTGCCTTATTTCTCTATTTCTCTCGATGTCCAAGTGACACTGAAAGTCCACCTCAATGTGTAAACCTTCAGAATCTCACCTGCATTCAAAGACCACTCAATCTTTATTATGTTGAATGGGGATCTACAAATAGAATTTCTCATAGAGCATGAAACTCTTGTATCTTCACATTATATGACAGAGCCATTTGCTTAATCAGGGACTCTTCATAGGAAACTTTTATAGACTGATAATAATATATAGACATTTATAGTAATAAGATACACCTTTATTTTGTATATAATATAACAATAGATACTGATAATAATAGAGAATATTCCATGCAGTGTCCTATGAATTCATTAACATGGTGTTTTTTGTTTTTTTGGTTTTGTTTTTGTTTTATTGCTTTTCAGCGTAACAGTATTCATTGTTTTTGCACCACACCCAGTGCTCCATGCAATCCGTGCCCTCTATAATACCCACCACCTGGTACCCCGACCTCCCACTCCTGCACCTTCAAGACCCTCAGATTGTTTTTCAGAGTCCATAGTCTCTCATGGTTCACCTCCCCTTCCAATTTCCCCCAACTCCCTTCTCCTCTCTATCTCCCCTTGTCCTCCATGCTATTTGTTATGCTCCACAAATAAGTGAAACCATATGATAATTGACTCTCTCTGCTTGACTTATTTCACTCAGTATAATCTCTTCCAGTCCTGTCCATGTTGCTACAAAAGTTGGGTATTCATCCTTTCTGATGGAGGCATCATACTCCATAGTGTATATGGACCATATCTTCCTTATCCATTCGTCTGTTGAAGAGCATCTTGGTTCTTTCCACAGTTTGGTGACCGTGGCCATTGCTGCTATAAGCATTGGGGTACAGATGGCCCTTCTTTTCACTACATCTATATCTTTGGGGTAAATACCCAGTAGTGCAATTGCAGGGTCATAGGGAAGCTCTATTTTTAACTTGTTGAGGAATCCCCACACTGTTCTCCAAAGTGGCTGCACCAACTTGCATTCCCACCAACAGTGTAAGAGGGTTCCCCTTTCTCCACATCTTAACATGGTGTTTTAAAAGACAAGAGGTTTTTTTTTTTTTAAAAGATTTTTTTTTATTTATTTATCAGAGAGAGAAAGAGGGAGAGAGAGCAAGCACAGGCAGACAGAGTGGCAGGCAGAGGCACAGGGAGAAGCAGGCTCCCCGCTGAGCAAGGAGCCCGATGTAGGACTCGATCCCAGGACGCTGGGATCATGACCTGAGCTGAAGGCAGCTGCTTAACCAACTGAGCCACCCAGGCATCCCTAAAAGACAAGAGGTTTTGATTCTGATAAACTCCATTCTAAGGCCATTTCTTACCTTATCTTCACGATTTGGCTCTACAGTTTGCATTTTTAATTCTAACCAACACAGCAAGAAAGACAGGAAAGGGCTTCATCATCCTTCACTTACATGGAAATGATGACTCAGAAATTTTAAGTCAAGAAAATATGTCAGGTGAGGGACAGAAGCCATGTTCAAATCCAGTGGTTCTACTGGCTTAATGCTCTTTCTGGAGACACCTGGCACCTGCTTCAAGTATCTCACTCTTTCCGTAGCAGTGATTAAAATAAATTGTTTTGGTATGTACATAAAGCTGGTTGCTACTACATGGACCCCAGGCCCCCCAGTCTAAGGTCTGTGCAGAGTAACTCATGAAAACAATAGCAGGTGTCATTTTAAAAATCAGATTTTACCTATTTCCATGTCACGCCAAATGACCATTAGGGAGGGAGCAGAGAATCTGACTACTGTAGAGTTAGGATGTTTAAGAGAATCTTTTGGGTCAAAAAATATATATATATATAAGCAATCATGACCTGTTTTCTTTGCTTTAGCCTTGCTTGAATTACCTTACCTCATGGGACCCACACATATTAAAATAAACTACTATGTCAGGAAGATGCCTACAAATGCTATAATATATGTATGGCTACTTTGACTACGTGACATGTGAGCAGGGTTTCCAACAGTCACATGTATTGGGATCCCTGTCATTGTGCAGAGTTGTTACTTCGTATTTCGCAGTTTTGAATTGTTCCGCTTGTTCCCATCCCTTTTTTTTTTTTTTGCCATATTTAAAACATTTTTAATCCCAATTTAATTGCAAATATTACTACAAGGCACAGGTATTTAAAGTTGCAAGCAATATTTGTTGGGTAAGTGTTAGATCACCATATACTATGCTTATAGATACATAACCTTCATATATCTGTGACTATTCCTTTTTTTTTTTAACTTTATTTTATTTTTTCAGTGTTCTCTTGTTCCCATCCTTAACGTTGGGTGCTTTTGCAAGGCTCAGTAGAGTAAATTACAGCAAAGCAGTAGATTCAAATGATCCATAACACCACCATCTTTTCCCAGGACATAATGTTTGGGTGGCAGTTTTGTGTTTGTGTGTGTGTATATGTATATATGTATGTACGTATTTCCTGCCGTTCTTCTCTCCATCACGGCATGTGCATGGCAAAACATGAAGGGGGATGAACGTCAAGAGGGATGATTAGAGACGGTGATAAAAAGAAATTCCACAAGCGGGAGTATGTGGAGGTGAACCTATAGTAACATACACATGGACGCAGACACAACAATGGCCGATACTTTCTGAGCACTGAATCGTTTTCCTAAGTGTTTTATGGGAATTAACTCACTTAATCCTCACAGCAACCCCATGAGGAACATGCCATTCTAATCTCCTTTAATAAGTGGAAAAATGGAGGAAACAGATAGTTTAAATGTTAACTTTGGCCCAGCATTAGATGGCTGTGTTGGGATCTGAACCCAGATAGAATATCTCCAAAATACTCTTAATTCTGATGCTCCTAAGTATGGATTTGGATCTGTGTGCTTTTGTGTGTGGGTGTACGGATGGATGTACACGTGCAAAAAATGGATGTTCTTGTATGTATCTTTTGTGAATGCCCCTAATATATTTGTCTTTTCATAGTAACTTGGAACCTCAAAAAGTACATTTGTTGGTTATATTTACCTGCAACAAATATTACTGTGGGATAAACAATGATGTGTTCTAAACAAACGTAGCGTAAACACGGTCTCACGTTATGCCGATGAACACGTTGAGTCCAGAGCAGCAGACGCGAAACCTCCTTGGTCGTCTGCCCTTTCCATGGTAAACATTCCTTAGACTCGTGCTGGATGATATTTCAAAAGAAAAGCCAAACGGCAGTACACCCACAAAGAAGAATGAGGAATGTTTTGTCAGGAACTCCTAGGTATTAGGTTGAGAGACAACTGTCACATTGAGACATTTGAGGGAGATGAGCTTTATCGTAATTAACTTCAGAAAACACACTCAGCAGCCATGGGCAGGTGCATGGGCAGCCAGAGGAAAGCTTAGTGTTCCAGCTTTTCCTCGTTACAGGAGAACCTATTCATTGCTAAGTGTAGTGGGTAAAATGGTAAGTAAAGTTGAGAAGTGCAGCTCTGCTCTCCACGTCTGTGTCCAGGCTATGCTCAGGAAGAAATGAACAATTGGTTGTCCTTGGAGTGCTATGATGGTGCTCTCCTGGAGGTCACTGAGTGGTGGGGACACATGGAGGGGTTTCCCGGCCGAGTATGGGGGTGAGGCAGCGCAGCAGTGGGGAAGTTTCCAGAGAGGAGAAGACACTGTCCTGCAATCTGAGCCCACTGAGCAGGAGACTAGGTGGACAGTCAAGGAGGCAGATGTCAAGCCCCTGCAAGAAAATGAGCACAAAGACAAGGAAATCAAGCAAGCAAGGCACATACTAAAGGCTGCTAGTGTGTGTGGCTGGATATACTGTACTAAGAGCTCCTTTGATTACAGGGTAAGAACAAAGTTTTTATCAATAGGTGGTGAGCCAATCCATGGATTTGCAGGAATTACATGAAGACATTTGAATGTTAACTTGAAGGCAGTGGCAACTTCCATTTAGCAAAAAACCCCGTGGTAGGAAAAGGCTGGCAGATGAGAAGTATGAAAGGTAGAGAAGTTTGTCATCTTTAGCAGGGAGCTCAGCGTGGAGGGTCAGTGTGGTGTGAGAGCGTGTGGGGGTCCTTGCACCTGAGCGGCTGCTGCGCCATGCCTCAAGCCCTCTTCCAACACCGAGTCCCCGGGACACTGGCTTTAACGCTCTGAATTACAGCAATTCTTTATTCATTGAATGCCCATTTAATTTCTGCTTTCCTTCACTAAATAAGTTTCATTTGGGAGGAAATGTTGAGTTTTGTTTTGTTTTTGTTGTTGTTGTTGTTGTTTTATTATTTTAATTTTTTATTTTTTATAAACATATATTTTTATCCCCAGGGGTACAGGTCTGTGAATCACCAGGTTTACACACTTCACAGCACTCACCAAATCACATACCCTCCCCAATGTCCATAATCCCACCCCCTTCTCCCAAACCCCCTCCCCCCGGCAACCCTCAGTTTGTTTTGTGAGATTAAGAGTCACTTATGGTTTATCTCCCTCCCAATCCCATCTTGTTTCATTGATTCTTCTCCTACCCACTTAAGCCCCCATGTTGCATCACCACTTCCTCATATCAGGGAGATCATATGATAGTTGTCTTTCTCTGCTTGACTTATTTCGCTAAGCATGATACGCTCTAGTTCCATCCATGTTGTCGCAAATGGCAAGATTTCATTTCTTTTGATGGCTGCATAGTATTCCATTGTGTATATATACCACATCTTCTTGATCCATTCATCTGTTGATGGACATCTAGGTTCTTTCCATAGTTTGGCTATTGTGGACATTGCTGCTATAAACATTCGGGTGCATGTGCTCCTAGGAACAACGCAAAAGGCAAGGGAAGCAAGGGAAAAAATGAACTACTGGGATTTCATCAAGATCAAAAGCTTTTGCACAGCAAAGGAAACAGTTAACAAAATCAAAAGACAGCTGACAGAA
Source organism: Mustela lutreola (assembly GCF_030435805.1). Taxonomy (NCBI): domain Eukaryota; kingdom Metazoa; phylum Chordata; class Mammalia; order Carnivora; family Mustelidae; genus Mustela; species Mustela lutreola. The sequence goes on from NC_081295.1 coordinate 158,478,317, forward strand.
TGGGAGAAGATATTTGCAAACGACATATCAGATAAAGGACTAGTGTCCAGAATCTATAAAGAACTTAGCAAACTCAACACCCAAAGAACAAATAATCCAATCAAGAAATGGGCAGAGGACATGAACAGACATTTCTGTTTTGTTTTTTTTATTGTTAAATTTCAGGACCTGAAGTAGTAAGTGCAGAATACTTACTGCTCAGAAAACACTTGCTGAATGAATGTGTGATGAATTCAGTGGCAAAAGAAACATGGAGAAAAAGACAGGTGTGAGAAAATCTTTGTCTGGAAGTATTTAACAACGGATTAGTTGGAGAAATGAACAAGGAATTGAGCTTAAGCTATCTTTCCCCCAATTTTATGCTTGATGACTAGGTGTGTTTTTGTCTCTTTAAAAAAAATTTTTTTTTAATTTCTTTTCAGTGCGACTTGGTATATTTTTGAGCAGATACGGTGGCTTCATGAACACGGAACAGGATTTGGTTTGTAAACTTGTGAGAACGGGTGTAATTTCCAAGCTTTTTGATTTTTGGAATCGCAGGTCAGAAATGTATCTCTCGGACTTACGACAAGCAGTAGAGAGATTTGCACTTAGAGCTGAATGACACTTGCCTTGTTGTCCTTTTCCCCAGGTCATGAACCTCAGCTGCTCCCTGGGGCAGGACAACAGCCTGTCCGTCCAGCACTTTGTATTTGCCAAGTTCTCGGAGGTCCCTGAACAGTGTTTCCTTTTATTCGCCCTCGTCCTACTCATGTTTTTAGCGTCCCTCACGGGCAATGCCCTCATCGCCCTTGCCATCTGGACCAACCCCGTCCTCCACACACCCATGTACTTCTTCCTGACCAACCTGTCTCTCTTAGAGATTGGCTACACGTGCTCGGTCACACCCAGGATGCTGCAGAGCCTCGCCAGTGAGGCCCGGGGCATCTCCCGGGAGGGGTGTGCTACGCAGATGTTTTTCTTCACATTTTTTGGTATCAGTGAGTGCTGTCTTTTGGCAGCCATGGCTTTTGACCGCTACATGGCCATATGCTCCCCACTGCACTATGCAACGCGAATGAGCCGGGGGGTGTGTGCCCAGCTGGCAGTTGCTTCCTGGGGGGTGGGTTGCATGGTAGGCTTGGGCCAGACCAACTACATTTTCTCCTTGAACTTCTGCGGCCCCTGTGAAATAGACCACTTCTTCTGTGACCTCCCCCCTATCCTGGCTCTTGCCTGTGGGGACACATCTCATAACGAGGCCGCCGTCTTTGTTGCGGCCATTCTTTGCATTTCCAGTCCGTTTCTACTAATCATTGCTTCCTATGGCAGGATCCTGGCTGCCGTGCTGAACATGCCCTCCCCCGAGGGCCGCCGTAAAGCTCTTTCCACCTGCTCTTCCCACTTGCTTGTAGTGACGCTCTTCTATGGCTCGGGGTCTGTCACTTACTTGAGACCCAAGGCCAGCCATTCACCAGGAACAGATAAACTTCTAGCTCTGTTCTACACCGTGGTGACATCCATGCTCAATCCCGTCATCTATAGTTTACGGAACAAGGAGGTCCAGGCAGCTCTCCGCAGAACCCTGGGTAAGAGAAAGTTCTGACTCTGACTGGGTAAATACCAGGGGACCAGGAAAATCTGTTCTTTGAAAAAATGCACACACAATCCAAGAATAAAGAAAGAAACAAAGTCAAGGCTCTCAGCAACCTATTTTGTAAGGACCTTCTTTAACGATGGTAGAGTAATTTTAGAGACACCTCTGTACTCTCAGTCGAACTTCTGATTGCCAGATTCCGGAAGGGAGTTGGCTACCAAAGCATCTCAACAGGTGAGTCCAACACTAGACAGTTTTACAAAAAATGCCCATCTGGGCTTGCTGAACAGATTGCTAGTTTATATCTCAGAAATCCGGACGATTCTCGTTCTGGACTCTTAGGCATTTTCTAGCCCTTGAGGATCCCATCCGACTCTGCCCCAGTCTCTGGTCCCATGTGACTCTCAATTCCCTAAAACTCCGTGAAGCACATTATTTCCCTCCATAAAAAATATTTAAAACATTTCAACCTTAATTGTTGCTACATGATATAGAATTAATTCTTTCTGTGAGTCGCATGTACTGTAAAAATACATAAACATGCCAAAAAAAAGTAAACATGTGTCAGAGGTATTTGTTGCAGAATATTAAAAGAAAAAAGTGGGATATTCTTATCAAGAGTCTCTATGGTGAAAATGCCTTTAAAAGGAAAATTTAAATTCAAGGAGAATAATGAACTAAAAATGATTACCCTAAATAATTTAAAATATTGTTATGTAATTTACAAAACTTGCATATGTGCAAATGAATTCTGACTCCACGTGTTTGGAAATCCACCACACACTTGCTCTGAAGAGAAATGAGCTGTAGGCAGCTGAAGGGCATTGCCTGGGATGTGAGCGCCTGGTTCTCGGAGAGGTGCTGGCGTGTATGAGGGCCGGCAGCTACTCCTGTGGGAGCTGTAAAAGGATAGAGTGAAGGTCTGTGCCTCAGTCACGGTGTGCGATGGAAAGCTCTGGGTGTGATGGACAGCCAGGTGCCCTAGGACCAATGCTATATTGTACCCATGACGAGTACTGAGAGAGTAAACCTCAAGTGTTTTTGCCACACACACAATTGCTGTGAGGTGACACTGTGTGTTAATAACTTGTGCTAATCACTTCACAATACAAATGTGTATCACATCATCACATTATACACCTTAAAGACGTGCAGTTTTACTCGAGTTATAAATCTCAATTAGCTCAAAAAGATCAATGTGATAATTTTATCAGAGGATAATAGTGATATTCTCTAATGACCAAGATGTGTGTTTTGCCAGATATCCATATTTTAGCAAAAACTCGATCTGTATTCTTCAAATAAAGCAGGTACAAAACAAAACAAAAACTGGCCAACTCATTCAAGTAATTTATGTATAATACAAATATTGAAATATTTAATTGTGGACATTTTTACTAAAACAAATATAATAATGCTTTTCAGAGCCAATTTATAAAATATGTAAAAATGTAAAGATTAAAATTCATTTCATATATATTCCTTCCATGCAGGAATAAAAAATGTACCTATTTATTTTACTTTATTTTAGCCTTTTGCTAACCACACACACACACACTCACACACATTCACACACACACTCAAGTCCCTTCTTGTGACAGATTATGTTGTCAAAACATATACTATTCTGAAAGCAGTGGAAAATTTTAAAAAACCTAATAATGTACTGTATATTGGCTAATTGAACATAATAATAAAAATATGTAAAAAGTACAAAAATGCATCTTCTGGAACATTTAATGTTTGTTTTAAATATCTATATTGTCATGAATTAACTTATCCTCCATATCTTCTCTCTTCAATACTCCCGACTGTTAATAAGGGAGAAATTCTTTGCTGACTTTGGTCCTCAAACCCTGTGTCATTTGGTTTCAAAGAGGCTTTGGACTTGGTTCTCCTCAGCACCAGCTCCGACAGTAGCACCAACCGGAGGATACCCACCATTTACCGGATTCTGACTGTATAGAAAGGCAGCTCAAGATCCTTCAATGTTTGTGTAATGTCTGACCTTAGAAACTACCTGTGACACGTGGAGACCAAGGAGCCGCTTGTCCCCAGACGTCAGCAAGGACCAGTGCTGGGTACGGGTGGTCTGGTGCAGGAACGAATTCCAGGAAAGTTCCTTCCATTAATTCTGATTCCCTGCAGCTTCTTTTCACACAATAACTAAGAGTGAAAAGACTGAAGGATAGCTCTGCTGGGAAGGGACAGCCCTGGTGCTCAGGCTTCTTTCTAATGTGTGAGATCTTTTCAGAGGGGGCATATGTCCGTGTCTCAGCAGGCTCTAGAACTAAAGACAAAAAGGATTTGATAATATTTTGTAAATCAACAACTACAATGAAAGTAGGGAAAACAAATCCAATATTTTCAAATTTAAAAAATTACCAGCATTTTCAAGTATGTTACTAGAATCAGTAAAAACTTTATATTCAATACAAAGACAACAATTTTATAAATTCTGTGCAGTTACAATATCAATCAAAAGGAATATTAAATATGACAAAGGCAATCATTTTTATTTGTAAATAAATCTGACTTTTGTGAGATTTAAATATTCAGATTTAATGAGAGTACTTAAAATGCATTTGCATATGTGTCTTAGATTCAGATCTAGCATTAAAGGGTCAATCAAAGGAGATTAGGAGCAAGTCTGTAGTGACGAGACATGCATAGCAGAGAATTCCTGAGTCTCATGGCCCCCTTTTTCTTGGTGGCTTTCTCTGTGGGTGGGAGAGGTCAGACAAATCCCTGAGTGTCCTTAACCCCAGATGCTCTTCTGTGTGCACAGAATCAAGGACAGCCTGCCGAAGACATACTGTCAGGCGCTGTGGGTTTGCAGGGCCCTTGCACTCAGGCAAGCTGCAGAGGGAGAGCCTGCGGCAAAGCCGTGTCCTCAGGGAGACCCAGACTGACCCAGCTGTGACCATGGCTCTCCCGCCAGGAGCTGGAAGGTTGAATTTTGTGATGAGGCACTAGACTTACCATAACTGTTCAGGCATGGCATTAGTTAATTCCTAGAGCAAGAAATCCAGGATTTATGAAAGTGTAATTCAGATACCCACGTGCATTGCTATAAATATTTATTTATTTATTCAAAGAATCTTCACGAAATAACCAGAAAAAGAGGCATGACATTTTTGGCATGGAGGATAAGAAGGATTTGGAGTTGTAACTTCAGGATGCCATGGAAAGGAAAATTCACAGCTATTTTATTTTGGTTTTTTTTTTTTTCTTTTTTTTTTTTTTTTTTCACTCAATTACAATGAAAGTGAATGTACTTTAATAACACTCAGCAATTGGTTTATCACATACAGGGAAACAGGTGCATAGCACTAGAGCAATTCATCTCATTTATACCTGAGACATGAAGCTGAAATCACCCTTCTGTCTCTCTTCTTTATTAAAGTTTCATTTATTCGGTAAAGCTTTGGAAGGAAATAAAAATAGGCCTATCACATAACAATGCCAACCCCTCTCTGTACAGACTTGAATTGTTGAAGCACCTCCGTACCTTCCAAATACATTCCCAGGGCAACGTTTCCTCTTGAGTCTAATTAGAGTCTAGTCTGTGTATTTACAAACAGGAAGCAAAAGGCTGTGACCTCATGATCTCCACTCAGAGGCCTCCTCAATTAACCTGAGGTATTGGTGTTATTTGGGAATGGACGCCTGGGGTCATTGTAAGTTCTCTGTGACAAGGGCAAATGACTTCTTTTTTTTTTTTTTTTTTTAATTTTTTATTTTTTATAAACATATATTTTTATCCCCAGGGGTACAGGTCTGTGAATCACCAGGTTTACACACTTCACAGCACTCACCAAATCACATACCCTCCCCAATGTCCATAATCCCACCCCCTTCTCCCAAACCCCCTCCCCCCGGCAACCCTCAGTTTGTTTTGTGAGATTAAGAGTCACTTATTTTTTGTCTCCCTCCCAATCCCATCTTGTTTCATTTATTCTTCTTCTACCCACTTAAGCCTCCATGTTGTATCACCACTTCCTCATATCAGGGAGATCATATGATAGTTGTCTTTCTCTGCTTGACTTATTTCGCTAAGCATGATACGCTCTAGTTCCATCCATGTTGTTGCAAATGGCAAGATTTCATTTCTTTTGATGGCTGCATAGTATTCCATTGTGTATATATACCACATCTTCTTGATCCATTCATCTGTTGATGGACATCTAGGTTCTTTCCATAGTTTGGCTATTGTGGACATTGCTGCTATAAACATATTTTGGAGATTAAGCTGTGATCCTTATAAATGCCGCGAGAAGCCATAATTAGATGATGTTGAAAGTCCTCGGTCTCTGGGGGCTTGTGTGAGTGTATTTCACATTTCCCCGATGGGGGTCTCTCCCCAGCAACCTTCTCAGAGCCCACTTAACCTCTTCGTGTCTCAAGGCGTAAATCAAAGGGTTAAGTGAGGGAGTCACTGCAGTGGAGAAGAGGCTGAGGAAACTGCGGTGGTTCTGTGTGTCCTTGCTCTTGGGCTGCATGGAGACAGAAACGGAAGTCCCAAAGAACAAGACCGTGACAAGGAGAGGGAACCCGGAGGTCCCAGATGCTTTCCTCCTGCCTCCAGCGGACTCCATCCTCACACACTCCTAGCGATGCAGCCTAGGGAGACCAGAATGAGCCCCGGAGGTATAGCCCAGCAGAGGACACCTGCTACAGAGAGCTCTTTTCCAGGGAGGCGGTGTCCACACAGGCGATTTCAATCAGGGCAGGCTCCTTGCACGTAAAATCGTAAAATCATCCACTGTGTGGTGGCTGCAGAGTCAACTGGAAGACGAGTGTGGTCTGAACCGTGGCCTCCACGAAACCACTGGTCCAGGCCACAGCATCCAGGCGCCGGAGAAGTTTCAGATGCATTGCAACACGACAGTGGTTGGCAGATGGCACTGAAGCGGTCGCAGGTCGTCAGGAGCACGCACTCCGTGGAGCCCAGCCCCAGGGCAGTCAGAGGTGGATCACACAGCCGGGGTAGCTGATGGTCTTCTTGGGACCCTCGAGATTCCACAGCATGTGCAGAACGATGCTGGTGGTGAAGCAGAGGTCCAGGAAGGAGAGACTAGAGAAGGTGATGAAGGTGATGTTCTTCAGGAAGAAGTACATGGGATGGGGAGCTCGCGGGTCAAGCTGGAGACCAGTACGATCGCTGCGTTCCCCGCCAGTGTCAGAATGTGTATGGCAGAGACAACCAGGAGGAGGGCTGTCTCCAGCTGGGGCTGGTCAGAAAAGCCCAGTAAGATAAACCTGCCGGATTGCTAAAATCTGTCCCCTTCAGTCCTTCCTAATTGTGAGTCACCCTTCCTTGTCATTCCTGTTATCTTCCTACGGGAAGAAAATCAGGTATCATAACCAATAGAAAAATAATAAATGGAGTAAAATTGGCAATCGGACACTGGACTTCTGTAGAGAAAAACAACAGACAAGGACAAAATTATGCAAAATAAAAAATATAATAAGTTGAGTTGTTAGGTAGACAGAAAGATAAAACCCATAGTCATGAAAACATTAAAGCCATTAAAGGAAATATAGAAACACAGAGTACACATTGCAATCATACTCCAAAACAGATTTGAACCGTACATCAAACTGTCCGACGATAAAACACATAGGCCGTCAATGCGTATGCTGTGAAAAAGCAAAGAAATTGAAAAGATGACTGTTTTGTATATGCAGTACCTGATAGACAATAGACGTAACAGATAAATTAAAAGATACATCTGGCGAGCAAGGATCTGAGAGAGAAGGTGTACGGAATTAGACACAAAGAGTAGTTCGAGTTTCCTACAGGAACAGCTAGGCCTGGTTACAGTTAATAACCATTGTTTTCCTATGAAGCAAACAATGGCTGACATGATAAGAACATTAAGGAGAACTTCTGTGATCTTCCCAGTTGAGTCATAGGTCTAGTGTCTCTATGAATATTTTCGCTAGAAAAATCTAATTCATGGTCTGTCTCTGCAGTGACCCCGACGGTCTATGAGCTTCAATATGCTTTCATCACAAAAGCACGTGAATTCCACCATCTAAGGCAGTCCGCTGACACTTCATAAAGTAAACTGTGTAAAACTCACCAGGGTCCCTTAAACTATTCAGTTGCACAGATCAGGAAATGTCGTCATAAACATTTGTTCCTCCGAACGGTCGGTTTGGGGTTTCCAAATGACTGTGGCGGATGAATCACCTGTGGGGTCAAATCTGAACAATTTTCTTACAAATAAAAAACAAAGAAAAATCTTCAATGAAAATTTCTGACTTTCTCTTAAATACCTTGACTAAGAAATAAAAACATATTTCTTAGAGCCCTCAGTCCTTATACCTGATGTCGTTACATAATCCAGTTTAAACAGAATAAGTTGTTTATTTTCCTCAGCATCACAGCAACCATCAGTTGCATTTTGAACATCTGTTGAGATGAAACCATGGTCAACCCTTCTTCCCGAATCGCAGCAACGGGAGGAACCTCGTACCGGCGGTCACAGTCTTTAGCATTTGCCTCCCTGGCCATGCCCTTCGGTGCTAGAATCCAACCCTGAATGCCATGACGCCCCCGAAGTGAGTGTGGATTTACCTGCTGGGCTCCCTTGTCCATACAGTCAGGAGGGAAGATTGGGGCTGCCCCATGTCTATGACAAAGATGGTGGGTAAGTGGCCTCACTTTGCTTGATGCAACTCTCCATTACGACGCTGTTTTCCTGGGGTATTTCTGTCCCAGGAATAACCATTATTTTCCAAGGAGACGCTGCACTGAAACAGACTCTGCTCCCACATTCCTCTTAACCAAGATGCTGACGAGGCGATTTACATCTGCGAAGAAGAGGAGGTGGTCATTTTCCTGTGGCCAAAAGTATAGTAAATGTTGGACCTCGTGCACACCTGATTCTGTTCACTGCTAAAGGGAGCGAGCTCTGGAGTCCCTCAACTTTTAAAATAAATCTCCTTTATTTTTCCACACATGAGGGAAAAGTCCCCACCTTCTTGGAAGAATGACCATCCAGCAGTAGCAGCTGTGGGTGGTCGTGATGCAAAATTCGATCCCACTCCCCGACCTGGGACAAGCAGCGGAGAAGCCACGCAGCGCAGCCTGTCAGCTCAGCCTGTCCTGCGGGCAGCGGGGGGCTGGCTTGTCCACCCAGCAGCACCTCTGGAGCTCCTGCCCAGGCAGCTTCCCGTCTGTAGCAGAGGGAGAGGCAGGTCTCCGGAGAGAAGCGCCTCGGGTGCCTGCACTTCTGTTTCACTGGAAGGCAATCGACTGGACACCACCTTCTGAACACACACACGGGTACCACACACACACACTTTGCTGTAAACGTACCCATAACAGGTGTCTCTGTTATCATAAGGGCTACCTCTGGCATCAGTGACAGGATGGCAGACGGAGGGACAGTCAGCCCATTCTTCGGCTCTACTCACGCGTACTGTGCAAGGCCAGGAGAGCTGCTCACCTACTTTCTACAACTCGGGTTGGTGTCTCCTTGCTGACACCAAGATTGCCAGATTCCTGGGATTCTACAGGATGGGAAATGGGGCTCTTTGGTTGTGAACAAACTTTCTTCTCCAGGGAAAGCGACGAGTGACCCTAAAGACAACTTGGAGATCAGCAGCGCTGCCCACTCCCCCCGACCCACCCCGCCACAAGCCTGGAGGAGTGCCAAAGTGGGGGACTAGCTCTGTGGTGGACATTGCCCTGGCAGGGGGATAACATGGCAGACACAGGGGCCGCGCACGGATGCCCCCACCAGCCTTAAAATCGGATGGAATTTCTCTCTTGCTTTCTCGGCATTCAGGCACTGCACATAGCGGTGTGGAAACCATCTTTGAAACCACCGATAAAGCAATGAAGGTGGAAAACGGTTTCTGCTTTCTTGGTTGCAATGGCGTTATTCCTGACGGCACCATTGCATTTGTATTTGCATTTTGGGATGTGTTGATTGCTCATGTCATGGTGGACGTGATTGCTGTTAAAAACACAGTATAAAGATTTGGCCAAAAGAAAAAAAAGTGTGTAAACTATGCTATTTTCTCGAGGTGATGGGAATAAGTTTTTTATACTTGTTTGATCTGAGATTCTGTTCAAATGGCTGAAACAGGACCCCTAATCCCTAAAGCTGAAAACATCAGTCTGGCATAAATTAGTATTTTATGTTAAACACTGTTAAGAATATGCAGAATATGGGAATCTACATAGCATGATTTTCAGATTTTCTTTTTTTTTTTAATTTAATTTTTTCAGTGTTCCAAGCTTCTTCATTTATACACCACACCCAGTGCTCCACGCAATACGTGCCTCCTTAATACCTACCCAGGGCAGTACAGACATTTTAATAATGTTTATTCTTCTGATCCAAGAGCATGGAATGATCTTCCATCTTTTTGCGTCTTCTTTGATTTCTTTGATGAGTGTTCTGTAGTTCAAGTATAGACCCTTTATCTCTCTGGTTTTGGTTTACTCCCAAGTGTCCTATGGTTCTTGGTGCTATAGTAAATGGCATCGATTCTCTAATTTCCCTTTCTGTATTTTTATTGTTAGAGTGTAAGAAAGCAACTGATTTCTGTACATTGACTCTGTATCCTACCACGTTACTGAATTGCTATATGAGTTCTAGTAGTTTGGGGGTGGAGTCTCTCAGATTTCCCATATAAAGTATCATGTCATCTGCAAAAAGAGAGAGTTGGACTTCTTCTTTGCCAATCTGGATACCTTTTATTTCTCTTTGTTGTCTGGTTGCTGTTGCTAGGACTTCTAGTACTATGTTGAACAATCGTGGTGAGAGTGGGCATCCCTGCCGTGTTCCTGATCCCAACGGGAAGGCTGTCAGCTTTTCCCCCACTGAGGACAATATTCCCTGTGGGTTTTTCATAGATTTTGTGAAGTTGAGGAGCGTTCCCTCTATCCCTGTACTTTGAAGCATTTTAATCAGGAACCGATGCTGGATTTTGTCAAATGCTTTTGCTGCATCATTTGAGAGGACCATGTGGTTCTTCTCTTATTGATTGGGTCTATCACATGGATTGATTTGCGAATGTTGAACCACCCTTGCATCCCAGGGATGAATCCCACCTGGCTCACCATGGATAATCTTGGAAATGAACAAACTGAATTAGCATTCTTTTTCAGTGTGTATGCTGAGGACAACTTTTTCATCGAATCTTCGGAAGTTAGAGTTTATTAGGAGGCCGTCCTGAGCTACCCCGATGCTATGGCTCCAGACTGTACTGTGTCTGTTTTGAGGTGTTTCCCCCCCCCCCCAGTTTGGAGGCTCCTATTGAGATATCCCAAAGGCAGAGCTTTTTTCCTCAGCTGTGTCCAGTCTGCTAACAAGCCCATCACAGGTGTTCTTCATTTCTATCACACTGTGTTCCGTGTCTGACATTTCTTTTGGGTCCCTAGGATTTCCATTTCTCACTCACGTGGCCCATGTATTCTTGCATATTCCCTTAGAATATTAATTACGGTTGTTTTAAATTCCTGGTCTGATAATCCCAGTATCCTTACCATGTCTGCTTCTGATGCTTTTTCTCTCTTCAAATTGCTTTCTTTGCCCTTTTGGTCTGCTTTCTTTTTTCCTGATAGTCAGACATGATGTACTCGGTGAATGGACCAGCTATACATAGACTTTTGCAGGGCCCGGGGTGGCTCAGTTGGTTAAGCAGGTGCCTTCGGCGCAGGTCACCATGCCAGGGTCCTGGGATCCAGCCCCACATAGAGCTCCCTGCTCGGGGCGGGGGCAGGGGGAGGTGCTTCTCCCTCTCCCTCCGTTTGCTATTCTGCCTGCTTGTGTTTTCTCTGTGTCAAATAAACAAATAAAATCTTTTTAAAAATAAAAAAAATAGACCTTTGGTGTTGCAGTATGAGGCGTGAGGAGAGGGGGAGCCTTCTATAGTCCTATGGTTAAGCCTCATGACATTTTAGTGAGTCTTTTACTTAATGTATGTCTCTTCTGAGCTATGCACTTCATAAGCATTTCTCAGTTTTGTTTTGTTTTTTTTCCTTTCTTTTAGGCGGTACAGGATGGCTAGAGTGGTCTCTACTTGGCTCTTTCCCGTCTTTGCTGTGGACAAGGAGACCAGCTGGACTTGGCTACTTCTCTTTCAGCAGGTGAGCTGGGTCTCCTAACCCCCCACGCCCCAGGTTCCACTCTGGTTACATAGTTTCCCTGGAGGGCAGGCTTTGTTAAGGGGAAAGCAGTTTGCTCCGGTTAGTTCTTTTTCTTTTCAGGTTTTGCTTGTTTGTTCGTTTATTTTAGCTTTCTATCATTGTTTTTACTACTGCGGAAAATTTCAAACTTTCCCTAAAGTAGAAGGAATCGTATAATAAGTTCCAACACACTGCGCATTTCATCCTCAATAACTAACTACATTTACCAACTTCAAATTTGCCCCGGCCCTGCCCCAAACACCAGTGGGGGAGGTTTGCTCCATTCCTTACTGAGGACAACCTGGTCGCGCTCCTGGAGCTAAAGTGGGTGGGGGCCACGCTCTGACTCTTGTCCCCGGAGTTGAAACCTCGGGCTGTTTGTGTGGAGCCCCTGGGAGCTCGGGTTCTCCTACCCTAGTTCTCCCTCAGGGGTGGTTTCTGCTGGCGTCTCTGCTGCGGTAAGTCCTAACTCCCCTGTCTCCCTGTGCTTGTGCCTCCGGTGCCGGGGCAGCTGGTTTGCCTGCCTGTGTCCTGTCTTCTCTTGAGAGCCGTGGGGAATTCCAGATTTTTCTCTCTGTTTACTGTTCTTATTGTTCTAACTTAGCAAGAAATTCCAAGTTCTTTCCATGCAGTACTGGGACTGGAGATTAGGGGCTCAATTAATAGGTTGTATGTCAGACTAGTTTTGGGTTCTAGGAAAATGAAGCAGAAACGGCGAATTTGGGATATACCCTCCTCCTCCTCCCCCACATAGAGTCTCCCTTAGTTTCCTGTTAGTGATTTCCCGCCCTGGTGCGGTACCTTTGTGAAAACCGAACCACTCCTGATACGCTGTCGTGTCCTGAGGTTTCTGCTGGAGTCACTCTCCGTGATGTCCATTCTGGAAGTGTTGATCAGTGCGCTCTACCGTGTCTCTGTTTCATTGCAGTGTGCCGCAGGGTGTTTTCACTGCCCCGCCACTGCCTCATCCCCAGCAACCGCTCGTCTTCTTACTCTCGCCATGTGCTGGTCTTTGCAGAGTGTCATTTAGCTGGAGTGATCCTGTCCGTCGTCTTTGTGGACAGGCTTCTCCGTAATAAACATTTAGCATTTCTGTTTCTTCAAAACTTGATTGTTTTTTATTGCTGAATAATGTTCTATTGTTACGATGCACCAATATATCTGTTCACCTGTTGTATGCTATTTTGGTTTGGTTGTTTCCCATATTTTACGATTATGAATGAAGCGATAGAACCTTTATGTGCAGCTTTTTGTGCAAATGTTTTTCCAACTCCTCTGAGTAAATACGTTTAGAGTAGGAACTGATGGAGATTGTGATAAGACTGAGAAGAACTTTGTAAAAAAAAAAAAAAAAAACCTTCCACACTGACAAATGGTCAGACCATTTTGTCTCCTGCAAGCAATGAATGAGAGTTTCTGTCGCTCCTCATTCTCATCAGTATTTTGGTGTCGTCAGTGTATGGGGTTTTAATCATTCTAGATGCACAGTGATATCTTGTTTTAATTTGCAGTTCCCCAATGCCCTAAGATACTGGGCAGCTTCTCATGTGCTTTCATTTGCCCTCTATTTTTTCTTCTCAATTTGTGTCCTTTTATGTACTTTGTTTCTTACTATGTTAGCAAGGACTTCCAGTAAAACGCTTCATAAAGGGAGTGAAAGGCAATCGCCTTTAGCTTGAGAAGGGCAAGGAAAAACATTGCTTCTTACAGTGCTGTCTTGGGCAAAGAGAACATAAAAGGAAGCATGTTTTTGAAATTCATTCCTAATATATGTGCATTAATTTAGTTCTTCAGACATATTTTCCTATGGACATCCCATTTCAAATTTCCTATAAACCAGTCAAATTAACAGAGCCTAGAATTTTTTTTTCCAAATGATTTTATTATGTAAGAACTTCCTTAGGGAAAGTATTTCTTTTTTTAAAGATTTTATTTTATTTATTTATTTATTTGACAGGTAGAGATCACAAGTAGGCAGAGAGAGAGAGAGGGAAGCAGGCTCCCCACGGAGCAGAGAGCCCGATGTGGGGCTCGATCCCAGGACCCTGAGATCATGACCTGAGCCAAAGGCAGCGGCCCAACCCACTGAGCCACCCAGGCGCCCCAAGCCTAGAAAATTTGAACCAACTGTCTGAGCTGCAACCATACAGCAGACTTCACAAAGCAGGAGTTAAAAATAAATATTATGTTTGTGATTCATGGAGAATTGATGGTTTTTGCAGCAGAAAAGAAGTTGTGTAGTACAGGGACAAAGAATTATTAAAACTATTATTTCTCTACAGAAATTCTAACCTTCCCAATATTTTATGTATACTGTGCTTTTTTTTGTCATTAAAAAGTGCTATCACACTGGGCACATCTATCTTCATAATGTTGTGAGTTAGACCAAATTTCTAGACTCAAAATTTTAAAGTCCAGAAATAGAGGTAATTTTCTAGCTCCGATGAAAGATGAGGAAAGACCTAGGTCTTTTGATAATACAGCTAGTATTTTTATGACACTAACTTATTTTGAAATGTGTTATGCATTAACTATGTAATTTTACTTGGTTTATACTGCTATTAGCCACTTAAATGGCAATATAAGAAATGAAAACATTCTTCAAAGAAATACTGTTATTATTAAGATCTTCATTGGTTTGAGAAGAGCATAATCAGAAACCAGACTGTGTGTGGTCATAAAAAGCACATAGATCACCTTGATTTTTAGAAAATTTCCCTGCACCTGGCTTCCTGATTTGCATCAGAAGTGACATTTAAGATACTAAGCAAATACTAGTGTTTTCTTCTGCTCTGCACCACACATTCTGACACTTGATTTTATTTTCCTTTGTTTTCAACTCCAAGATTTACATATCTCTGATGTCCTTTTATAGATTAAAATCTTTTAAGGACAAAACCTTTTTTTCTTTTAATACATTCCCCATGACTTTAAGAACAAATGGTAGATGTTTAAAATTTTTAATTCATTAAGTGACCAAATAAATGTAACTTTCACTTTTCTTACTAAAATTTGTGTTTAATTTTGTTAAAATGGTACTAGTCTATGCAGAGGCTAAATTTAAATTGTATTTATTTCCATGCATGAGAATCTTTCTTCCAATTAAGGAGTAGTAAATGGATAGCCCTTCTTGTGTTCTACATTGATTTTGTTGGAGATGACCTATTACCATAATACATATGTATCTGTCAGACAAAAATAAGAACACGGTTCTGACCTCAGAGTCTGTACATTAGAGAATAATTTTAGTAAAACGTGGGTATGTGGATAGTTGGTATTATTAATTAAAACCTTTAAAGGAAATTTATAAAATTCATTAATTCTCCAAAAAGGAAATAATTGCACTCTATATTCATGAAATGTAATTTCATGGTTATCCAAAAAGTTCAAACCTGTCAGTGAAAAAATGTCTTCAGCCTAATTAATGTCAAATTTTGGAAGCACACAGTCCATGCTTTGAATACGATACTTCTGTTTAAGAATAACAAAAGTAAGACTTGGTAGAATTTAAGAGGCAATGAAACCTGTTAGTTTCGAAAAAGATGTTGATCTATACCTGAAACTTGTATGTAAGTCTTCAGTGCTGCGTCACTGCTACTTATATCCATTTACAAGTTACTCTACCATTGCTCTCCTTGAAGAGGAGGTAATTTGTCCTGATTCCCCATAATCCAAAATGTAATAGTTCACCTGAAGATTGTTGAGGGTCGCCTGAGGGTTGACTGCATGCAGTCTCAAAATGATCCTGCTCTCAACAGCAGAAGGAGACATTGATATAGATATTTAAGTCAAGTTTTTCCCAAATTTCATTAGAATGCATAATGGATTTATGTGTATATAAACAATTGCCCCCTGAAAGGTTAACATTATGGTTTTTTGTTTGTTTATTTTTTATTTCTTTTCAGCATAACAGAATTCATTATTTATGCACCACACCCAGTGCTCCATGCAATCCGTGCCCTCTATAATACCCACCACCTGGTACCCCAACCTCCCACATCCCCGCCACTTCAAACCCCTCAGATTGTTTTTCAGAGTCCATAGTCTCTCATGGTTCACCTCCCCTTCCAATTTCCCTCAACTCCCCTCTCCTCTGCATCTCCCCATGTCCTCCATGTTATTTGTTATGCTCCACAAATAAGTGAAACTATATGATAATTGACTCTCTCTGCTTGACTTATTTCACTCAGCATAATCTCTTCCAGTCCCGTCCATGTTGCTACAAAAGTTGGGTATTCATCCTTTCTGATGGAGGCATAATACTCCATAGTGTATATGGACCACATTTTCCTTATCCATTCGTCCGTTGAAGGGCATCTCAGTCTCTCCAATAAATGGTGCTGGGAAAATTGGACAGCTATATGTAGAAGAATGAAACTCGACCATTCTCTTACACCATACACAAAGATAAATTCAAAATGGAAAGAAGATCTCAACGTGAGACAGGAATCCATCAGAATCCTAGAGGAGAACATAGGCAGTAATCTCTTCAATATCAGCCACAGAGACTTCTTTCAAGATATGTCTCCAAAGGCAAAAGAAAGAAAAGCAAAAATGTACTTTTGGGACTTCATCAAGATCAAAAGCTTCTGCACAGCAAAGAAAACAGTCAAGAAAACAAAGAGGCAACCCACGGAATGGGAGAAGATATTTGCAAATGACAGTACAGACAAAAGGCTGATATCCAGGATTATAAAGAACTCCTCAAACTCAACACACACAAAACAGATAATCATATCAAACAATGGGCAGAAGATATGGACAGAGACTTCTCCAATAAAGACACACAAATGGCTATCAGACACATGAAAAAATGTTCATCATCACTAGCCATCAGGGAGATTCAAATTAAAACCACATTGAGATACCACCTTACACCAGTTAGAATGGCCAAAATTAGCAAGACAGGAAACAACATGTGTTGGAGAGGATGTGGAGAAAGGGGAACCCTCTTCCACTGTTGGTGGGAATGCAAGTTGGTGCAGCCACTTTGGAGAACAGTGTGGAGATTCCTCAAGAAATTAAAAATAGAACTACCCTATGACCCTGCCATTGCACTCCTGGGTATTTACCCCAAAGATAGAGATGTAGTGAAAAGAAGGGCCATCTGTACCCCAATGTTTATAACAGCAATGGCCATGGTCGCCTCATTGTCTATTCTTGCCTCCTTTGTCATAGACTAATTGACATACAGCATGTGTGTTTGTTTTTCTAGGTTCTCTATTCTCTTCCATTACTCTGTCTACCTTTGTGTCGGTACCATACTGATTTGATTACTACAGCTTCCTAATATAGTTTGAAATCTGGGAATGTGACGTCCCAGCTTTTTTCATCTTTCTCAGGATTGCTTTTGTTTGTTTTGGAGCTCCATACAAATTTTTTTACTATTTGTTCTACTTCCGTGAAAAATTCTGTTGGTCTTTTTTAAGATCTTATTTCTTTGAGAGAGCAAGGGAGAGAAAGTGCATGGGCAGGGGGGAGAGAGAGAGGGAGTAGCGGATGCCCGTCTGAGCAGGGAGCCTGACCGAGCCCCCAGGCACCCCTGTTGGTACTGTGATAGGGATTGCATGAATCTGTAGGTTTCCTGGGCTTTATGGACATGCTAACAGTACTGATTCATCCAATCCATGAACCTGAAATAATTTTCCATTTGTATCCTCTTTAATATTTTATTCTTTTTGTTAAAATTATAAATGGAATTGTTTTCTTAATTTTTCTTTCTGCTACTTTGTGTTAAGAAACCTAAACTCAATTTCTGTGTATGTATATCCTGCAGCTTTACTGAATTCATTTATTACTTCTAATAATTTTTGATCTAGCATTTAGAGGTTTTTTTAAATTTTTTAAAATTTATTTTCAGCACAACACTGTTCATTGTTCTTGCCCCACAGCCGGCCCTCCACGCGGCCCGTCCCCCCTCCCTGCCTCCTCCCGTCCCTCCATCTTTTCCTCCCTCGGGCCTTCCTTCATTCAGCAGATCGGGGGTGTCCCTGCTCTGTACTGAGGACTGGGGCTTCCTCAGTGAGCAGCCCCCAAACCTCGCGGTGAGGTCCACTGTGGGAGGTGACGGGAGGCAGTCCTCAGGGCTGATGAGCACCAGGAACCTGCTCCTGAAAACAGAGGCCGGTTGCACAAAGAATGCAGAGACCCATGCTTAGCACTCCCTCTAGAGAAATCTAGTCCTGAAAAGGGATGAAAAGTAAATACATCCTAGACTTCATGCATTTGAGAGTTAGTGGCCTGTACACCCTGATTCCTAGAAGCAATGAAGAGTAAATCAGCCAGTGTCGACTGGGGGTTGGTGACAACTTTTCTGACCAAATGACAGCATTTCAGCCAACATCTCCAGGGCCTCCGAGCTTTTCCTAGGGCCTCTGTGATCCTCCCATCGACCTCCTTGGGAAGCTCTGTCCTGTCGTCTTGTCTCCTGCCTTTTCTGCGCCACTTCTGTGGTGTCCCCTCCCCCGACCAGGGCCACCCTCACCAGGATTCCCCACGCCCCATGTTTTGTGCAAGGCCTGTGCGCTCCCTCTGGAGTCACCTGGCATCTCCCATGTAGTGGCCTGCATCTCCCTGCACTGGGTCTCCTCTGACGAGTCTGTGAGGCCTGCCTGTGCCCACGTCACGGTCATGGAAGGGCGAGTCCAGAAGGTACAGACAAGCTGCTCCCAGTCCCAGCGTGTGGATCCTGGGCTGAGAGCAGTCCCTGAGCAGAGGAGGAGTTGGGCCCAGGGAGCCTGAGGAAGGACGTGGCACAGTGAGCCCCCAGGAGAGTGAGCCTCGTGGGGGTCTGGCGCTCAGGCCTGCTGGGAGACCACGTCCCACCTACACTGGATCTGTCCCCAGGGCTGGAGGTTGTCAGGGTACCCACCCTCCCAGGCTGCAGGCTGGCAGTGACTGGTGGGGGAGGGGCACGGCTGGTGCAGGAGAGAGCCCTCAGGCAGAGAGAAGGGGGCAGGTGCTCCCCCAGGGGCAGTGCACTAGGGCAGACTGGGGCGGGGGGGAGGGTGTGCGGCAGCACACAACCGTGTCTGCAGCTGGGGTCTCCACACAGGCCCTCTCCTGAGGCTCAGCACAAGCTTGTCTGGATGGCCTGTGCTCCCAAACACAAAGTCTGACCCAGGACCTCTCCTTAAGCTCCGACTGCCAATCCTTTGTACTCAGCTCATACAAGAAATAGCCAATATTGAGGTGGTGTTGGGTGCACAGAGATGATTTTCTGGCCCACCCTGTAACACTGCTGGCATTTTAAAGCTCTCAGGTTTTGAGTCAAAAACCATAGGATGCTGGGGACCCCAGACAGCTTTCTGGAAACCTGCCTCTGAGCCTTGCAACCCTCTCATCCCATCAGAAGCCCTCCAGGCCACAGACCCATGGTCTAGGGTCCTCAGACAGCCCAGATGACATGCCCTCAATCAGCGATCCAGGAGGGGCAGCAGGACACACTGCGGATTCCAGCTAACCCCCCTCCCAGAAAGTGAGGGTGCTGCTGGATGAGCCAGGTCCAGGCCCAGGAAGACACCAGAGGCACAGGAGTAACTGAGGAGCATCTGAAGGTCAGGTAGGGACAGTGGGAATCTCGGGTGGTTTGGCCTGGGGGCAGCTCCCGTCCCCCTAAATCCTCAGTGTGATGGCTCCGCTGGGGGATGGGGGAGGGACCAAGCCAGGAGCACACATGGCTCTGCTGTCAGAGGTCGCCAACTCAATCCGTGCACAGGTGGGGAAACCCGGCCACACCCCAAAGAATTTCTGTAAACAGGAGCCAGCTCAGTGGCAGCCGACCTGGGAGTTCAGCCTTCCAGCTGCCTGAGGTGGGATCGACCCACAGACCAGCACACTAGCCAGAAATGGACGAAGGAGAAGCAGTTCTGCATTTCAATAGTTTCTGAATTACCAGTTTGTTCCTCTTGTTCATATACTTGAAAATGTTCTTCTCATGCTCTCTGCTGGAGAGGTTCTTGAAAAATCTCTGGTTTACAGGTAAAACCATCCAGAATTGACCTTGGTTGGCACAGCTGTGCTGGGAAAAGTATGGAGTTTTCCCAAATACTAAAAATAGAACTCCTGGGGCACCTGGATGGCTCAGTGGGTTAAAGCCTTTGCCTTCGGTTCAGGTCTTGATCCCAGGGTCCTGGGATCGAGCCCCGCATCAGGCTCTCTGCTCAGTGAGGAGCCTGCTTCCTCCTCTCTCTCTGCCTGCCTCTCTGCCTACTTGTGATCTGTCTGTCAAATAAATAAATAACTTTAAAAAAAATAGAACTCCTGTATGATCCCACTACCAGGTAGACATTTGCAGGAAATGAAGTCAGTTTCTCAAAGTAAGATCCGCACACTCTCATCCAGTGTCCTAGAGGAAGGGCGGACACCCTTCGCAAAAGAGCCCGGGTGTGGGAGTAGTAGGCAACCTGCCCCTGGAGGCAGGTGCCTCCCTGGACAAGGGGCTGCCCCACGGCTGGGCTGTATCCACAGCAGCACATTCAATGTCCTGGATGTCCTGGATACTAGGAGGACACGGAGTACAGCACCAGGCCAGTGAGTGTCAGGACACACTGCCCCAAATACAGCACCTTGGCAAATTAAATACAGAAACTGAAAGAATTTTCCATAGAGCAGAAGCAGGAAGATCCCTCTGATAACCAGCCATCAGCCCTCCTTCCCTGAAGCAGGTCGGAATACTCCCACGGGAACTTTCTCTCCCCCGACCGCAGGGAGGACCTGCTGATCACCAGAGTCAAGGAATTTAGGGCCACAAAGGCTGTAGGAACAAACCTGGTTAAACTAACCTTTATCTTCCTAGTTACTTTTTTACCGTTTACCAGACCTAGCTCAAACCCGTGTCTCAATTCTTCATGCACTGATTGTTTCTTTGCCTAAGACATAGAACTGTCTGCTCCAATCGCCTCTGCTGTCTCCGTGTTCCTGTGAGGCTCCCACCAGAAAAGTCAATACACTCCGCCAGCTTTTCTCCTGTTCATCTGTCTTTGTCAGTTTCCAGACCCAGCAGAGACCTTAAGAGGAGTTGAAGAAAATTTCCTCTCTTGCAGCCCTGGGTGGGGGGTGGTGGCAGGGGGAGTCAGGAAAACCCATCCCGTCTTCCTGACCTTGGTCAAGCCGCCCTCTGCTGGGAAGCAGCACAGGGCTGTGCATGGCTGGGAGAGCCCCGGAGAGGCAGGTGGAACATGTAGGCAGCTCCCTGACCCCAGCCAGGGGACGTGGCCCCACTGACAAGTCCAGGGTGTGATGCTGAATATTATCATGGAAGCTTCCCGAATATCAGACCTTCCCCACCCCAGGCTTCATTATTGCTCCTCATTGTGGTTGCTGCTGTTGGCTTAGCGGCTTTTCTGAGCTAACTTTGTCCAGTCTGTGTTCTGTGCTGTGTGTGGCCGCTGAACCCCCGTGCTGTTATCTTTGTGGTCAGCCAGGGGCTGGGCAGAGGGGACACCGGGTTTCTGAGCTATGGCTACAGACTGGAGGGCCCCACAGCCTCCTCCTCAGGTTCAAATAGTCTGCTCGAGCGGCTCACGGAACTCAGGGAAACACGTTACTTACTAGACGACCCATTCATTCAAAGGACGGAACTCAGGACCAGGCAGCTGGAAGCGACGAGCAGGGCAAGGTGTGTAGCAGAGGCTCAGAGCTCCCCTGCTCTCGGAGGGAAAGAGGCCTTTACCCACCTGCACTCTGACCTTCGTCTGTTCTTCCGAACTGATGATGTTCCTTCCAGCTCATCTGTTAACTCAAGTCAAAGACCTGGCGGGCACCAAAATGACCCCTCAAGCAATAACCACTGCCTGACCCCAGCAAGACACCAGCAAGATCCCAAGACAATGACTGACCGGAACTTTACTGACCCCCTGCACCTGCCCACCAATCTCCGTCCTAGATTTTCCTCATATAAAAGCCCAGGAGTGTTTTCAGCACCTTGAGACCGTGCCAGTCCTCGACCTTCTGGTGTCACCTGTACCGAAATACATTCCTTTCCCGTGCCACCACCACTCGTCTCTCTGCCTTTGGATCTGGGACACTGTGGACAGTGCAATGTAGCAAGTCAAATCCCAGTCCTGCCCCTCCCCGGGGTTCACCACCGCTGCTGCTGCTCGCTGCAGTTCTGCTGCGGCTTAGTGACAGTTCTCAACTGATTTTGTCGAATCTGTATCCCTCGTCGTGTGTGGCCACGGAAGTGTCTGATCTGTGAATGTAGTGGTCAGCTGTCAACTGAGTGAGATTTCCTTAAACATCTGGAAACTTCCCTCCTTCTGGGAGAAAAAAAAAAAACCTTCTGGTCCTTGAAGATGGGGAGGAGGGCTCTGGGTGCATGGGTGTCGGGATGTACCTGCAGCACCAGCCAGGCCTCTTAGCACCCTGCCTTGGCCTTCGCTTCCTACTTGCCGAGTCTGACAATCGCCAGAGGGCAGAGCCTAGGGCCTTCTCAGGTCTGCCCTGAGCAGGCACCCAGCCCATGCATGCAGTGTCCCAGGGGCTCAGGAATAAGTCAGAGCTTCCAGGCCCCTCCTCCCAAAAGCTCCTCATCACCCAGCCTTTCTTCCAGTGATTCTGCTTGGTTTTTCTTTGCCCCAACTCGTATCCATTGCCCTAGCAGAGACACACATAAGCCTTTAAATGGTTTGGACCCCAAATGTCCTCCAGTAGCCACCTCACTACTGGGACAGTTGGTGGAAAGCAGCAAGTCACAGAGGAATCCAAGGGTCTGGACTAGGTGTGTCCCTCTCCTGAGGTGGGGACATCTGTGAGAAGAGCAGGTAGCCAGCTGGTGGGGGCGGTGCAGGCACCTGAAGTGCACAGGACAGATGGGGTAGATGAGGCCGAGATCCCCGGGTATGTTCCTGCATCTGGGCTGAACTGGTCCTCAAAGCTGCAGATTGGCTGGGACCATCTTCAGGCTGAGGAGGAAAATGAGGGGCGCAGAGGGGACTGAGGAGGCTCAGCTTAGACAGGAAAGGGCTGAGCCATTCCTTTGGGGGAAAGGCATGTCAGGTCCAGGCTCATGGGGACAGAACATGAGTCCACTGCACTCCGTGAAATAAGCCAGTCCCTAAAGGACTGATACTGGAGGACGCCACTAGTGAGGGACAGAGAGCGCTCCAACTCATAGAGATGGAAGGAGCTGCTGGGGGCCGGGGCTGGGGAGGGGGAATGGGGATTCGGGTCTCGTGGGCAGAGGTTCAGCTTGGGATGATGAAGAAATGGCAGCGATGGACGGAGGTGGCAGGTGCAGAACAGTGAGTGTATTTATCGCCACTGAACTGGACCCTGAAACATGCTTAACAGTATCAGTTGTATGTCAGTTACAGCACAATAGGAAAGAAGTGAGGCAGGAGGACGGAGCCATCCCAAGTCCTAGGAGGGCAGGGACCCTGTATCTTAGTTCTCACTCTCGTGCTGTGAGCCCTGTTGGAGCTCACAGCAGGCACTCAGTTGAATGCTCACTAAGATGCCGTGCAGGCAGATGAGGGCACAAGTGCAGACCCACCGGTGGGCACTGAGGAATCCCAATGGGACGTGCATCCAGACTGAGCGAGCACCCACATTTCACAAGTGTCAGCACAGAAACAGCCATTTAAAACCAAGGCAGGTGACCATAAGCTGTATTACAAGGCAGTAATCATCAAGACAGTACAGTATCAGCACAAAATCAGACACAGATCAGCAGAACAAGAGAGAACCCAGAAATGGACCCTCAACTTTATGATCAACTAATTTAATGAAGCAGGAAAGAATGTCCAATGGGAAAAAGACAATCTCTTCAATAAATGATGCTGGGAACACGGGACAGTCACATGCAGAAGAATGAAACTGGACCATTTCCTTATACCACACACAAAAGTAGACTCCAAATGGATGAAAGACCTCAAGGTGAGACATGAATCCATCCAAATCCTTGAGGAGAATGGAGGCAGCAACTTCTTTGACCTCAGCCACAGCAATTTCTTGCTAGACAAGTCTCCAAAGACAAGGGAAACAGAAGCAAGAATGAACTGTTGGGATTTCATCAAGACAGAAAGCTTTTGCACAGCAAAGGAAATGGTCGACAAAACCAAAAGACAACCAACAGAATGAGAGAAGATATTTGGAAATGATATATCAGATAAAGGGCTAGTATCCAAAATCTAGAAAGAACTTATCAAACTCCACACCCACAGAATAAAATAATCCAATCAAGAAATAAGGACGAATGGATAAGGAAGATGTGGTCCATATACACTATGGAGTATGATGCCTCCATCAGAAAGGACGAATCCCCAACTTTTGTAGCAACATGGACGGGACTGGAGGAGATTCTGCTGAGTGAAATAAGTCAAGCAGAGAGAGTCAATTATCATATGGTTTCACTTATTTGTGGAGCATAACAAATAGCATGGAGGACATGGGGAGTTAGAGAGGAGAAGGGAGTTGGGGGAAATTGGAAGGGGAGGTGAACATTGAGAGACTATGGACTCTGAAAAACAACCTGAGGGGTTTGAAGGGTCAGGGGGTGGGAGGTCGGGGTACCAGGTGGTGGGTATTAGAGAGGGCACGGATTGCATGGAGCACTGGGTGTGGTGAAAAAATAATGATACTGTTATGCTGAAAAATTTTAAAAAATCAATAAATGCAAAAACATTTAAAAAAAGAAAGAAAGGAGAAGACATGAACAGACATTTCTCCAAAGAAGACATCCAAATGACCACCAGACACATAAAAAACTGCTGAACATCCCTCAACATGAGGGAAATACAAATCAAAACTATAATGAGATCCACCTTAAACCAGTCAGAATGGCTAAAATTAACAACACAGGAGACAACAAGTGTTGGCGACATTGGAGAGAAACAAGAACCTTCATACACTGTTGGTGGGAATGCAAGCTGGTGCAGCCACTCTGGAAAACAGCACGGAGGTTCCTCAATAAGTTGAAAATAGAGCTCCCCTACGACCCAGGAACTGCACTCCTGGATATTTGCCCCAGTGATACAGATGTAGTGAAAAGAAGCGCCATCTGCACCGCAATGTTCACAGCAGCAATGGCCACAGTAGCCGAACTGTGGAAAGAGCCAAGATGCCCTTCAACAGACGAATGGATAAGGAAGATGTGGTCCATATATACAATGGAACATTCCTCAGCCATCAGAAAGGATGAACACCCACCGTTTGCACTGACATGGATGGAACTGGAGGGGACTATGCTGAGTGAAATAAGCAGAGAAAGACAATTATCACAAGGTTTCACTCATACATGGAACATAAAGAATAGAGTGGAGGAGCACAGGGGAAGGAGGGAAAACTGAATGGGAAGAAATCAGAGAGGGACACAAACCATGAGACACTCTGGACTCCAGGAAACAAACTGAGGCTGTAGAAGGGAGGGGGTGGGGGGAGGGGTAGCCGGATGATGGGTATTCAGGAGGCCACGCGCTGGGATGAGCACCGGCTGTTACAGGCAACTAATCAATCACCAAACACATTAAGATCTGCTGACGTACTATATGTTGGCTAAAGAATTTAAATTTAATTTTTAAATTTAAAGAATTAAGTTAAATAAAAAAATAAAAAATAAAACCAAGGCAGAAACCATACATATCCCAGAGGGCTCTGCGCTCCTGGAGGCTGAGCTAGTGGCCATGGCCAAGGCCTCTGGTGGTCAGGGGACTGGGGCTCTGACAGGTGGCTCAGCACACCCCTGACTCTGAAGCCCCAAGGCGGTGGCAAGGTGCAGGGACTGGGAGGGAAGACCCAGCCATAGGCCAGTCTGGCTCCCCGGCCGCTGCAGGACCACTCCCACCCCCCAGGCAGTGTCTGTCTAGAACCAGGAAGAAAACCTTTCCATTTGATTGTTCTTTTTAAAGATGGTTGCTCAGCCTGGACACAGGAAAACATCTGACATAAAACTAGACCATTCACAGCTGCAAGTGACCCAGAAGTTATCAGAACACAGTGACCACAAAGAGACCTTGTGTCCCCAGGGGGGCCTCTTGTGTGTGGGTGCAGCTGGGGGCCCTGGACATGTCCATGTGCGCAGAGCTGGGCTCCACAGTCTCCCTCAAGGGGACAGGAGTAGGAACCTGCTCTGACAGCTCTGCTCAGGATGGCACACACACCCCTCGATGGAGACAGGACAGGCCCTCATGAGCCCCGGATGTCCTGCTGATTCTTGGGCATGGCCCGAATCGCAGCTTCTTCATGAAGGGTTGGGGGAGGGCAGCCTGGCCTCTGCAGGTCACACAGGTCCTCCGGGGATAGCACCTTGGTGGGCTTATGGCCCAGCAGATACCTGTTCAATGGCTCTCCTCACGCCACACAACCTCAATCCCATTGGCCAGGTCAACCCCCATCGCCTGGTGACAGGCCAAGGTCAGTCAGTAAATCACCACCGCCAATCCCCCAAAATAAGCCCCCGTGTAGTAAATGTTGCGCTGGTCCCTGGGGATGTGGGCCTGGGACAGTGGCCTGTGCTGGTAGCTGAAGTCTTCATTGGACAGCCAGTGGAAACTGGGGTGCAGGGTACCAAAGGGGGAGACAGGATCTCCATGTCCACATGGTCGCAGAACTTCACGTCCACATCCGCACACAACAGGTGGTCCACCTCACAGAGCAAGCGCTGCTCACAGAGGCAGCTGACCATCGCCATGCGCTGCATGGACATCCTGCAGTGCGGGACACCGGGGACCTCGAGGACCACCACCCTCCAGCCCTCCCAGCAGGGCACACGGGCCCAGCAGCCCGCTGGCCAGTGAGGACCTAGTAGGTGACCCTGTGTCCCACCATGATGGGCTTCTGTGCCCTCTGCAGGAACAGGTCTAGGAAGACCACCTATCTACAGGGACGAGGGACAAGGCGGGGGGAGGGTCCCCGTCAGAGGCTGGTGGCAGGACCCCAGAGCTGGGGCCCATGAACGTGGGCACTTTCTTCACGGGGATAGGCCCTGGGCCGCTGTAAGCAACAGCCGCTCTCCCAGCCTGTCCTGAGCAAGTCTGCTCACGGGGCCTCCCTACCTTCTGCTCCCAGAGATGGGCGCCATCAGCACCCCATCATGCAAAGAGGAGCCTGAAGCTTCAGCGGTGGGAAACCAACCCCACAGTCAGCATGCTGGAACAGGAACGCCCCCTGTGCCGAGCCCCAGGCAAACCTGCAGGTGCCCTCCCCTGGCCGAGCCCCTGCAGGTCCTGTCCCCACCGGCAGGGACTGGAGCACCTTTGGGCACAGCCTTCCTTTCTGTGGCCTACAGACTGGCTAGAATCAACACGGCTGGCCTCCTGCCCCACTTCGCTTGGAGTGGGCAGTCGCTGGCCCCCATAGAGCTGCCTCCACCGCCATAGGGTCCTCCCGTGAAGGCTACTGGGCCTCTTGCTGACAAGGTCCATCAGTCAACCACTGCTATTCCTAGGGCCACCCTCGAACTCCCCCAGATCAGAGACCAGGTCCAGCCCATGGGCAGGGAAGGGGAAAGAGGACTCTGCTGGAAGAAGAGGGGCTTGCTTAGGCCACAGCCGTGAATCTGAGGGTAGAAGCCTTCAGGTCCAGGACTACATCTCCCCAACCCCAAGAAGTTGGAAGTCTTGTCTCTCTGAGGGGACCGCCTGTGGGGACAGCAGGTCCCCCGTTGTCAGCCAGGGTGGCGAGCCCCTCTGAGACTGATTTTTTAAGGTTTTATTTGACAGAGAGAGAGACAGCTAGAGAGGGAACACCAGCTGGGGGAGTGGGAGAGGAAGAAGCATGCTCCCCGCTGAGCAGGGAGCCCGACACGGTGGGGTTCAACCTGAGGACCCCAGGATCATGGCCTGGTCTGAAGGCAGATGCTTAATGACTGAGCCACCCAGGTGCCTTGAGACTGATTTCTTTCACACCAGCACTAAGGCTACTTCCCTGTGCCTGCCCCATTCCTGGCAGGTGAGTAAATCGCTCACACAGGAAAGTGGGCACTACGTTTAAACAGGGGATAAGGCCACACACACCCAGCGGACACGAGTCAGGTCAACGGGGGGCAAGTCCAGGTCAAGCCAATGGGGGAACAAGCCAGACATGAAGCAGGGGGAGAGGAGAGTGCTCCTGGCAGGGGGCAGAGAGAATGTCCAGTCTTAGAGTCAGGCCCAAGGCACGTGCGTGATGACCACACACTTGGGAAGCCCCCGGGGGAGGGGGGAGTACGGTGGGAGAGGTGAGGCTGGAGAGGACAGGCAGCTGAGGAGCAGATCACAGAGAGGCTCAAAGGTTATGTTCCAAAAAGATCACTCTGGTTACCGGGGAAGAATGGGCTCTTGTAGTACAGCAGAGGACAGGGAGACCCTAACCCTAAGCCCTAACGCTAAGTCCACCCTAACCCTAACCAAACATCATGCTCAGTTTTGAGGACTGAGCTCTACTCTGAAATCACTGAGTTCGTCGTGCTGGCTTCCACTGCTTGCTCAGTATTGTACTGAAAGTTCTACCCAGAACAGTGAGGCAGGAAATAGGGAATCAACATGTGAAAGGAAACAGTAGAACTAGGTCTATTCAGAGACCAGAGACGCAGCATCTTATACACAGAGCTTCCTTAAGAATCGACCAAAAATGATCACAGCCAGTTCCCTAATTCCGCAAAGTTACAGGACTAAATATGAATACAGAGAAATCTCTCTTGTTTGTATACACTAGCAATGAACCGTCCAAAAAGGCACTTAAAAAACAATTCCATTTTAGGGAACATCAGCATTGACCAAATACTTAGGAACAGATGTAATGAACACGCACGTCTCGTATGCCGAAAGTTATAAAACATTGCTGAGAGCAAGCAAGGGAAACCTAAATCAACCTGAGGACACCCCCTGGTGATGAAAAGACACTATTTATAAGATGGCAACAGTACACAATGCGATGCGGACATTCAATGGCTCCCAAGAAATTTCACCTTTGGGAAGAAATGCACAAGCTAATCCTAACAGTCAAATGGAATTTTAAGGAACCACAAGATAACCAAAATCGCCTTGGAAAAGAAAATCAAAGGTGAGAGGTCATACTTCCAAAGTTCAAATCTTAATTCAAAGCAACAGTAAATAAAACACTGTGATACACCCTGAAACAAAATTTACAAAAACTTTTAAATAAATGGTTTTTTTTAAAGTATGCATACGGATCAGTGGGACTTAACTGGGAGCCCAGAAATAAAACCCTTCATCTACAGTCCTCTGAATTTTGACAAGGATGGACAACATTACACTTGGAAGATAGAATGGTCTTTTCAACAAAGGGTGTTAGACAATCAGGGCCCTTACCTCACACCACATATAAACACTAACTCAAAACAAGTTAAAGGCTTAAATGTAAGAGGTAAAGTTATAAACCCTAGAAGAAACTAATGGGGATACGTCTTCATAACCTTGGAATTAGCAATGCTTTTAGATCTGACACCAGAGCATAAGAAGGGAAAGAAAAAAATAGATAAAATAATATCCTCAAAATTAAAAATTGACAGTTGGTTAACTGTCTGACTCTTAATTTTGACTCACATCATGATCTCAGGGTCACGAGATCGAGCCCTATGTCAGGCTCCACACTGAGTGTGGGGTCTGCTGAAGATTCTTTCCTTCTCCTCTGCCCCGTCCACTCACACACTCTCTCACTCACTCTTAAAAAAACAAATGTAAAATTTTTTTTTAAATATTTGTACATCAGAAGATACTACCCAGAAAGTGGAAAGACAGCCCCCAGAATGGAAGGAAATATTTGCACATTATTTATCTAATAAGACACTGCCGCCCAGAATATGTAAAGGGCTTTAACACCTCCTCAACGAAAAGAACCCATTTTTAAAATGGATGGAGGACTTGGATAGACGCTTCTCCAGAGAAAACATACCAAGGGTGAACAGCACACGAGTAGATGTTAAACACCGTTAGTCTTTATGGAAATGAGGATTCAAACCAGTTAGATGTCCTTTTACACAGAAGCACTAAGATCAAGAAAGCTAAAAATAATAAAAAGATGTTGAGAAACTGAAACCCTTACACCTCGCTTGTGAAAAATGGTGCAGTCTGGGTATAAAACAGTCTCCTCTCTCTCTGCCTACTTCTCTGCCTACTTGTGATCTCTGTCAAACAAATAAGTAATTTAAAAAAAAAAAAAAAAACCAGTTTGTCATTTACTCACAGAGCTCAAAGCAGAACTACCCCAGGACTCAACAACTGCACTCCTGGATGTACCCCCAATATGGACACACGGGTTCAAACACACACACGAACAAAGACGTGCAGGAATATTCACAGCAGCGGCGTTCCCAAGAGTAAAACCCAGGAACGATGCAAATGTGGGTCCATGAGGGAAGGACAACAGCGGGAGGAAGATCCACAACCGGCCACCTTGTTCTGCCCTGTGCAGGGACGAAGGAAGAGGCCTCATTTGTGGGAAAACCATGGTGGTTCCTTAAACGACCGAACACAGACGCCCACGCAGCCCATATGCCCCAAACCAGCACTGCGCGCCTCAGAGCAGCGCTTCCCACAGCGGCCGAAGCGGGGAAGCCACCCGAGCCACCGCGGACAGACGGCGGACAGACGGCGGACAGACCGCGGACAGACGGCGGACAGACGGCAGACAGACGGCGGACAGACGGCGGACAGACCGCGTACAGACGGCGGACAGACGGCGGACAGACCGCGGACAGACGGCGGACAGACGGCGGACAGACGGCGGACAGACGGCGGACAGACCGCGTACAGACCGCGGACAGACCGCGGACAGACGGCGGACAGACGGCGGACAGACGGCGGACAGACCGCGGACAGACCGCGGACAGACGGCGGACAGACAGCGGACAGACCGCGGACAGACCGCGGACAGACCGCGGACAGACGGCGGACAGACCGCGGACAGACGGCGGACAGACCGCGGACAGACCGCGGACAGACGGCGGACAGACCGCGGACAGACGGCGGACAGACGGCGGACAGACGGCGGACAGACCGCGGACAGAGGGCGGACAGACCAGCGGCGGCGCCTGCACCGCGGAACCGATTCAGCCCCAGGAGCGAAGCGGGTCCGGACTCGGGCCGCAGCGCGGCGGCAGCAAAGTCCTCGGCTGAGTGCAACGAGCCCGTTGCGGAGGACGGTCGCTGGGTCACCCCGCTCGGGGGCGCGTCCGGGACACAAAGCGCCGCAGGGCCGTGGGGGACAGGACGGCGGGCGCGGGTGTTCCGGGAGCGCGGACCCCTCGCGGGGAACGCGGTGCGGCCGCGGGACCCAGCGAAGGCCGAGAACCGCGCGGCTGAAGGGTCTTCCGGGGCCGGTGTTCACGTCTGTCCCCGTGGGACGCGAGGAGGGACGGACGCGGGTCCCAGCGCGGACCGGACACCGCGGACTGAGCCGTACGGACCCGCGCCCCGACGGCGCCGTCCGCGCCCCGCAAGTCCGTCCGGTTCCCAAGTACGGAACGTGCTGGAAGCAGCTCCGCGAGGAGAAACGGCCGAGCGCGAAGACGTCCGGACGCGGCGGCCGCCGACGTGGGCCTGCGGGCCGGGGGCCACCGCGGGCGCCGTCGGCTGCTC
This sequence comes from Mustela lutreola, assembly GCF_030435805.1. NCBI lineage: Eukaryota > Metazoa > Chordata > Mammalia > Carnivora > Mustelidae > Mustela > Mustela lutreola. The sequence goes on from NC_081295.1 coordinate 158,509,563, forward strand.
CTCGGCCGGGGTTCCGTGGGGTTCCGCGGGACGGCGTCCCTGTGCGCGGTCAGACGCCCCGAAGCAGCCCGTGCGACGCGGGTCGGAGCGACGGCGGGGGTCTGCGTGCGGGGATGACGCGTCTCGGGCGGCGGCGGCGGCACCTCCGCAGATCCGCGGTCACCGCAGGCAACGCGACGCTCCCGACCCCCGCGGCCCCGCGTCGCAGCAGCAGAGACGACGTCGGGCTCCGGGAGGGAGGCCGAGCCCGCCGGGTGCGGGTCCCCCGTGCGGACGGGCCACTCGCCCTGGCAGGAGGCCGCGGCCGCCCGACACTCGCGGGAGGACCGAGTCGGGGCCGAGCCTCGGGAGCGGCGGACGCGGCGGGACTCGGGGTCCCAGGTCCCCGCGGCGCCCCCACAGCCCGGTGGGAGCCTGAGGAAGCGGGTCGGGCCTCGGGCCGGCGGCCGGGGGGCCCCAGCGGCGGGAAGGCGGCGGCTCCGCGTCCGTCCCCGAGCGACCGTCCGCCCCGGACCCGCGTCAGACGCCGCCGCGGAGAGACGCCCCCGGCCCGGCCCGCGGGGAAGCGGCGGGTCACGTCCCGCAGGCAGTCGCCGTCCCGCGCCGGTGAGCGTCCGCGGCCCCGAGCCCGGCCTGCGTCCTCCCGGGACCCGCCTTCCCGGCCGCCGCCGCCTCCGTGAGGTCCGGTCGCTCCGCGCTCCCGGCGCCGCCCGCGGGGACCTGCTTCGCGGCCCGGACGCGCCCGCGGGGCCGCCCAGAGCCGGGGCCGCCGCGCGAGGCCACGAGCGAACCCGCGGGATCACCTCGGCGTGCGCGACCCGCGGCGTCTCCGCGGCCCGGGGCGACCGGCGGGGGGAACCTCGGGGCAGCCTCGTCCGCCGCGCCCGGAAGATCGAGACACTGGGAGCCCCGACCCGGGGGGACGGGCCGGTCCTAGCACAGCCGCCGCCGCTGACCACGGACGGGCACGGAGGGGACACGGGCACGGAGACGCGCGGGGCTCCGGGAGGAACCGCGGGGAACCCCCGCCGTCCCCGCCGCCGTCGACACAGTCCGCCGCTCCCGGACGCCCGGACTCCGGTCGGCCCCGCGGCGGGTGTGGACGCGGGAAGGACGCGCGGGGCCGGGAGGCGGGGCGGGGGGCGCGCGAGCCCCGACGGGGCGGCCGCGCCCGGACCGCGGACCGTCTGAGGAGCCCCAGGAACCGCGTCCGCGGCGCACGGACACAGCCGCGACCCGGGGCGCATCCGAGCCCGGAGAGGGGGGACCCCCCAGCCCCGCGCTGAGCCCCGCGGGAGGCCGCCGCGCCGCACACAAAGTCGCGCAAAACCAGTGTCCACACGGCGTGCCCTTCCTCCGGGGGTCCTGACAACACGCGCCCCTCGCCAGTGCCCCCTCGGGTGGCTTCTGCTCACCTTCTGCCGCCGCGGGTCCCCAGGGGGCTGGACGGCCGTCAGCGTGGACGCCGCCCCGCGTCCCCCACAGCGGGTCCTGGCAGCGTGGACGCCGCCCCGCGCCCCCCACAGCGGGTCCTGGCAGCGTGGACGCCGCCCCGCGCCCCCCACAGCGGGTCCTGGCAGCGTGGACGCCGCCGCGCGTGCTCCGGAAGTCTGCACAGCGGGTCTCCAGGAGGCGGGGCAGGCTCCGGGCGGGAGCTCCAGTCCGGCGCCCTCTGCAGGCGGCAGAGGGCAGTGCAGGACTGGGGAGCGCACCCTTCAAAGGAAGCACCTGCTCCCTCCCAGGGTCCATTCTGGAAATTGCAGCTGCATGGAGCCCAGGATCCCCCAACGCCTCCAAAAATAGCTAAGGAACAATGAATTGGAAACAATATGGAATGACAACAGTCCCTGACCCAAACGGTGGCATGACCCTGGCCCTGACCAGACCCACACTCTGACCTCAACTTACTACTCTCAAGACTGGCCCTGACCGGGACGCCTGGGTGGCTCAGTTGGTTAAGCAGCTGCCTTCAGCTCAGGTCATGATCCCAGTCCCACATCGGGCTCCTTGCTCCGCAGGGAGCCTGCTTCTCCCTCTGACTCTGCCTTCCACTCTGTCTGCCTGTGCTCGCTCTCGCTCGCTCTCTCTGACAAATAAATAAAATCTTAAAAAAAAAAAAAAAAAAAAAAAAAAAAAGACTGGCCCTGACCCCAATCCAAGACCCTAACCCTAGCCCCCAACCCAAATAGTGTTCACAAGAATCAAAAGGTAGAAACTAAATATCCATCACTGCTGAATGCATAAACAAAGTGTGGTGAAGGGTTTGAAATGGGGTTCAGGTTCCAGGCAGAGTTCTATTTTTTTTTTAATCTATTTATTTGACAGGGAGATCACAAGTAGACATAGAGGCAGGCTGAGACAGAGGGGGAAGAAGGCTCCCTGCTGAGCAGACAGCCCGATGCAGGGCTCAATCCCAGGGATCATCACCTGAGACCAAGGCAGAGGCTCTAACCCACTGAGCCACCCAGGCACCCCTTCAGTCAGGGTTCTAGATCAGGCTTGGGTTTAGGGTCAGGGTGAGGATTTAGAGTGAGGGGCAAGGGAACAGTTAGAGTTTAGGGCTTCAGGTTTATGATAAAGGGTTTAAGACTCAGGCCTTCTGGGATAAAGTTGAAGGTCAAATTTGTGGTTTGGGTTCATGCAGGGATTTTGGTTCAGAGTTCATAGCTCAGAGTTCTGGTTTAGGGTTTGGGCTCATAGTTCAAGGCTTGGATCCAGGACTCAGGTTCAGAGTCCAGGCTTCGGGTTCAATTTCAGGTTTGGGATTCAGGGTTCCAGGTTGGGCTTTAAGGTCAGGTTAGGTTTCAGTGTTAAAGTTAGGGGTTAAGGTTAGAATGACACATTTTCTTCAGTTGTCATCACGGACACAAAATTTCTATCTGAAGTTTCTAAATCTGAAATATATTTCATCTGGATAGAGAAGCTGGTTTAGAGCTTAAGATCACAGTAACTCCCTACCGACATCATTCTGATCCTAGGGTCTCCCAGTCACCCAGAATTCACTATTGTCTTGGCTCAAACATACCCTAAGCAGAGAAGGGCGAGCTGCTGCCGAAGTCAGGCTGACTTCACAATGGTAGCAGTGTGAAACCCAATATTGTGGAACTGTTCATGGAAAATGAAACAGGAGACGAGTAATTGGTCAACTCCTGATTCTTCCACAATAACCAAGACCAAGCTTCCAATAGAATCTGATAATGTTCCCTAGGAAGGCCTATGGCCCTCGTTACCAGTACCAAAAGAGAGCCCCCTCCCAAGTTTTAAACTAAGAATCAGAGCAGGATACTTCCTACTTTGTGTCAAAAATAAAATTTTATTATTTGTCTGTTCCACTGTACAATTTGTGGAAGCACTGACAACATTTTCCTCTCTCAAATCGGCATCAACGCACGGGTAAAATGCAGGAAACGTAATGCACTGCTCGTTGGAATACCAAGTACAAGGAGGGCTATTAGGAGTAATGAAAAGATATCGAATATGAACCTCAGAACAAGCACCCTTGATGGGCACTTAATGAGGATCCCTAACCATAAGATCTAATCTCTCATCCTGTGGAATTCACCCATAAAAATCATCACTAAGAAGAGCCCGCTGACCGCTGTAACCACCTTGCCATTGAACTCTAGGCTTGTAATACACACTCCAACCGCTAGGGACACACTTCTCAGCAGCATAACAGGACTTGCCCACATCCCTGTAGACCATCTCTTGCAGTGAAGCCAGACAAAATCCCATAGCTTGGAAATCCCAGCCATTAGGACACAGTCGCAGAAAGCACACCCAGAACTCAATAAAGGACAGACCTCATGAGGTCGACGCTGCAGATCACCCCCATCCCATGAAGTAGCTCTACAGTGGACCTGGTTCTGTCCCCTTCCCAGGATCACACAGGGCACCTCATTCTTCCAATACTCCATTCGCAGAACAAAACGGAGACTGTCCTCATCAGTCCTGTATGCAGTCACAGTGAGCCCTGTGAAAGCCAGACACCTTCTTGAGAGCACTCAGCCTCTCACGCCGATCCTAGCAGATGGAGGGCGCGGCTCTCCCCAACTTCCGTACCAACTAGAGAAGACTTGGAACGGGTCTTGCCATACTCTATGCAAAGGCATGTTCTTCATCTGCAAAATGCTGGACAGTGAAATACCACAGATTCCCTGCACCTTCTTGAACCTAGGTAAATTGAAGATACAGCTTGGCCAGAAATGATATTTTCCCCAACCCCCTACACACACACACATACACACACACACACACACACACACACCCTTCCCTTGTGCACTCCAGACCCATTTCCATCCACTTTGCTCATTCTCAGCCATTGTCTCTGCAGAGTAGTACAGGAGTACCAAGGTGCTGGGACCAAGGGGCTGGCTGCTAAGCCAGCATCTTGGACACACTTACTATCAGAAATTAATATTCATTTTATTAACAGATGCATCCCAGAAGATCTTGCCACCACAGCCATTAGAAAACTCATTACAGGGACGCCTGGGTGGCTCAGTTGGTTGGACGACTGCCTTCGGCTCGGGTCATGATCCTGGATTCCTGGGATCGAGTCCCGCATCGGGCTCCCAGCTCCATGGGGAGTCTGCTTCTCTCTCTGACCTTCTCCTCGCTCATGCTCTCTCTCACTGTCTCTCTCTCAAATAAATAAATAAAATATTTTAAAAAAAAAAAAAAAAAAAAAAAAAAAGAAAACTCATTACAACAGAGGTCCTAACAACCTGCGCCAGTCTCCACACTCCAATCCCTAGCCCCTGGAAATGGCTCCTCCATGAGCATGTGACCTGGTCCTAGCCAATGAGAAGAGAGGAAACTCGGGTTTCAGTCTGCAGAGCCAAGGATGGGTGGACCACCCAGGGGAGGGGCTTTTCCATCACGACTGCAGACATGGCCTAGGCCACGCCTGTTCCAGTGACACAGAGGGCCCAGGAAGTCAGGCGCTCCATAACATTGCTGAGGGCTGGATCAGACTCATCCTAAAGCCTGCATATGCTAGATCCTTCACTAACTCAGGAGAACCCCCAATGTGCTCATGGTCTTGGCCTGAATGAGATGACCATCTGTGTGGTATATAACCCAGAATATGTATCCACCAGGCAATGGGGACTTACTCAGCCGCACAATACCTACAGGGAATTCAACCACAGACAAAGGCGTTGTGGGAAGCTTGAGGCCTACAGAGAAATGGGGGGTGGGGGGTCCTGCGGCCTTAATTGTTGGCCAATCTCACAATCAGCTTTTTTTCCTTTCAAGTGAAGGGGTGGGGTCAGGCAGGATAGATCCCAGTGTATTCCCACTCTGCCACTGGAAAAGAAGAGCCCTCTCCTGCATCATCCATCATGTTGCAGATCTGGGGTGTGGGCAACTACCACCCATGGGCCCCATGGGGCCTCCCCCCGTATTCCCTCAATCCAGTGTGGCTGGGACATGAGTTATGGATGGTCTGTGGCTGCTCTCTAGCCACAATGCAAGAGTGGAGTCATTGTCAGAGACACCACGTGGACTGCAACACCTAACAGGAACTCTTTCCAGAAGACTTTCCAGAAAAGTCTGTGCCGATCCCTTGTCTCAAAGACCCTAGGATCATGTCCCTTCTTTGAGTAGAAGGTAGCGCCTTCTGGGTCAAACCTAATGTCCTCCGCTCCAGAGGCAAGGACGTCCATCCTTTCAGCCGGAACTGCATCTCCGTCCTCTACTGACACCTGGCACGGCGCGGCTACAGGTCTGCAGCCCAACAGGACTTCACTGCCATTTCCCTGCTCGTCATGCTCAGAAACGGAGGCGTCAGTGTGAACTTGTGAGGGTGAGCGAGCGTTTCCTCTTTGTTAGCCACAGTGTGCAAGGAGAATCCAGTAGAGCAGCATGCTTTCTGTCCCACAGGAATGGCTCGCCACGCCACGTGGGTCCATAATGATCTTGGAAGGAGGCCGACTTCAACGAGCATACTTCATCTGGGAGGACTCCCAAGACCCCTGTCCTGGACACTATGTTCCACCAAGGCTGGGGGCACACAGAGGGACAGAGACTCCCCCTACCCATCAGGGTTTGAAGGACACCTGCTGTTCCAGGACAAAAGATCGTGAAACCATTCATGGGCCTGCCATCCAGCCAGGCACCTGGGAGACAGATCTACTCCAAGCAGGAAGGACAGACGGAGAGACAACAACTGACAGCCTTGTGTGACATGTGTCATGACAAAGGCCCCTCGGGAGGACTGGGGCGTGCAGGGTTGGCCAGACGGGGGTCAGGGGGACCGGGAGTGCTCCAGGAGGATGCCCTTGTGTAGCTACCCGTGCAGTGTGACTAGGCATTGGCCAGACCGGAAATGATAGCGTGGGCAAGGGGCAGTGTCCCTAAACTGTCTTCTGCAAGGCAAAGTTCGGTAATGAGATTTTTTTCAGTACAATTTCATGTCACATGCATCCGGGAATCCTTAAAGCTGATTGTGTAAAACATGAAGTACATAGTTGGCCCTTGTGCTCAATCCTGAGGTGTGGGGAGCAGAGCACACTGGATATACACACTCTACTTTCAGAGTATGGTGACTTTTCCTGCCTTTATCTCCGACCCAAGCACAGGGAACAGAGGCAACACAGATCTATACGTGGCAATGTCAACAGAAATCTGAAAACCCAAGTTCTCCCAGGAGCTAAATCTTCAGGACCAGGATGATGGAGAGGGGAGGCAGACAGCAAGAAACCAAAAGAACAGGTCATGTGCCTGTGAGCAGGCCCACTTCCCTACCTGTCAGAAGTGAGCCATCCCTGCCCGGAGGGAGCCCCACCTGCACCCGGTCCATCTGTCTGCTGCCCTTGAGCAGAGCAGAGGATGTGCTGAGCTGGGTGTGGGTGTCGGGGGGAGATGGCCCGCTGGCCACAGATGCTCCCTGCCGAGTACCTATAGCACCAGCTCCTGGTCCTCAGCTAAGATGAAACAATATTTATGTTTAGTGACCTATTTCCGGGGACAGGGAATGTGCTCAGTGCTTTGGTGACTCTATCGTCTCCCACTGTATTTTAAAAACCCCTCAGGCAGGTAAGACTGACATACACAAAGCTGTCCATACTTAATGTATGCAACTTGACCCTGATCCTAACCCTAATATCTAGTCAAGATATACTCAATTTAGAATATTGCTCATAAGTTAGAGGGTGGCTTTCAGGAGCGAAGGAATTCGGGGACCAACCTTCTGTCTTCTCCCTGGAAGCTGGTACATCGGAATACATTCGGCCGCGTGCCATCCGGAGAGTGGCCACACGGGGGCAACAGGGAGTCAACAGTGCCCCAAACCCCACTGCAAAGCCCATGCTTCCCTCATCCTGTCAAACCTTGTTCATTCAATGTTTACAGATCATGGTATAGGTTATGAAAGGTCTGACTTTGCTGAATTTTTTAAAAACCAAACTAATTCTTTCAACCTGTTCAGAATAAAAGGTGTTTTCTAACATCTCAGAGTTGGCGAGCAGAGGACGGCCCAGGGACCTGGGAAAAAGGCTACGACTGTTGAATCTCTTCGGGTCTACTTAGGAGACAGAGATGACTTCTACTCCACTTCTCTTCAGCAAGAATTTGTGTCAATAAAGGCACTGCATCCACACAAAATAGTGCCGCTCGGAGAAACACACATGGAGAACCAACAGTCTCCAGCAGAGAAAGAACCACACCCAGGAACCAAGGAGACAGACCTAGGAGGCTCTGCTCAGGCCAGTTTGCATTTCTGAAGATCCTCTGGAGCTAGACCGCCCCCAGTGACCCCGGGGGTCGAGGGTCAGGCCCAGTGCACACCCTGATGCTGCGCTGTTGGAACCCGCGACTAGTGTCCCGGTCCCTTCCTCCACGAGGCACCCCCTACCCTGCACGACCCCAGCCTGCTTCCTGGACCTCCCACTCCCCTTTCTGACCCCATCGTTCACTTTTCCCTTCGCTGCTGTAATACTGAGTATGTTGAACTACTTACTTTTCTGGCATTTAAGTGTTTTTTGGTCATGTTTGCTGGAAAACTAAACCTTTCATCATCTACCCTGATGCAGAATCACTTGCCACTTTGCATGACATAACTGTGGACTCCGAGCGCCCTCACAGAGCCACAGGGTTAGTGTCCAGGGCAAGGTCCTCACTAAGCCGGCCCGGCTGCTTCAGTGAAGGATTGACCCAGGCACTGCTGTTTTTGTGCAAGTAAGGTAGCACAGCCAAAACCTTGCTTTGGGTTCAGAACTGCCCATGGCCCCTCAGCGGCATCAGACAGCCTGTGGGTACACCCTGAAAACACTTGCTAGTCCATTGTCACCCTGGGGAATTTCCATGGAACAGCCATTGTGTCCAAAGGGGGAACTCAGTAGGAGCGGGGACCATCGCAGTAGGAACTCCTCAGATAGAATCCACCTTGGAGACCACCCGGAACTTCCTCAGGGTTCATTGCATCGTCTTGCATGAATCAATTCATCTAAAAACATTTCCTCATTTTAGGAATGATGAGCCTCAAAGTCCAGTGACATGACCCTCCTGGGTCATACTGGACATCAGCGGAGGAGCCAGACTGAGCCTGGAGACGGCCTCCAGCGGGATCCCCCAGAGCGGCTTCAGCTGGAGCCGCGATCACGCATTGATCTTCCCTGCACTCCTCAACTCACGTGGGACTCTTCATGGGGCCTATCTGGGAACAAAGGTCACGTCAGGGCCACAGAAACCTCTGACACTGGTTGTAACGAGACTCTGGGATGTCAGTGGAGTCCCAAGCCATAGGCCATCTCAGAGTCTGTCTGCGGACGCGGTTGTAGGGAAACCACATGCTGACAGAGGGTAGAGGAAGATGGAAAATCTAGGGAATGAAGAGTTGCTCATGTCCCATCTGGCCCCACATAAGCCGTGGTGTTCAGCAGTGTAAGCCCCCCAGTGCCTCCCAGCGGCTTCACAGAACTCACCCCTACGTTTTGAAGCTGAGCTGACACACGGGTCCCGAGCATCCCGGCCAGTGGGGGCAGCAGGTCGCAGGACACAGTGAAGCCACAGCCCTGACAGATGGACCGTCGTGGAGCAGTAGCTTTCTCCAGATATATTCTGATACGGTAACAAATTCATTGATAAAACATGGATATTTCTTATTGAAAAGAAAGCCATACTTGTTGAGTTCATAAATATTCATGGAGTATCTACTCAGTGCGGATGGACAGCTCTAGTCCCACCTGGGAGCTTGCAAAGAGCGTGGGATACAATCAATGAACCAACGATAGGACGGAGTGCAGGCTAAGCGCTAAGAGAACCGTCCTATTCAGAGACGCCCATTGAGGAAGCCCACTGAGAAGATGATTTTAGCCAAGACCAGAAGCACAGGGCCAACGAATCCATCTGGCAAAAGAGTGACAGAGTCCCTTGATTTTTAATTATTTTGACCATAAAATATAAATGTCAAGAAATACTATCTTCAATGTTGCTTTGGAACATCTCCCTAACAACTGGGGTTATCTGCTACCCTTTACTCACTGTAAAATACTCTAAGAAAATGTCTTATTTAAGCATAAGCATCTTGTATTAAAAGGCAACTAGGGGTGCCTGAATGGCTCGGTCGGTTGAGCTTCTGCCTTCACTGAGGTCATGATCTCAAGGTCCTGGGATCCAGTCCTGCATCAGGCTGTCTGCACAGTGGGGAGGCTGCTTCCCCCTCTCTCTTCCTGCCTCTCTACCTGCTTGTGATCTCTCTCTCTCTGACAAATAAAAAAATGAAATATTTTTTAAAAGGCAAAATAAATAAATAAATAAACCTAGCAAACCCCTACCCCTACCCCACTCCAAACCCTAACATGAACCCCTAACCCTAACCTGTGATCCTAAATCCTGACCCTAAACCTGACCCCCAACCCTGGCCCTAGGTTGGGTTTGGAGGGGTCTGTCCCCAGAGACCTGGTGCCAAAGCCCCAGGAACTGGAAATCCAAGCAATTCCAGAGGACTCCGCCTGCCACCCAGAAGGAAACCATGCTCTTTGGAACTCCAGAAATGATTCAGAGCAGGAGAAATCTGCATGGCCCCCTGAGGCCACCCACACATTCCATGGCCCACTGGACACAAGCCACACCCTCAATGCAGCCCCCTGGGAGTCTTGCCACACAGCGGGCAGGTTGAACCTGCCATGATCCTAGGCCCCAATCCTAAGCCTAGGTTGGCTTCCTAAAGGACCACACCCAGAGGCCTGGCTCCAAATCCCCAGGGAATGGGGACACCTGAGCAAAGCACAGGCTTATCCTACAACAAAGTCAGAAATCATGCCCTTGGGAACTGTGGAAAGGATGTAGAGCCGGAGAAATACGAAAGACATCTCGAACCATCCCTGCGCATTATACTTTCATACCAGACTGAACACAGAGCCTGAGCCTGATACTCTCCTTAACTCTAGCCCTCAATTCAGATGTCTCTGAAGGTCTCCACACTAAGCAGATGACACCTTCCATGCTCCTGGGACTACCCCTAACTTAGCTGAAGACATAGGTGAAAACACGAACACACCTTTCTACCAAAGGACTTACAAGTGACACATGAAAAAGTGCTCCACAGCAACAGCCCTCAGGGAACTACAAATCCAAACCGCAGTGAGATCCCACCTTACAACAGCTGGCACGGCTGAAATTATCAAGGCAGGAACAACAGATGTTGGTGGGGACGTGGAGACGGGGGAACAGTCTTACACTGCTGGTGGGAATGCACTCTCGTACCGCCACTCTGCCACATGTTAGCGAGTTTCTTCCAGAACTTAAAAATAAAGCAACCCTGGGGCGCCTGGGTGACTCAGTGGGTTAAAGCCTTTGCCTTCAGCTCAGGTCATGATCCCAGTGTCCTGGGATCAAGCCCTGCAATGGGCTCTCTGCTCAGGGGGGTGGATTTCTCCCCCCGCCTGCCTGCCTCTCTGCCTGCTTGTGATCTTTCTCTCTCTCTCTCTCTCTCTCTCTCTCTGTCAAATAAAATCTTTACAAAAAATACAGAACGAGTGAAAAGAAGTGGCATTTGCCCCCTAATGTTCATTATAGCATTATCCACTCTAGCCAAACTATGGGAAGAGCCCAGATGTCCATGGACAGATGAATGGATAAAGAAGATGCGGTTCATATCTACCATGGAATGTTATTCAGCCATCAGAGAGGGTGAAGACGAACCATCACATCCCCTGGATGGAACTGGAGGGTACTACGCTGAGCGAACTAAGGCTGTCGGAGAAAAACAACTGGCACATGGGCTCACTCATGTGTGAAACAGGAGAAACACCACAGAGGACCAGAGGGGAAGGGAGGGAACACTGAATGGGAAGTCATCAGGGAGGGAGAAAAACCATGAGAGAGCCTTCATTTCAGAAACGAACTGAGGGCTGCTGGAGGGGAGGTGGATGTGGGACGGTGTAACTGGGCGGTGGGCATTAAGAAGGCACGTGATGCAGTGAGCACTGGGCGGCATACACGTCCGATCTGTTATCGAACGTACATCTGAAACTGATGATGGACTGTAAGTTGACTCATTGAATTGAAGTTAAACAAAAAGAACTCCAACAAACACTCCTAAAAATCTGAACGGAACCACTGAAGATACTGAACAGCCAATGCAATGTTAAGAAGAAAACAAAGCTGGAGGAGCCACAATTCCAGATTTCGAGTTGTACGACAGCTGTGGCCATCCTAACAGCATGGCACTGGGCAAAAATGCCCGCGGCGCCCTGGGGAGCAGGAGAGAAGCTCAGACATAAACCGCAATTGTGTGGCCAATTAGTCTTCCACAAAGCAGGCAAGAATATCAAAAAGGAAAAGTCTCTACAACAAACGGAGTTGGGAAAACTGGACAGCTATGCCCAGAAGAATGCAATTATTCTGCTTCCTTACATACAGACACAGAAGCTCAAAACAGTTTCAAGACCTCAATGGGAGACCTGAAACCATAAAAATCCTACAAGAGGGCACAGACGGTAACTTCTTGACATGGACCAAAGCCACATTTTTCTAGACTGTCTCCTGAGGCAAAGGAAATATAAGCAAAACTAAACTACTGGGACTGTATCACAATAAAATTTTCTGCACAGCAGAAGAACTAGGAAGAACTAATAATAATAATAACAAGACAACCTACTGAAAGGGAGAAGATATTTGCAAATATCCTGCGCAGTGAAGGGACCATGTCCTAAATATGTGGAGTGGATTCAACTCAACACCAAAAAACAAACAATCCAGTTAAAAAATAGTCCGAATACATGAACAGACATTTCTCCAAAGAAGAAGTACAGATGGCCAACAGTCCCATGAAAAGAAGTTCAGCATCACCCAAGCTCAGGAAATTGCAAGTCAGAAGTATAATGAGATATTAGCACAGACGTGAGAATGCTCCCGTCCATGGCACAAGGAACGACGGGCGCTGGAGGGATGTGGGGAAAGGGAGCCCTCGTGCACTGCTGGTGGAAAAGCAACGTGCTGCAGCCACTCTGGGCAACAGCATGGAGGGCCTTGCACACGTTACAAACAGAGCTGCCCTGGGGTCCAGCAACCACACTACTGGGCATTTACCCAAAGCATATGAAAACAATAACTCAAAAGCGTACACGCACCCCTGTGTTGCTTGCAACATTATTTACAAGACACAATACGGAAGCAACACAAGTGTCTGTGGATAAAGTGATAAATGAGATGACAGGTGTGTACACACACGCACGCACACACACACACAGACACACACAGGAATATTACTCAGCCAGAAAAAGAGTGAAACCTTGCCATTTGCAGGCACACGGATGGATGTAGAGAGGAGTATTCCAAGTGAAATTAGTCAGTCAGAGAAAGACAGTACCATAGGACGTCACTCTTGTGTAGAATTGAAGAAACAAACATATATAAATGAAGGAGAAAAAAGAGACAGACCAAAATACAGATTCTTAACAACAGAGAACAAACCGACGGTCAGCAGCCGGGCGGCGGCGGGAGGGACGGGTGAGGCAGATGAAGGGGCCTGAGAGCATCTGTCCTCGGTGAGCCCTGAGTGATACGGAGAGCTACCGACTCACGCGACTGCACCCCTGAAACTCATACAACACCGCACGCTAACTCGCTGGAATTAGAATAAACAATAAAAAAGATGTTTCTTTCAATAACCTATTCGGAAAAGCTTTGGTACACAACGTTCATATGCCCGACTTGGGAGCATTTCCGCGACAATATTCATTCACTCTCAGCCTGGAATTCAAATTTCACTGAATTCTTCTATTTTCCCTATTATCCCTATTATTTCCCTTCTATCTTCCCTATTAGTATTTCCCTATTATCCCAGGCCACAGGAGCCACAGTCCCTTCCGTCCAGGATCAGCACCTATGCACTCAAGAGAGTATAAGCAGAGATAGAAGCCACGGCATAATCCAGAAAGCTAGCACTGTTTCTGTTCTAGGATGCGGTGGTCACAGAGTGAGGGACAGGTTTCAGAGCAGGTTTGTTCCCTCTCCTGGATCACTAATTCAGTGGTCGTTCCCTGGATGCATCTGGCTAACAGGTTCCCTGAGGACGAGCTTCCAAGCACATCCATGGAAACACAAAGGTGGGTGGGCTCAGTGCGGGATAGGAAGCGGGTTAAGCACAGACAAGGATACGATCCCTCCCCTGATCCACGAACTGCCATGGGTGCGGGTATGGGAGACAGAAGCAACGGGAAACCACCAAGCTCACCAGCTGAATGCAGGAGGCACAAGTCAAGAGATCTCCAGATGTGGGGTGTGGAGGTCGCTCTGAGCTCCCTCTGGGAGGGAGAGGCAGAAGGCACGAGAAAGAGGAACTGCCTGCACCGCTCATGCCAGCTGCCCACTGCTCCTGACACAGCCTGGGCTCAGGAGTGTCTGTTTCAGGTCCCTCTGGCTACGGGACTCGGGGACATGCTGAGGGAGGTGGCAGCAAAGGCTCCCCTCCCGGGCTATCGCCTCTTTGAGCAGACAGCCCTGCAGGACAGCTGAAAACCCACTGAGAAGTTCGAAAGACAAGCCATGGATGAACGAAGGCATGCAGACACAGAAAACAGTGTTTTATTAAGGTCAGAGCTGTCATCTCAGGAACTGGGGACAGCTTCCCAAAACAGGACTGAGAGGCGGGCAGGCCAGGCTGAAAAGGGAGACGTGGCTCTCCTGATTGGGGACCTGCCGCCTCCTTCCAGGCAGGACATCGTCCTCACCTCACAGGGGACCGATGGAAGTGTTCCATCAGGGGTCTGGCAGTGCTGCCTCATGAGAAGGCTACCCTGGCATCGGGTTGCACAGGGCAGAGGATGAGGGCAACTTGGGGGGAAGGCAACACCCTGGGGGGCCATGGGGCAAGAGCAGAGGCTCATGATCATGAAGATGATGAGAAGCAGGAGGTGGCAGCATGGGAGCCCCTGGCAGGAAAGTGCCACAGGCACAGCGCCCACAGCTACAGTGACTGGGCGCCTTCTGTGCCAGGCATGGCTCACGTCAGTGGACTCCAGTTTACTGCTGACCACAACCCTAGGGAGTGTGCACCACTCTCCTCCTCTCCCCGTGCTGCTGCCAGGATCCACAGTCACCAGATCCCGACAGTCTTCATGGAAACTGAGCACTGGCTCCCACCACACACGGTCCCTCTGGTGGTGGTCTAGTGTGACCCTCGTGCCTGGCCAGAGACTGCTGTCTACCTGTCTCCACACAACTCAACACAGGCAGGTGTCCCTCAGTTCCACAGGTTCTCAAGAGACAGATCCACAGGCCCCAATTCCCCACCCACCACCAACCCCCAGTGGGCCACTCAGGACCTCGACTATTGTCATGAAACCCACCAGGCCCTGTTTCTGTCACTTATGAGAAAAGTCGGGTTCTGATACCCTAATTTGCCATGAACCCACATGGCACCTTTCTGTTAGAGAAGGCCACCCTCCACCTCCTAGAAAATGTATCTAAGGAAGTACAAGTCCATCAGGGCTACAGAGTTAGGACACAGCCTGCATGGTAGTAATCAGTAATCTAACAAGAGCTAACCACCCCTGCCCCAGTCTCACAAACCCTGTCCCCATAGACGTCATGGTCTGCCCTCAGAAAATACACCAGCAAACTAACCTTTAAACTGAATGCTCCCTTCATGCTCTGGTTCAAATCTTGTCCAACCACAGAAGTATGAAAGTAGAAATCACAAGAAGTACAAGTCACAAGAAGAAAATGGGACAGTCAGAAATATGTGGAAATTCAACAACATGCTAGTGAACAACCAATAGCCAAATAAGAAATCCAAAGAAAATATGAAAGTACTATGAGACAAATGAAAAAGAGAATCTATGAAAAGTTATGGGGTGCAGCCAAAGTAGCTCTAAGGGGGAAGTTCAGAGAAATTCAGTTCCTCATCAACCCACATGAACGCTCTCCAATAAGCAACCGGATATACATGGGAAAGAAGTAGAAAAACAAACAAACAAAGCCCCAAATCCGTAAATAGAACGAAATAACAAAATGGACATTGGAAATAAATCCAGTGGAGACTAAGAAGACTAAAGATCAACGAAAATATGAGCTGCCTTTTCTGGAAAGATAAACCAAACTGACAAACTTTTACCTAGACTCACCAAGAAAGAGAGAGGGCTCCAATACAATCAGGAAAGAAAGATAATTGGTTCTTGTCTCAAATCAAAATCCTAGAGGAGAACACAGACAACAACCTCTTTGACCTTGGGCACTGCAATCTCTTTCAAGACAGGTCTCTAAAAGCCAGGAAAACAAAAGCAAAAATGAACTTTGGGACTTCATCAAGATAAAAAGCTTCTGCACAACAAAGGAAACAATTAACAAAACTACAAGGCAACCTACAGAGTGCGAGAAGATATTTGCAAATGGCATGACAGATAAAGTCTGGTATCCGAGATCTACAAAGAGCCGCTCAAACCCAACACCCAAGAAATAAGAATCCACTCAGTAAATGGGCAGAGGACAGGAAGAGACACTAAATGGCACATTTAGTGTCATAAATGGCAAACAGACCATGAAAAAATGCTCCACATCACTTGTCATCAGGGAATTCAAAACCACAATGAGATACCACCTTCTAGCAGTCAGAATGACTAAAATTAACAAAAGAGGAAACAAGTTTTGGAGAGGATGCAGAGAAAGAGGAGCCCTCTTAGACTCTTGGTGGGAAAGCAAGCTGATGCAGTCACTTTGGAAAACAGCATGGAGGTTCCTCAGAAAGTTAAAAATAGAGCTGCCCTACAACCCAGCAACTGCACTCCTGGGTAATTACCCCAAAGATACAGATGCAGTGAAAAGAAGGGTCACATGCTCCCCAAGTTCATAGCGGCAATGTCCACAAGAGCCACACTGTGGAAGGAGCTGACAGATCCTTCAACAGGAGAATGCACAAAGAAGATGTGGTACATACATACCATAGAATAGTCTTCAGCCATCAAAAGGGATGAATGCCCACCATTTGCATCGACATGGATGGAACTAGAGAGGGTTATGCTGAGTGAAATCAGTCAAGCAGAGAAGACAATAATCACACTGTGTCACTCATGTGGAGCACAAGGAACAGTGTGGAGGAGCACAGGGGAAGGGAGAGAAAACTGAATGGGAAGAAGTCAGAGAGGGAGACAGACCATGAGAGACTCTTAATCATAGGAACAAACGGGAGGAGAGTTATAGGTTGCACGGTGGGGTGCTGGGTGCTGGGTATTAAGGAGGGGACACGAGGTGATGAGCCCTGGGTGTTACATGCAACTAACGAATCACTGACCATTACATCAAAAACTACCTTAGCTAACTGAATTTAAATTTAAAATGTGAAAAACTTAAAAAAAATAAAGAACCATGAGCTATTACAAGGAATATCACAAAAATACAAAAGATCGTTAGAGAGTACTGTGAGCAAGTAGAGGCCAACACCTTGGACAACATAGAAGAAATGGTAAGTTCCTAACAACAACCTAGAATGAACCATGAAGGGGAAAAAAAAAAATCTGAAGAGACTGATCACTAGTGAAAAGACTGATTCAATAATTAAGTCCTCCCAGGAAACAAATGCCCAAGGACATTTTCACTGAGGAGTTCAACCAGACAGTACAAGAAGAATTAATACCAACCTTTCCCAAACTGTGTTTAAAAAAGGAGAGAAGGGCATACATCCAAACTCATTCATGAAGGCAGCACTACCCTGCTACCAAAACAAGACAAGGACGCCACGAGAAAAGGAAAGGCCACTATCCCCCATGAACAGAGATGCAAAACTCCTCACCAAGTTATCGGCAACATCAATTCAACAATCAGCAGAATCACACAACACGACCCAGTGGGATTTATTGCAGGGACACAGGGATGACTCCGCACCTGCACATCCACCAATAGCATGCATCACCTTAACAAAATAAAAGATATAAATCCTAGGACTGTTACGATAGAGCAGAAAGAACATTTGACACAATTCAATATGCATTTATGATAGAGACTCTAAACCATCCGGGTACTGAGGGAACAAACCTCCACCAAACAAAGGCCTATATGAAAAGCCCACAACTGACGTTATACTCGATGGTAAAATGCTGAAAACTTTCCCACTACCAGCAAGAACAAGATAAAGATGCCCACTCTTACAACTTTCATTCATCGTTGTACTGAAAGCCCTAGCCAAACCATTTAGACAAAAAACAAAACAAAACAAAAATATGAAATCTAAATAGGAAAAGAAAATGGTTACTATTTGCAGATGACATGATACCATATGCAGAAATCCCTGAAGAGTCCACACACACACACACACACACACAACCCTGATAGAATAAGCAAATTCTATAAAGCTGCAGGATAAAAAGTTAATATACAGAGACATGTTGTTTTTCTTTCTTTAAAAGAATGCATTTATTTGTCATAGAGAGACAGAGAGAGAGCATAAGCAGGGGGACCAGCAGAGAGTCAGGGAAAAGCAGACTCCTTGCTGAGCAGGGAGCCCGATGCCAGATCATTCCCAGAACCTCAGGATCATGACCTGACCTGAAGGCAAACACTTGACCGACTGAGCCACCAAAATGCCCCAACTTGAATTTCTATACTCATGCCCAACTTTCACAAAGAGAAATTAAGAAAGCAATGCCATTGACAATTGCATCAAGCAAAAAAATAACCTAGGAATACAAGTAACCAAGAATCAGGAAGACCTGCTATACTGAACACATGGTGGAAAAGGAAGGAAAAATATGTGCGTGTTGGTGGGTGAATGTATGGGCCAAAGGTTTGGAAGACAACACAAATAAATGCAAGCATACGCCATGCTCATTAACTGGAAGAGTTAATAACAGTCACATGTGCACCGTACCGAAAGCAATAACACTTGGGATGAAATCCCTACCTGAATTCCGACGGCATTATTCAGAGAAATAGAAGACAGTCCTAAAATTCGTATCAAATCACAAAAGACCACAAACACCCAAAGCACTCTGGAGAAAGAAGGAGAGAGAGAGAGTCCGAGACGGTGGAGGAGTAGCAGACCTTCATTTCATCCGGCACAAGGAATTTAGCTAGATAGCCCTCAAACCATTCTGAACACCTGCAAATTCGAGCAGAGAGCCTATAAAAGAATACCAGCAACTCTACAAACGGAAAAGCAACCACTTTCCACAAGGTAGGACGTACAGCGGGGTCTAAGCTGATAGTTGGGAAGATAAACCCTGCGGGGAGGAGCCTCTGTCCGCCGGCTACTGCCAAGCAGAACACAAAATCGGAGCTTTTAGAAGTCTGCTCTGGTGAGGATGTCGCTCTGGCGGCTGGGCAGAGATGGAACCCATGATGGGACAGTGTGGTCTCAGGACCCTTGGGGTCCCACGAAGACCAGGGGTGCTTGAGGGCAGCAGAGCTCCCAGGTATCAGAGCAGGGAAGCCAGCTGCAAAGAGTGAGCCCAGGAGCGGGCTCTAAGCTGGAGGCT
Source organism: Mustela lutreola (assembly GCF_030435805.1). Lineage (NCBI taxonomy): Eukaryota > Metazoa > Chordata > Mammalia > Carnivora > Mustelidae > Mustela > Mustela lutreola. The sequence continues at coordinate 158,528,480 of NC_081295.1, forward strand.
GCCATCAACTGTGATCCACAGCACAGTCTGGCCACTGCTCTGTGAGAAGGGGCCCAAGAAGTGGCACACCTGGGGAGAGACCCCGCCCCAGGAGGAGTGGTGCCTGAGCATGCAGCAGGTGTCTGCTGGCTTTGAGACTCCAAACAGGGTCGTGTGCCAGAGACAGGAACGCTTGGTCTCAGGTCCAGTGAGCACGGAGTGTGGACAGAGACCAGGGAGTCACGAAGATTTGACCGCTTTTCTGTGAGGGCGCACTGAGGAGTGGGGCCCGAGCTCTCAGTTCCAGGGCGAGAGATTGGGAAGCTGCCATGTTCACTCTCATCCCAAAAGACTGGGATCATCCCCTGCATATTTGCAGACCAAAATGCTTTGAAAATGGAACTCGATCACAAGAGGAGAGGTGGAAACAACTCAAATACATGCAGGCCAGAGAGCATCCTGAAAGAATGAATGGGTCAACCAGTCAATTCATAATGAATTTTTAAAATTCATGGAAACACAGGAGAATGAAAACACAACTGTTCAGTATCTTTGGGATGCAGCAAAGGCAGTCCTAGGAAGGAAGTATATCACACTACAAGCATTTCTCAAGAACCAAGCAAGGTTTCAAATACACAACCTAACCCTACACCTAAAGGAGCTGGAGGAAGAGCAGCATAGAAAGCCTAAACCCAGAAGGAGAACAGAAATAATACAGATTAGAGCAGAAATCAATGAAGTAGAAACCAAAAGAACAGTAGAACAAATCAATGAATCTAGGAGCTGCTTCTTTGAAAGAATTAGTAAGATTGATACAGCCCTGGTCAGACATCTCCAAAAGAACACAAAAAGGACCCAAATCAATAAAATCATGGCTCAAAAAGGAGAGATCACACTCAACACCAAAGAAATACAAACAAATATAAGAACATAGGATGGCAACTCTGTGTCAAAAATCAGACAGTCTCGAGGAAATGGCTGCATTCCCAGAAACATAGAAATGACCAAAACCAAACGGGGAAGAAAAGGGAACCTGAGAAGACACAAAATCAACAACGAAATTGAAGCAGTCATCAAAATCCCCCAGAAACAAGAGCCCAGCACCAGATGGCTTCCCAGGGGAATTCTACCAAACATTTAAAGATTTCATACCTCTTCTTCTGAAACTTTTCCAAAAAATAGAAATGAAGGGAAAACCTACAAACTTATCAAAAGATAAGGCCAGCATTACCTTGATCCCCCAAACCAGGCAAAGATCCCACCCAAAAGGAGAATTACCAACCATTATCCTTGATGAATGTGGATTCAAAAATTCTCACCAACATACTAGCCAATAGGATCCAACAGCGCATTAAAAGGATGATTCACCTCAACCAAATGGAATTTATGCCTGGGCTGCAAAGGTGGTTTGACAACCACAAATCAATGCATGGAATCCACTACCTTAATAGAAGAAAGAACAAGAACCATAGGATACTCTCAATAGATGCAGAAAAAGCATCGGACAAACTAATACATCCCTTCTTGATCAAAGCTCTTCACCGTGGAGGGATAGAGGGTACATACCTCCACATCATAAAGGGCATGTATGGGAAACCCAGAGACTGTCATTCCCAATAGGGAAAAACTGAGAGCTTTTCCCTTCAATTCAGGAACATGACAGGGATACCCGTTCTCATCACTATTGTTCAACGTAGTACTAGAATTCCTAGACTCAACCATTAGAGAACAGAAAGAAAAGGCGTTTGAATCGGGAAAGAAGTCAAACTCTCACCTTTTGCAGACAATAGGATACTTTGTGTAGAAAACCCAAAAGACTCCAACCCAAAATTGCTAGAACCCATCCAGGAATTATGTAAAGTGGCAGGATATAAAATCAATGCACAGAAATCACTTGCATTTGTCTACAGCAACAATGCAACAGAAGAAAGAGAAATTAAGGAGTCCATCCCATGTATAATTGCACCCAAAACCATACGATACTTAGGACTCCATATAACCAAAGAGGCAAAGTATCTGCACTCAAAATACTCTAGAACAGTCATCAAAGAAATGGAGAAAGATACAAAGAAATGGAAAAATGGCCCACGCTCATGGATTAGAAGAACAAATATTGTTTAAATGTCCATATTATCTAGAACAATCCACGGATTCAATGCAATCCCTATCAAGATATCATTCACACTTTTCACAGAATTGGAATAAATAATCCCCAAATTTGTACTGAAGCAGAAAATACCCTGACTAGCCAAAGGTATGTTGAAAAAGAAAAACCAAAGCTGGTGTCAACCCAATTGCAGACCTCAAGCTCTATTACTAAGCTGTCATCATCAAGACAGTATGGCACTGGCACAAAAGCAGACCCATAAATCAATGGAACAGAACAGAAAAGCCAGAAATGGACTCTCAACTCTAGGGTCAGTTAATCTTCCTCAAAGCAGGAAAGACTATCCAACTGGGATGGGGGTCTCCTCAAAAAATGGTGCTGGGAACACGGGACAGTCACATGCAGAAGAATGAAACTGGACCATTTCCTTATACCACACACAAAAACAGACTCCAAATGGATGCATGACCTCAATGTGAGACAGGAATTCATCCAAATCCTTGAGGAGAACAGAGGCGGCAACCTCTCTGACCTCAGCCACAACAAGTTCTTGCTAGATACATCTCCAAAGGTAAGGAAAACAAAAGCAAAAATTGTTGGGACTTCAAGACAAAGTTTCTGCACAGAAAAGGAAACAGTCAACAAAACCAAAAGACAACCAAAAAAAAGAGAGAAGATATTTTCAAGCCACATATCAGATAAAGGGCTAGTAGCCAAAATCTAAAAAGAACTTACCAAACTCCACACCCACAGAACAAATAATCCAATCAAGACATAGGCCAAAGACATTTCTCCAGGGAAGACATCCAAATGGCCAACAGACACATGAAGAAACTGCTCAATGTCCCTCAATATTAGTAAAATACAAATCAAACCCATCATGAGATCCCACCTCACCCCAGTCAGAATGGCTAAAATGAACAAGTCAGGAATGACACGTGCTGGGGAGGATGTGGAGAAAGGGGAAGGGTCTCCTACTGCTGGTGGGAGCGCAAGCTGGGGAAGCCACCCGGGAAACAGTGTGCAGGTTCCTCAAGAAGTTGAAAATAGAGCTACCCTACAACCCTGCAACTGCACTACTGGGTACTTACCCCAAAGATACAAATAGAGTGACCTGAAGGGGGACCTGCACCCCAATGTCTATAGCAGCAATGCCCACAAGAGCAAGAGTATGCAAAGAGCCCAGACGTCCATCGACAGATGAATGGTCTGTATGGATATGTATACCATTGAATATTCTGCAGCCATCAAAAATGAAAGCTTGCCATTTGCAATGATATGAGTGGAACTAGAGGGTGTGATGCAAAGCGAAATAAATCAGAGAAGGACAATTATCCTATGACCTCACTGATACGTGGAATTTAAGAAACAAGACAGAGGATCTTAGGGGAAGGGAGGAAAAAAGGAAGCAAGATGAAACCAGAGAAGGAGTCAAAGCATAAGAGACACTTCATCTCCGGAAACAAACTGAGGGTTTCTGAAGGGGGGAAGATGGGGGAACGGGGTGGCTGGCGATGGGCATGGGCAGGGTATGTGCTGTGGGGAGCACTGTGGGCTGTGTGAGACGGAAGATTCTCACCTGCACTCCTGGAACAAATAACACACGATATGATCATAATTAAAAAAGAAGTGAAAGAAAACATTTAGAATACAAATGTAAACTAACTAAAAGTAAATAAATAAATAATCTCACTGATAAGAAAGCAAGCAAGTAAGCAAAGAAGCGACTAAGTGAGCTGGAGTCACCATACTCCAATTGCAAGCTAGATTACAAAGCCGTTGTCACCAAAACACTATGAGGTTGGCATAAAAACAGACACATTGGGGCCACCTGGGTGGATCATGGGCTAAAGCCTCTGCTTGGGCTCAGGTCATGATCTCAGGGTCCTAGGATCGAGCCCCGCATTGGGTGGGGGGGGGGGTCTCTGCTCAGCGGGGAGCCTGCTTCCCTTCCTCTCTCTCTGCCTGCCTCTCTGCCTACTTGTGATCTCGCTCTGTGTCAAATAAATAAATCTTTAAAAAAAAACCACAAAAAACAGACACACAGGTCAATGGAACACAATAGAAAGCTCAGAAACTGATAATCATACTACTTTTGGCAAAGTTTATTCATTCATATATTAAAGGGTATTTAAACTTAGCTCTGATAGAATTATTAACCCTGAATGGGAATCAATAATATTTATGTCATGTTCCAACCATTGCTTCCAATAAGCGCATTTCTGTAAACATGTTCTTTCATATAAATGTATATTATAAAATAAGGATGATTTAGGATCCACAGTTTTAAGAGAAATTGAATTCACTTTAATAAACCTACCACAGAAAAGGAAACAGATATCCGTCATGGCAACTGAGAACATCACAAAAGAAGACAAGCAGACACAATCTGGTGTCTGACTGTAGAAGAGAATACTCCTTGGGACGTCTGCCCAAATGTTCAGCCTGTTGAAAGCTACAGATCTATCTACTCATTTACAAAAACAGAGCTGTCACAGAGAAGTCCCAACAAAGAGTATGAAGAGGTCACCAATGAAGTCCACACTGTGTATATTCCGACAGGAAAAATATTTTCCCAACAAATAAACTGTAAGACCAGAAAGAAGGAAGGAAGGAAGGAGAGAGAGACAGACAGAAAGAAAGAAAGAAAGAAAGAAAGAAAAGAGAAACCTCAGAAACTAACCCACACATGGACAGTCTTAACTTATGACACAGAAGCAGAAAACACACAATGGGGAAAGGACTGCCTCTTCAGCGAATGGTACTGGGAAAACTGGACACTACTAAGGGGCACCTGGGTGACTCAGTGGGTTAAAGCCTCTGTCTCCAGCTTGGGTCATGGTCCCGGGGTCGTGGGATCGAGCCCGTTATTGGGCTCTCTGCTCAGCAGGAAGCCCACCTCCCCGTCTCTCTCTCTGCCTGCCTCTCTGCCTGCTTGTGATCTCTCTCTGTCAAATAAATAAAGAAAATCTTTAAAAAAAAAAAAAAAGTGGGCACTAAATGCAGAAGAATGTGACTGGATCACTTTCTTACCGCAATAAAAAATTACGCATGGATGAATGACTTAACATAAGAACTGAATCCATAAACCTCCAAGAAGAAAACACAGGTAGTAAGTTTCTTGATACTGGTTTTGGGGAAGAGCCTTTTACATCAGACACCAAAAACAAAAGCAAAATAAACAAGTCGAAGGACATCAAACTGAAATTTCTGCATGACCAAAGAAACCATCAAACCCTTAAAGGAAACCTCCCCAGTGAGAAAAAATATCTGCACATCATATCTGTGAGAAGAGGCTAATATCCAAAATACACAAACACCCCTTCAGAGCCAAACAAAAAATGAATAAAACACTGGGGGGAATATGTGAATAGACACTTTCCAAAGATGGCATCTGGGTGGCCAACAGACACAGAGAAAGTTGTTCCACATTACTAATTGTCAGTTGACGACAATTACTAATTGTCGTCAAGGAAACAGAAGTCAAAACTGCCATCAGCTATCACCTCACAACTGTGGGAATGGCAGTCGTCCCAGAGACAGACACCCAGTGCAGTCAAGGGTGTGGACCCAAGGGGACCCTGTGCACTGCTGGTGAAAATGGAAATGGGCACAGCCACTGTGACAAATGCTATGGAGTTTCCAAAAACCTGAATACAACTACCACATGTTACTCAGTAACGGCTCTACTGAGTATTTCTTCAGAGAACACAGAAACACTCCCTCCAAAAGAGAGACGCACTCCCATGTTCATGGCAGCATGATGCACAATAACCAGATACGGAAACATCGGCCTTGGGAGCCTTATGCTAAGGCACTCAGACACAGAAAGACACACACCAGATGTTCTCATGGACATTCCACATGGAATCCAAAAAATATGGAACGCATGCATACCGAGAACAGATGGGTGGTTGCCAGATTCGGGGACGGTGGGGGGAAACAGGTGAAAGTAGTCCAAGATGCCATGTTTGAGTGATGACATCCGCAAGTCATGGAATGTTTTGTGCAGCATGGAGACGAAAGCTAACCGTGCAGGATGGGGTGCAGGCTCCCCTCTACTTGAAAGTACCGTGTTCCTAGGAAACCTTTCACAGCAGAAGTGTTGTCGATGGAAAAAGGAACCACCATTCATTTCTACAGAAAAACGAGTGAGCATGCTCAGACACCAGAAGTTCTTTCTCTTTGGCTCTTCTTAGGTCTCAGGACACAGCATCCTCACGGAAGCCCGAAAGAAATGGAGAGAAAGCACAGCAGATTCTCACAGACACAACTGAAAGTGCTGGTGGCTGGATGCAGAGAGCGGTGCCCAGGAAGGATCCGGTTGGGGTCCACGCCGCCTCTGCAGCGGTTCCCCACACAACAGAGGCTGAACACGATGCCCATGTTTTGACTTTGTTCACAGGAGGGAAATCCTCTTCAGGTTTCTTCTGCTACTGAGGCTAATGTAGGTGTCTCCAAAAAGCCAAGTGACTTACCATGAACTTTGAGAAACGTGGGGCAGATTTGTACTTGAAAGCCTAGCTAATAGAATCCAACGGTATGTTAAAAAGATTATCCACCATGGCCAGGTGGGATTTATCTGTGGGATACAAGGGTGGCTCAACATTTGCAAATCAGTCAATGTGATAGAACAAATCAATAAGAGAAGAACCACATGGTCCTCTCAATTGATGCAGTAAAAGCACTTGACAAAGTACAGCATCCTTTCCTGATCAAAACTCTTCAAAGTATAGGGATAGAGGGAACATTCCTCAACTTCATAAAATCTATCTATGAAAAACCCACAGCAAATATCACCCTCAGTGGGGAAAACTGACAGCTTTCCCTTTGATATCAGGAACACGACAAGGATGCCCACTCTCACCACGATTGTTCAACATGGTACTAGAAGTCCTAGCAACAGCAATCAGACAACAAAAAGATATAAAATGTATCAAATTGGCAAAAAAGAAGTTTGACTCTGATACTTCATTTGAAAAACCCAAAAGACTCCACCCCCAAGCTACGAGAACTCATACAACAATTCAGTAATGTGGCAGGATACAAAATCAATGCACAGAAATTATTATTAATTTCCTATACACTAACAATGAAAATATAGAAAGGGAAATTAGAGAACAAATTCCATTTACTATAGCACCAAGAACCATAACATACCTGGGAATAAACCTAACCAAGGAGGTAAGGGGTCTGTACTCAAAGAACTACAGAACACTCAAGAAAGAGTGAAGAAGACACAAAAAGATGGAAAAGCATTCCATGCTCATGGATCGGAATAAACACTGTGAAAATCTCTATGCTGCCCAGAGCAATCTACACTGTCAAGGCCATCCCTATCAAAATACCACTGACATTTTTCATGGAGCTGGAACTAACAATCCTAAAATTGATATGGAACCAGAAAAGACCCAAAATCACTGGAGGGATGTTGAAAAAGAAAACCAAAGCTGGGGGCAACATGTTGCCAACCTCAAGCTCTATTACCAAACTGTGATCATCAAGACAGTATGGTACTGGCACAAAAACAGACACATAGACCAATGGAAGAGAATAGAGAGCCCAGAAATGGACCCTCAACTCTATGGTCAACTAATCTTCAGCAAGGCAGGAAAGAATAGTCAATGGAAAAAAGACAGTCTCTTAAACAAGTGGTGCTGGGAAAACTGGACAGCCACATGCAGAAGAATGAAACTGGACCATTCTCTGAGTCCATACACAAAGATAAACTCAAAATGGAGGAAAGGCCTCAATGTGAGACAGGAATCCATCAAAATCCTAATGGAAAACATAGGCAACAATCTCTTCCACCTTGGCCAGAACAACTTCTTGCAAAACATGTCTCCAAAGGCAAAGGAAACAAAAACAAATATGAACTTTTGGGACTTCACCAAGATCACAAGCTTCCGCACAGCCAAGGAAACAGTCAACAAAACAAAGGCAACCCACAGAAGAGGAGAAGATATTTGCAAATGACATTACAGATAAAGGGCTGGTATCCAAGATCAATATAGAACTTCTCAAACTGAACACACAAAAAACAGATAATCACATCAAAAAACAGCAGAAGACATGAACAGACACTTCTCCAAAGAAGACATACAAATGGCTACTAGACACATGAAAAAATTTTCATCATCACTAGCCATCAGGGAAATACAAATCAAAATCACACTGAGATACCACCTTACACCAGTTGGAATGGCGAAAATCAACAAGACAAGAAACAACAAGTGTTAGAGAGGATGTGGAGAAAGGGGAACCCTCTTACACTGATGGTGGGAATGCACATTGGTGCAACCACTTTGGAAAACAGTGTGGAGATTCCTTAAGATATTAAAAATAGAGCTACCCTATGACCCTGCAATTTCACTACTGGGTATTTACCCCAAAGATACAGATGTAGTGAAAAGAAGGGTCATCTGTACCCCAATATTCATAGCATCAATGGCCACAGTCGCCAAACTGTGGAAAGAGTCAAGATGCCCTTCAGTGGACAAATGGATGTAGGAGACATGGTCCATATATACAATGGAGTATTATGCCTCCATCAGAAAGGATGAATACCCAACTTTTGCATCAACATGGACAGGACTGGGGGAGACTATACTGAGTGATATAAGTCAAGCAGAGAGAGTCAATCATCATATGGTTTCACTTACTCGTGGAGCATAAGGAATAACTCGGAGGACATTAGGAGAAGGAAAGGAAAGTGAACTGGGGGAAATCAGAGGGGGAAGGTGAACTATGAGAGGCTGTGGACTCTGAGAAACAAACTGAAGGTTTGGAAGGGAGGCAGGTGGGGGGCTTGATGAGCCTGGTGGTGGGTTTTAAGGAGGGCATGGATTGCATGGAGCACTGGGTGTGGTGCATAAACAATGAATCTTGGAACACTGAAAAAATAAAATTAAATTTAAAAAAGGAAAGAAAGAAAAATTTGTTAAGGGGATAGAAGTTCAGAGTTCTCCCAGACACAAACATCACTGTGAAGGTCCACTGTGAAGGGCACCTTCCTCAGGAGGTGGAACACAGACTCCCTCCTTCCCCCAGAAACATCCTCCTTCGCCTCACTCGGGACAAACCACAAGAGCTGGGAGTGACTTCAGTTCCTCCTTTCAACCATTCCCAATATCGAACCCATCAGCAAATCCTCTGAGCTCCATCTTCAATAGGAATCCAGAATAGCACTAACCCCTCTTTCCAAAGCCACGGGTCTGGTCCAGGCTGGAGCCCATCTCTGCTTGAGTTCCTGGAAAAGCTTCATCATTGACCTCCCTTGCCATCCTCAACACTGTGTCCATCTGTTCTCAACACTGTAGCCAGGATGGCCCAGTGAAACAGGTTCCCATGGGGTCATGGCCCTGCAAGGGCTTCCTGTCACTCTACCGTCACCTCCCTGAGGTCATGTCCTCAACTGTCTCCTGTGACCACAGGGTCTTGTTGCTACTCCTGGACATACCTGGTATGCTCCTGCCCCAAGGCCTTTGCATATGCTTTTCCTTTTGTTTAGAAGACTCTTGGTGTGATATCACTCACTTTCTTTCCAACTTGACTCAAGCATCAGCTTCCTACTGAAGTCCCACCACCGCCGCCACCTCCCCTTCACCACCTCAGCCCTGTCTGCTGCTTTCTGTTTCCAGAGCAGTTATCACAGTCATCAGGCCATCTCAGCAAGAGGGATATGGAGCCCTACTTGGATGGTGTCACCACAGACTCTCTCCGATTCTAGTCCGGAGCCCTGGGGGAAAAGGTGACCGAGCTCTTGCACAGCCAAAATGCCTGGGGCAATGGGTCTCCCTACCGCATCCTGAAAACCATCAGGAAAACGAGCCAGAAGAGGAATCCACTTGCACATGAAACCTGGGACCAGACACCTTCCTCGATTCCAGGGGCACACACACACATCCTCCCCTTGCCTGATGTGCTCACCTGAGAAAGCTGAGCAGAGAAGCATCCCAGGGTCCACACCTCCCTCCGGCCAAGGTCCTGGGAAACAGACAGCCCTCCTCCCTGCGCCAGCCGCCTGTGACAGAGGTCCAGCGTCCCCCTGTGCTGGGGCAGAATGGTGAACCTGCCCTCTTTCCTGGGACGTCATCACACACCAGCTCTGCTGCCCAGTTTTCAGGAAGGAACCTGCAGCAGCCACCACCGCCCAGGTTCGGTCTCCATCTCACACGTGAGGGCCCTATGTGGACCGAGAGCTCCAAGGAGACTGTTGTGCCCTGTGACCATGGAACCTAACAGCAGGAGCTGAGATGTCAGTTCCAAATGAACACTGACCTCCTCCAGACAGCACAGGAGAGCGGAGGATTTCTCAGGGGTGTGTCTCTGAGAAAGAGAAGAGCTTCTGCCGGCCAGAGAGGACACCCGCGGTGCCTCATCCGAGCAAGCAAGGGGCACACTGGGCAAGAATCCAGAATGTGGCCTGTGCGCTGCTTCCCACCAAGCCCCGTGCTGACACCAGCGCCTGAGAAGCCGACAGGAAGCCAGTTTCCTATCCCGTCTGCCGCAGGAGGGCTGGCAGGGAGCAGAGCCCCGTCCCTGGAGCAACCTGGCCTGCGTGTCCAGAGCGAAGGCCACCACCATGGCTCACGACCTCCCCGCTCTGATCTGACCCCCTGCCAGGCCCACGCCTGCGGACTCGGTGACTCCCGACACCCGGAGACGGCTCTCCTCCCCGGCGCAGTGCTGCTCGCAGAGAAGCCGTCTCCAGCCTCGGAAACGTGCTCGTCGTCAGCTCTGGAACCCCCTGGGCTTGTCCACACTGGCCCGCCCAGGGGTGCCTCCCAGAGCAGAGCATTCCTCCAGTGCCCACCATCCCCCACGGACAGGGAGCACAGTGCTGAAGCTGGGGGGTGGCTCTGGGGCTTGTTACCGACACGCCTGTGCCTGGGGTGGGGGGGCAGGAACCTGGAGGACCTTCCTGACAGACCCTGACAGCCCATTACCACCTTCCCAGGGGACGCGGGAAACAATGCTGAAGTCCGGGGTGGCTCTGGGGCTTGTTAGCGCCACACCTGTGCCTGAGGGAAAAAGTGACACCCTGCTGAACTCCGGTGCTGCTCAAGGCCCATTACCTGCACTGTGCCAGGGAATGGGGCACCCCCTGAAGTTCGGGACCCTGAGCTGTCTCTGCATGCACTCTTCCTGGGGAACACGGAAAACCCTGAAATGTCCGCAACCCATCCCACAAAAGCTTGGGTGAGGGGGCGCCCTGGAGTTCAGGGATCAGGGGGAAGCGGCCAGTAGATGCGTATCAGGCAGAAGAAATTTTCAAGGGAAAAAGAAAACTCAGATGTCCCCACAGTGAACTCCCTTGATGTGCCCTTCGAGGACCCTGCCTCCCACCCAGGGCGCACACTAGCCCCAGACCCCACCCCACCACACGGCACGCACTCACCGGGCCAGGGTCCCTCAGAGCCCGCCTTGGCTGGTCCCCCTTCTGCAGCCCTGCGCAGCTCCAGAGGCGCCCGCAGAGAGGGAGCTCCACCCCCCACACGGTAATTGGCCGAGGAGGGTTGTGCCCCGAGCCCATTGGATGGCGGCTGTACCCGGCTGCCCTTACACCCGCCTCCTTATGACGGCAGGTGGTCCCCACTGCGCCTCCTCGCCCCCACCCCTGGCTCTGCGCTGCAGGCACTGGCGGGTCGCGGGCAGGGCCCTCAGACAGCCGGCCCCATCCACGGACCCCCAGGACTGCAGACCACCCCAGAGCCCGGCCCCTTCCCTTCCTGCCGCGGCCCTGTCTGCGGAGCAGTTCCTGGCTCCCAGCAAGTTCAGCTGCTCTCAGACCCTCCCAGGCTTGGGCTTTGGGAAATGCAATGGTTTCCCCCATTTCCAACGCAGTTTTAAGACCAAAAAGTAATGCTCTAAGCGGGAGGAGCTTCACCTTGTGGTCTCACCCATGGAGTGGAGAGAGCTTCTCAGCCCTTCCGAGCATCCTTCTAGGATGAGCCCATTTGTGCTAGAAAATACACACACGCTCGGTTCTGCAGGGAAGCTCCAGGATGAACGAGAACAGCCGCCCTTCTGCGCTGTTGGAGGTGTGGCCCAGGAACACTGGTTTTTCACTTAAAAAGAAAGCATATCATCGACTCTAAAGGGACAAGCTTTCTTAAACATTTTAGAGAAAAAGAGAGATTTATTCAGAACCAAGGCAAGACAGCTGCCTGGGAGACACAATCTTCACAAGGAAGGGAGTGCTCGGGGGAGGAACATTAGGGCAGGTTTCTATATTCGCTCTGTTTTGTTTTACATACAGACTTACACATCATCAGGAGGAAGAACATTCCAGAAAGTTACAGACTTTTTCTTATGTTTTCAGGATGTACATATGACATTAATCTTAAGGGAGCCGGAGAGGTTCTTTCATTTTTCTTCTTCTGTTTATGCTTGCAATGGCATTTTTTTGGATTATCTTTTTCTTCTGGAAGCAGATATACAACATGGGCTTGGGGCAGAAATAGGGCCCATGCTCTGAGGTTTTGCCCAGTCATTGTGAGTTTGGTGAAATGGTAAAGGATAGCTTCCCTGGGAGCCCAGGATCTGGGTCCATGGATGGTAAAAGACAGAAATTTCCACTCTCATTCTAATTACTACTAAAGAGAGGAACTTGAGACAAAAGCACCTTTAACAACAGTACCAAGAAATAAAAATGATGCCTACAGAAGTTACCTGTTCCATGGTCAACACAGGCCACAGAGGTGTTCACAGACACTGGGCTCCTTCCCTGCTCCTGACCACATCTCTGAAGCACACAGATAATTTCAAGTCAGAATTTTAGAACCTCCCAATATCTTAGAGATGTCTGGCACCATTCCCTTGGACTACAGAATAAAACAGAGTAGCTCATTGTCTCAACACTAATTTAAACATGAAGCCCCCCTAAAGCTTGGATACACCGTCTTAGTTCTTTCCCTGCAGATTTTGACTAATGGAAGTCATAGTCATACCATGTAAACACTACGATGGTTGGCAAGTAAGTAATCGTTGGTAAGGGAGTATTTTAGCAATGTTTATAAACATTGTCTCACATTGTAGAAGAAGGTTGAGCTGAGTGTTTTAAAATATTATTTCAGACCGTTTTTTAAAGATTTATTTATTTATTTGACAGAGAGAGCGAGAGACAGTGAGAGAGGGAGCACAAGCAGGGATAGAAAGACAGAGAGAAACAGGGCCCCCACCAAGCAGGGAGCCTGACAAGGGGCTCAATTCCAGGACCTGAGCTGAAGGCAGACGTTTAATGACTGAGCCACCAAGGTGCCCCTATTTCCGACCTGTCTTACAGCAGACTCTGAAAATACCAGATACTGAATCAATTTTAGAAAGATAGTTCTTTCAGTAATTTTAATAGCAGAAAAATACAAACAATCTCTCTAATCCTAGGAATCATTGGGTATCTTACTCAGAGGTCCTCCACTGAGATAATTATCTTAATGATCATGATAGGCAGAGGTTAAAAGGCCAAAAAAATCTGCTCCACTTGGCCACACAACAATAAAATCCTGAGACCTGACATGTTTCCTGACCCAGAATACCAGAGATAAGAGGGAAATACTATCACGTATGGAATAACAAGGAATCTGGAGTCAGTCTGGGGATCCCACGTAGGTTTCTGACACTCAAATCCTCTGTGACTCGAATCATCTCTGAGCCCCTGTCTAACCATCTAGAAAATGCGACTGATAATATCTACATCATAGTTTGGATGTTTACGAGGGAGAATCCCACAAAGAGCCGGTGCGCTGGCTCTCCAGACAGGTGCTCAGGAAGCCATGATGGCTATTTCAGTCTATTGCTTTTCCAGAAGAAAGAGCACATGTTGAACCCATATTTCTAATGGATGAATCCCAAGATGATTTTCAACCCCTAAGGAAGGAACCTGCTATTGTACCGTATCTCACTCAGAAAGCATGCTGTTGCACTGGTGAGGACGATACAGTAGCGCCGTCATCACTAGGGCTGTACAACTTCCCATTTCCACATGGCCATGTTGTCCCACTTAGCTCAGGGCCGCCAGAAAGGGCGGCTCTGGGGAGACCACAGGCCAAGGCTGCCAGGTGTGGCTGGGGCAGGCAGAACTCTGACCTAAGGCTTAACCCCTGTCTAGCTAATCGCACTGCTCTTCACAGACAGAGTGGGATTGTCTGCGAGCTCGGAGGCAGGAAAGGTGGAGGATTTCCCCTGTGATTCCCTCTCTCTCCCGTAGGATATGCAGCAAAGTTACATTTAATTTTCAGACATTGAGGGACTTCCTGGTTTCTTTTCATTACGACTATGGCTCAATTCCCCTGTGGTCTAAGAATATAACCTAGTTAATTTCAGGCTTTAAACTGCGTAGACTTGCTTCATGGCCCAACATTTCATCTACTTGGGGAAATATCCTAGGACCACTTGAAAATAATGTATTCTGCACTAACTACGTAATGTTCCATATATGCCAATTACATCATATTAGTTACCAATGTTTTGTCTACTTTTCTGTCAGATATGGAGAAAGGTATATTAAAATCTTCAAGTGAGGGGCACCTGCGTGGCTCAGTGGGTTAAAGCTTCTGCCTTTGGTTCAGGTTGTGGTCTCAGGGTCCTGGGATCAAACCCCACATCGGGCTCTCTGCTTGGCAGGGAGCCTGCTTCCTCCTCTCTCTCTGCCTGCCTCTCTGCCTACTTGTGATCTGTCTGTCAAATAAATAAATAATATCTTTTCTTTTTAAATCTTCAAGTGAGGGGCACCTGGGTGGCTCAGTGGGTTAAGCCTCTGCCTTCAGCTCAGGTCATGATCTCAGGGTCCTGGGATCAAGCCCCGAATTGGGTTCTCTGCACAGAAGGGGGCCTGCTTCCCCCCTCTCCCTCTCTGCCTGCCTCTCTGCCTACCTGTAATCTCTGTCTATCACATAAAAAATCTTTAAAAAAAAAAACTTCAAAGGATGCTACTCTAATCAACATTGCATTGGAGAATCTACCAAGTGCTATAAAGCTAGAGAAACAAAAAGAATAAGAATTGAGGAGATAATTCTAACTATTCACAGATAATATGAGGGTGTACATAGAAAATCAAATTAGTTTATAGGGGCGCCTGGGTGGCACAGTGGGTAAAAGCCTCTGCCTTCGGCTCAGTTCATGATCCCAGGGTCCTGGGATCGAGCCCCGCATCGGGCTCTCTTCTCAGCAGGGAGCCTGCTTCCTCCTCTCTCTCTCTCATGCTTCTCTGCCTGCTTGTGATCTCTGCCCATCAAATTTTAAAAAAAAAAAAAAAAAAAAAAAAAGACAGGACTCATCCATATGCTGTCTACAAGAGACTCATTTTGAACATGAAGATACAACCAGACTGAAAGTGAGGGGATGGAAAACCATTTCTCATGCCAACAGACCTCAAAAGAAAGCTTGGGTAGCAATTCTTATATCAGACAAATTAAATTTCAAACTAAACTCTGTAGTAAGAGATGCAGGACACTATATCATAATTAAAAGGTCTATCTAAAAAGAAGACCTAACAATTGTAAATATCGGTGCCTGCAACATGGAAGCAGACAACTACATAAACCATCTTTAACCAAAATAAAGAATCATATTGATAGTAATATATAAATATTAGGAGACCTCAACATTCTACTCTCAGCAATAGACAGATCATCTAAGCAGAAGATCAACAAAAAACCAAGAGCTTTGAATGACACATTGGACCAGATAGATTTCCCAGACACATACAGACCATTCCACCTTAAAAAAAAAAAACAAAAAAACAAAAAAACAGAATACTCATTCTTCTCAAATTCACATGGAGCTTTCTCCAGAACAGACCACATACTGGGTCACAAATCAGGCCTCAACTGATACCAAAAGATTGAGATGATTGCCTGCCTATTTTCAGACCACAATTGTGTGAAACTGGAACTCAAACACAGGAAGAACTTAGGAAGGAACTCAAACACTGAGAAGTTAAAGAACATTCTGCTCAAGAATGATTGGGTCAACCAAGAAATTGAAGAATAACTTAAACAGCTCATAGACACCAATGAAAATAAAAGAACATCCATTCAAAACCTATGGGATACAACAAAGGCAGTACTAAAAGGGAAATACATAGCCATCTAAGACTCTCTCAAAAAATTAGAAAAATCCCAAACGCACAAGCTAAGCTTACACCTAAAGATCCTAGCAAAAGAACAGAAAATAAGACCTAAAACAAAGAGGAGAAGAGAAATAATAAAGATCAGCACAGAAATCAATGAAACAGAAACCTGAAAAACAGTAAAAGAGATCAACGAAACTAGAAGCCGGTTCTTTGAAAGAATTGGTAAGATCAATAAACCTCTGGCCAGACTTATTCAAAAGAAAAAGGGAAGGATGCAAATCAATAAAATCATAAATGAAATGGAAGAGATCATGACTAACACCAAGGAAATAGAAACAATTACACGGAATTATCACCAGCAACTATATGACAACAAATTAAGCAATCGGGAAGAAATGGATGCATTCCTAGAAATGTACAAGCTACCAAGAGTGAAACAGGAAGATATAGATCATCTGACTAGACAAATAAAGAGCATGGAAATTGAAACAGTAATCAAAAGCCTCCCCAAAAACAAGAGGTTAGGGCCAGATGACTTCCCAGGGGAATTCTACCAAACATTTAAAGACAAAATAATATCTATTCTACTGAAGCTGTTTCAAAAAATAGAAATAGAAGGAAAAATTCCAAACTCATACTATGAGACCAGAATTACCTGATCCAAAAACCAGGCAACCCATCCAAAAGAAGAATTTCAGACCAAGATCCCCGATGAACACGGATGCCAAAATACTTGACAAGATCCTAGCCAATAGGATCCAACAGTCCATTAAAAGGATGATTCACCAGGACCAGTGAGAGTTATGCCTGGGCGGCAAGGATGGTTCAGAATCTGCAAATCTATCAATGTGATAGAGCACATTAACAAAAGAAGAAACAAGAACCATATAACCTTCTCTACTGATGCAGAGAAAACATTTGGCAAAATATAGCATGGTTTCTTGATGAAAACTCTTCAATGTGTAGGGATAGAGGAAACATACCTCAATATCATAAAAGTCATTATGAAAACTCCGTGGAAAATATCATTCTCAATGGGGATAAAATGAGAGCTTTTCCCTTAAGGTCAGGAACACAACAGGGATGCCACTCTCACCACTATTGTTCAACGCAGTACTAGAAGTCCTAGCCTCAGTAATCAGACAACAAAAAGAAATAAAAGGCATTTAACTTGGCAAAGAAGTTCTCTCCTCACAGAAAACATGATATTTTACCCAACAGACTCCACCTCCAAATGACTAGAACTCATACAGCAATTCAACAACATGGCAGGATACAAAATCAAGGCACAGAAATCACTTGCATTTCTACACACTAACAATAAGACTGCAGAAAGAGAAATTAAGGAATTAATTCCATGTATCATAGCACCAAAACCTGTAAGATACCTTGGAATAAACCTAACCAAAGAGGGAAAGGATCTATACTCTAGAAACTACAGAACACTTAAGACAGAAATGGAGGGGAAGATACACGAGATGGAAAAGCATTCCATGCTCATGGATTGGAAGAATAAACATTGTGAAAACGTCTATGATGCCCAGAGCAATCTACATTTTCAATGCCATCCCTATCAAAATACCATTGACTTTTTCATGGAGCTGGAACAAACAATCCTAAAATTGATATGGAACCAGAAAAGACCCCAAATCGCTGGGAGAATGTTGAAAAAGAAAACCAAAGCTGGGGGCAACACATTCCCACCCTCAAACTCCATTACAAAGGTGTGATCATCAAGACAGCATGGTACTGGCACAAAAACAGACACATAGACCAATGGAACAGAATAGAGAACCCAGAAATGGATCCTCAACTCTATGGTCAGCTAATCTTCAGCAAGGCAGGAAAGAATCGTCAATGGAAAAAAGACAATCTCTTCAATAAATGGTACTGGGAACATTGGACAGCCACATGCAGAAGAATGAAACTGGACCATTCACTGACTCCATACACAAAGATAACTCAAAATGGATGAAAGACCCTGTAATTTCATTGCTGGGTATTTACCCCCAAGATATAGATAGTGAAAAGAAGGGCCATCTGTACCCCAATGTACTTAGCAGCAATGGCCACAGTCACAAAACTGTGGAAAGAGCCAAAATGTCCTTCAACAGATGAATGGATAAGAAGATGTGATCCATATGTACAACGGAGTATTATGCCTCCATCAGAAAATATGAATACCCAACTTTTGTGTCAACATGGATGGGACTGGAAGAGATTATGCTGAGTGAAATAAGCCAAGCAGAGAAAGTCAATTATCATATGGTTTCACATACCTGTGGAGCATGAGGAATAACATGGAGGACATTAGGAGAAAGAGAGGAGAAGGGAGTTGGGGGAAATTGGAGGGAGAGATAAACCATGACAGACTGTGGACTCTGAGAAATAAAGTGAGGGTTTTGGAGGGGAGGGTGTGGGGGTTGGGTGAGTCTGGTGGTGGGTATTAAGACGGCATGTATTGCATGGAGCACTGGGCGTGATGCATAAACCGTGAATCTTAAAACACTGAAAAAATAAAATAATGTATTAAAGACCTCAATGTGAGACAGGAATCCATCAAAATCCTAGGAGAGCACAGGAAGCAACCTCTTCCACCTTGGCCACAGCAAATTCTTGCAAGACACATCTCTGGCAAGGGAAACAAAAGCAAAAATGAACTTTGGGGTCTTTAACAGGATCAAAAGCTTCTGCACAACCAAGCAAACAGTCAACCACACCAAGAGGCAACTCACAGAATCAGAGAAGATATTTGCAAATGACATTACAGATAAAGGGCTGGTATCCAAGATCTATAAAGAACTTCTCAAACACAACACCTAGAAAACAAATAATCCACTCAAGAAAGGGGCAGAAGACATGAACAGACACTTCTCCAAAGAAAACATACACATGGCCAACCGACACATGAAAAATGCTCCACATCACTTGCAATCAGGGAAACACTTGTCAGGGAAACACATATCAAAACCACATTAAGATGCCACCTTACACCAGTTAGAATGGCCAAAACTGACAAGACAGAAAACAACAAATATTGGAGAGGATGTGGATAAAAGGGAAAGAATCCTCTTACACTGCTGGTGGGAATGCAAGCTGGTCCCTCCACTTTGGAAAACAGTATGGAGTTTCCTCAAGACATTAAAAATAGAGCTACCCTATAACCCAACAATCACACTCCTGAGTATTTACCCCAAAGATACAGATAGGGGCGAAAAGAAGGGGCACATGCACCCCAATGTTCATAGCAAAAATGTACACAATAGCCAAACTGCGGAAGGAGCCGAGATCTCCTCAACAGATGAATGGATAAAGAAGATGTGGTCCATACACATGATGGAATATTTCTCAGCCATCAGAAAGGATGAATCCCCACCATCTGCATCAACATGGATGGAACTGGAGGGGATTATGCTGAGTGAAATAAGTCAAGCACATGGTTTCAGTCATATGTGGAACGTGAGGAATAGTGTGGAGGACCTTGCCAGACCTCAAGCCCCTCCCACAGACGAGAACTGTCTCCCCCATTTTCATACTGACCCTGAGAGTCACTGAGGTCATGCAGCTGCTCAAGGTCCCTCGTCCCCAGAACAATACCCTACAGCACTATGCTAGGAGAACAGGGGCTGGGGAGAAAGCCGGGGCTGCCTCTGGCCTCCACGCAGCCAGGGACACACCACCCTCCAGGGCCTTTCCCTCCAGAATGTTCCTCTCCTTGCCCTGGGGGACTCCTCTGGACAAATCCGCACAGGTGCTCATTATGGGAGTGGGACAGGGGTTCCCCAGGGCCTCATTCTCTCTGCTCAACAGCAGGGAGAATCGCTTCCCCTGCCTCCTCTCCAGTGAGCGGCTCACCAACATCCCCGCTGCACGGCTCCGGAGCCTTCAGAATCCGGAAGGCAGTTTCCGCGGCCAGCTGCAGCCACCGGTGACCTGTGACCAGCCCAAGATGCCGGTCCTTGCCTGGTCTCACCCTGGTGCCGGCTCTCTGGGAACAGACACCGCCACTCTGCCAGAATCTCGGTGCTTCTCCAGACCGGGCCGGCTTCTGTGCTGAAGACCTTGTGTTCACTCCTCAGCTGACAAGCAAGGGCTCGCCACTCCATGTCCTGTTCCCGAAAGAAGGACCTGGCTCTGACCGCAGGCACCCAGTCTCGAGATCAACAGTCATGCCATTCGCTCGTTCATCCCCCACCACGGCCATCTCCAACTCTGAGGATCCGGAGCGGACGCAACAGACCGACTGATCATCTGGAAAGAAGCGGCGGAACATCAGTGCCCGAGACCCGGACATGAAGGTAGGAAGATGGTCTTGTAGGTGACGTGCACGTTCTAGAATACCGAATGAGGTTTGGGGACACATCCTGGAATATTCTGATGACAGATTTGCCTTCTGGAAGCCTCAGGGTGTGATGAGGGGACACGTATGTGCACATATGTGTCTGAGTATTCGGGAATGTGTGTGTCCTGGGGTACTGGTGTTGGTTGTGTGATTTTACTGTTCTGCGCCTGGTTTTGGGGTTTGGTGTGTCTGGAGGGGAACTGTTAAGGGCCTGGCTGGCTGAACGGGTGTGTGTCTACGTGATCCCAGACTTAGAAAACTGGACTCTCTAGAACAACGTCTCTTGCACCTTTGGGCCCCAAGCCTGAATGCCAGCTCTTGCCTGTATTCCTCTCCCCGAGGCCCCCGTGCTCTGCAGCAAGCTCGGGGTTCGCAGGTCCTCCATCCTCCGCAGCCTCTGGCAGGGTAGAGCCCGGCTTAAACATATGTGCACAGATGTAAAGCAAGGCTCTTGGAATTAGGGAGCTTTGGGTGAAATCCTGACAAGCATTTACAAACAGTGTAGCCCGGGCAAGCTGTTTAACCTCAGCCGCCCGCCTACCTTCCTCTTAGGACAGGAGTATTGCCTCACTTGCAGGTGAGTCAAGACCAGAGTTCGTCAATAAAAAGACCTGAACTCACAGCCGGCTCTGGCCCTGACCGGAGTGGGAGCGCCCACAGACCTCTCCTGACTCGCAGGTGCAGATGGGAAGAGCGAGCACTTACGAGACGCCCACTCGGTCCCGGGCCTGTTCTGAGAGCTCTCCGTGCTTCACCCCCCCACCCAGTCCACTTTCAAGTAGGACACGGAGCCACGGGCAGGTGAAGCCGCGTGCCCAGGGTCGTTCCGCTGGGCGATGGCAGAGCCGAGACTGGAGCTCGGCGGTCTGACGCCCCCGCCCTTGCTCTGACTCACACCACGAACACCGGTTCCATCTCCTGAGCATAAATGGATCCCAATAAGCACGACGTGCTCTGGGGGAAAGAGATTTCCCTGAAACATTTTAAAGAAAATTAGGGCCTCGTGATTTTTAAACTCAGAATAGTGACTACAAAGTTTATCTATCTCCGCACCCCTGCCAGGAAGTGTGCAGGAGCGAGATTTCGCTGTAACATTGAGTCCTCGCATCTACCGTATGGTTTCTGTACCATTAGGAAATGCGACTCAGTGTCACTCTGCAGGGTTAAAGCCTTCTGTGTTGGGTCCCCTTTTCACTCAAGGACAATTTTTTTTTTTTTTTTTTTTTTTTGCCAGTGAGAGCCAGGCTATAAGACAGGAGCCCTGGAGACCATCTAGGTCAGACTCCTCCTCTTACACGTGGAACAGGAAGGCAAGGGAGATGCAGTGACTTCCCCATATCAAATAATCCAGCTGCCCCAGGGCAATTACGCTGGTGGGACCCAGGGCTTCTAGCTTCCTGTTCTGCCGGAGGACTCTGGGCTTCAAGGCCCCCAGATCATGACCACCACGCGGGGAGAAGCCAGAGAGGCATGGATGATGGTGACAGCCTAGAACACAGACTCCCCACAGAGCAGCACTCAGTAGTCAGCGCTAATGGTTGTATTCTCCAAAGTAGAATCCCTGAAACAAAGAAGGCCATAGACAGTTCTCATCTCCTAAGTAACAGATCTACCCAGCCTAGGGCACTGCACTTACTCACAAGCACTACACACTTTGGAAGGAGGGAGGGAGGCTGGGGGCAGGGGGGGGGGGGGGGGGGCTCTGTCTTCCAGTATCTGAAGGACTAGTCTATGGGAGGGAGATCAGATTCCTGCTTGGACCGGAGGAGTGCAGTGAGAAGCCAGCGAGGAGCAGAAAACGCACAGATTTGGAAAGGAGACAAGCCCGACTACAAGCCCCACGGGCCACTCACTAGCTGTGACCTTGGGCAATCTTCCCTCTCCGGTCTAAGTCTGCTCTTCCAACAAGTGGAAATTCCTTCTCCCCGATAGAGTCTGGTAAATAATTCATCAGCCAAGCTGTGCTGAGGTAGGGCTAGGACTCCCGTCTGTATTGAGAGCGACTCCGCTCCCTCCCAACCGATCCCCGCCCCGCGGGCCCCTCGCTCCCAGCCAGCTCCCCGATGGCCAGGCCCCCGGGGGAGGGCTCTCTTTAGCTCCCTGGGGGTAAACTCACCCTGGCTCAGCCTCCTTCCAAACCCTCTGGGAGTTTCCTCCCGCAGGCCAACCACAGCACCGGGGAGCGCTTCCTCCTGCTGGGTTTCTCCGACTGGCCCGCGCTGCAGCCTGGCCTCTTCGCCCTCGTCCTGCTCTGCTACCTCCTGACCCTGGCGGGCAACTCGACCCTCGTGCTGCTGGCCGTGCGCGACCCGCGCCTGCACACACCCATGTACTACTTCCTGGGCCACCTGGCGCTGGTGGACGCGGGCTTCACGACGAGCGTGGCGCCCGCGCTGCTGGCCAGCCTGTGCGGCGCGGAGCTGTGGCTGCCCCGCGCGGGCTGCCTGGCCCAGCTGTGCACGTCGCTGGCGCTGGGCTCCGTGGAGTGCCTGCTGCTGGCGGTGATGGCGCTGGACCGCGCGGCCGCCGTCGTGCACCCGCTGCACCACGCCGAGCTCGCCTCCCCGCGCCGGTGCCGCGCGCTGGCCTGCGCCTCCTGGCTGGGCGGCCTGGCCAACTCCGCCGCGCAGAGCGCGCTCCTGGCCGCACGGCCGCTGTGCGCGCCCCGCCGGCTGGACCACTTCATCTGCGAGCTCCCCGCGCTGCTGCAGCTGGCCTGTGGCGGTGACCGCGACGCCACCGAGCGCCGGATGTTCGCTGCGCGCGTGGTCATCCTGCTGCTGCCGTCCGCCGTCATCCTGGCCTCGTACGGCGCCGTGGCCCGCGCCATCTGCGGCATGCGCTCCCGGGGCGGCCGCAGCAAAGCGCTGGGCACGTGCGGGTCCCACCTGACCGCCGTCTGCCTCTTCTACGGCTCGGCCATCTACACCTACCTACAGCCCACGCGCCGCTACGACCAGGGCCGGGGCAAGTTCGTTTCGCTCTTCTACACCGTGGTCACCCCGGCGCTCAACCCGCTCATCTACACCCTCAGGAACAAGCACGTGAAGGGGGCCGCCAGGAAGCTCCTGCGCAGTGTGGGGGGAGGGCAGGCTGGGCGGTGAGTGCGGGGCGGGGGCGGGAGGAAGGGGTGAGCCGCGGGCCACGGATGGGAATGTGCATTGGGAAGGCAGCGAGCCCTCGGCCTGTCCGTTTCCCTGTGAGAATGGGCAACATGTGTCCTCAGGGAGTCGGAGGTCCATGGGGAGGCCCCATTCTCCGCTCCCCTCCCCAGTGTTCCTCTGCTTCAGGGCAAATCCCGCTATGCTGCATATACAGGTTCAGGGAGGGGAAGTGGCCTGCCGGCTGGATCTTAAGCTGATGAAGAGAGAAGGCATGATTTCGAGAGGACCTTCCCCGTCCTCAGGGGTCCAGTGACAATGCCCGGAGAGTCCACACGCTGGTAACACCCTGTACGGCAGGACAACTAACGTTCCCTCTCCCCCAGTCTGATGGCGCACACCGTGAAGACCCCACAGTGTCTGGCCTCAGGAGTCCCCCAAGTTGACAGAGCAATCCCAGACTCTACCCTGCCGGAGACCCATCCAAAACAAGGAGCCGCAGTTGCTCGTCCAGGGAAATCAGTCCAACCTAATGCCCACCTAACCAGGTCACTAGTGCCACCAAGAGCACTGGAGCCCAAAGCAGAACAAGGAATTCCCCTAAGTAGGGGTGGTGCCACTGGGATTCAGCTGGATTCTCTTCTGCACGAGGTGGTTCTTGAGCAAGTTTAAAGAGCAGAAGGGGCAAGGCATGTCTAAGATGGTGCGAAAAATGTGTTCTTGACCAGTCATGAGACACAAGAGGGACAGTGACAAAGGAGTGAGTGAGGAAGATACAGGAAGATCCACATTCCTGAGGGAGGAGCAGACACAGAGGTGGGCGGTGCAGGAGGGAGCCAGGAAAAGGCTCTGTCAGCCAGAACCCGGGCACAGCCTCCGGAGTCAACCCAGAGACCAACTGAGAGCCCCCACCTGAAAGATGCCCCCACCCCAGAGAAGACCTGCCAGACCCGAACGCAGGTAGGACAGAGACGGCTCCACGACCACACCTTCCCCAGGGACCCCCGCACACTGGAGAACAAAATCTGAGTCCCCAGGGGAGGTGTCATCCACGCGCACCATCATCTCCAGAAGTAAGAACAGCTGGACTCAGCGTGGGGCGTAGAGCGTGAGATGGCGCACCGCGCCGGGGTCATTTCCTGCCGAACAACGTTAAATAAGGACAGAGAAGACAGTTTAGTTGAATTTCTAAATTCTTTATTACTTAGACTGTAATCATACCAGAGGAATTAACACACTTCAATATAAATCCTTTCACTGTTCTCTACAATCAGAAATTCAATTTAATTCAACATACTGAGTGATATTACAGATGAAATATGCCGGTGGGAACACAGGAGTTAGGGGAACCTGGATCCCAATGTGGAACTTACTATCCTGTTGGACGGAAGAAATAGGAATTTTTCTAAAAATCAGAGGGACGAGGGAAAGGATTGAATTCCAAGCTGGCTTTGATGCTGTCTCTACTGTGCCTTAAAATATTGTTTTCTATTTTCAGTAATATATACAATGCAGACACCTAATCAACTGTGTTCGATCAAAAAATCATGGAGTTAGAAACTTTTCTGCAGTCTTCCTTCCCACGTCACCCCTAACTTTCCATCTTTCTCTTTCTTGTTAATTTGGGGAAATCATCAAAGGATGTGGGGGGAGTGAGAGCTATCAGCGGGCTCACCCCCCAATGCAGTAGTCTGCCAGCCAGAGTGAAGCGCCCCGTCTGACGCCGTAATCCGCCATGCTCTTCCCGTCTTCCAGCCTCTTGCCATTGCAAGTCACAATCTGTTGCTCAGGCGCGATCGCGGTCTTGGTCTCGATCATCTGTTTCACCTGGGCCACTGAGCTGGACCTTCGCACCTGGAGGAGGTGCCTCTGACCCCCATCACAGGACTGCACCAGAGTCACGGGCAGCTCCTCATCACTGGGCGTCACCACCTTCAGAGTGAGGTGGATGGTCGTCTCCTTGTCAATGCCGTAAGACGACAGCCTCCTCTGGGGCTTCAGCATCTTGGAGCCCAGTAACAGGACCTGGTCCTGCACAGGAATCTTGGTCTTCGCCCGGACGTGTTCTTTGATCTTCCTCACTGTGTCATCCGAGTTAGCAGCGAAGGTCATGGATGTCCTTCCCTCAGAAGAGACCGTCACCTGGACAACGAAGGCCAAGAGACCGCAAATCAAGGTGCCTGGAACGCCTGCCACCTTGACACCACTGTCCCCTCAGTGCCCGGCCCCGCCCTCCCTGCCTGCCTGGTCCTCCAGCTCCTATACAACAGGCTCTGTCCCTCCCTTTTGTGGAACTTCTCTTGGGGAATCTCAAGCTTTTAACGCAGGAAAATCATTGTTTTCCTTTGCAGCCACGCCTCTCATTCATGCCAGCGTCATCAGTGACTTCCCACATTTCGCACGCCTCCGACCCAGACAGAGGTCGTCGAATGTCCAAAACTAAATCCGATCACAGAGCACGCACAGTTACATACTGGACGCTAAAAACAGCTCCCGAAGAGAATTATCGACTCGTCAGCTCATGGGACGCTCATCACTGCCCTCCAAGACTACCCTGGACGGGACACATACTCTCCGGACTCCGGGTTTCTTTCTTACTGTCCTACGACCGTGTAATGACTCACACGTTATGGTGACACTGCGTTCAGTGTGACTTGTTCCCCTGGACTTCCTGCGTGTTTCTATCTACCTATTGCAGAATATGGTCTCCTGCAGCTAGACCAGGGCCTCACCCACAGAAGGTACAGCCAGATCGAGGTCTTCCTTCCATAGTCTGAAGCTGGCAGTGCACCCTGTGTTGTCGCTGGCAAGCCTGGCAGGGCCTCCGTCCTGCTCTATTCAAAACCATCTTTGCAGTCTGGACGTCACAGACATTTCCTCACAGGACAGACGCCCCTCTGTGCTAAGCAGCCCCCCGATGCCAGCCCACATGTACTGCACGCGCTCCTCAAAGGCTCACGGATCTGGTCATTAACACCTTAGAGTGAAGGAGTTTTGTGTACCTCTCTTTTGGGAGGAGAAGGTGTTGAAGAGCCCAGGGACCCTAATCAAAAGGAGGAGAAAAGGCCCCAGAAAATATTTCCATAGGTTCAAATCCAGCCCTGTGGGCCCAAAGCCCACTCCCACTTCCCACCATCCTCCTGTAACAGGGCCCAGTCGGGCCTGACACAGAAGAGCCCTGAGGAGCCAAACGAGGCACTTCTATTCCCAGAACCTTCCTTCAGCTTCTATAGCGATCAGAGCCTGTCTCAGCCCCTGCAGGACGCCTTCCCAACCACTCTGCCCCCACCTCCCCGAGCTCTGTCCCTCGTGGACTCCTGAAATCACTCCCCAACCCTTGGCGGTGCTTCCCCTCTCCGCATCCCCACTTTTCAACCCCAGCTTACATGGAGGCAGGAAGTACCAGATGCCATGTCTACAGCCAACAGAGCAGACACAGGAGGCTGAGGAGTAGGACTGGCGCCCAGCTTATGTACGAGCTGAGCTGGAAATCCCCTGCCTGAGCCACTGTGCCCATGCCCTTTGCTCTGCCATGATGTCATGTATTTTCTTTCACTTTCGCTTGGACAGAGTCATACACACAGAGAATACTCTTTGATCAAAACATTCCTCTCATCCATTCTACCCGCCCTCCTCTTCCAAACATAGGATGGTCCTTCTCTCTGGAGAACGTCCCCACTTAACAACTCAGCACTCCCAGTCATGACTTATGACTGCCCAGCCTACAGCCTTGGGCCCTCACCCACTTTAAGACCTTTACTACTTGATGGTCCTCTCCTGCTGCTTTTGAGAACCTGCCCCATGCATCACTCAGGGGCTTTCCTGAGAGCAAGGGTGCCCAGGGGAGGATGTAGAGTCCAGGAGAAATGATGTGACCATGAGCAGCCTGTTCACACCAGCCAGGCAGAGTGGGAGGCCCAGGAGAGGATGTAGAGTCCGTGAGGAGTGAAGAGACCGTGACCACCTGTTCATGCCAGCTGGGGAGAGTGGGCAGCCAAGGAGAAGACACAGGAGTCCATGGGGTGATGAGACCGTGATCAGCTGGTTCACACCAGCCACGCAGAGTGGGAGGCCCAGGAGAAGACACAGGAGTCCATGAGAGTTGATCAGACCGTGATCAGCTGGTTCACACCAGCCAGGCAGAGTGGGAGGCCCAGGAGAAGATGTACAGTCTGTGAGGAGTCATGAGATGACTAGCCCGTTCACACCAGCCGGGCAGAGTGTGAGGCTCAGGAGAGGAGGTGGGAGTACCTGAGGAGTGATGACACCGTGACCAGACTGTTCACACCAGCTGGGCAGAGTGGGAGGCATGCCTCCAGATCACACAGGATACACAGCCTACTCTGAGAGGAGACGGGAATCTCATTCCCGGGGTGCCACTTGCTCCCTTAACTTGGGCAAGTCTGTTCACCACCTGAGATGTTTGTTTTCCAGTGAACATGAAATGACTGATGAGAATTCAGAACACAGCTTGTAAAACGGCCCTTACATCCCTGGGTCTTGAGCTCTCTAGCACACTTCCATTCCTGGCCCAGAACTGGCAGCCCAGATCCAGTACTTAGAACAATCCTGGCCCAACAGTCAAGGGCCAAGCCCACCTCCCATGAAGCAGAATACGCATCGGCTCTCACACTGCGGTGACTCTGTTTCCCTGCCTTTACTGCTAACACTCCCTACTCCCTGTGCTCTCTGATCTCACACACACCCATGCTGCTCCTTCCTCCCTGGCTCTGGAGGTTTGGATCAGACAAGAGGGAGGGCACAGGCCGTGTGCCCTCAGAGAATTTATTTACTACTCTGATCCTCCTAACATTCCAGAGGAATCCCTGTCTTCCCCCAAACTCCCAGGACAGCGCCACAAATCACATTCTCCAAGAAAGCCTTTATGAAAGGAGCTCCCAATTTTTCCAAAGTAAAAAAATCCCATAAAAATGACACTATCTTAATCTCACAAAACAAACTGAGGGTTGCTGGGGGGCGGGGTTTGGGAGAAGGGGGTGGGATTATGAACATTGGGGAGGGTATGTGCTTTGGTGAGTGCTGTGAAGTGTGTAAACCTGGTGATTCACAGACCTGTACCCCTGGGGATAAAAATATATGTTTATAAAAAATAAAAAATTTAAAAAAAATGACACTATCTTCTTTGCTGTGTCCTTAGCGGCCATTTACTGTATCTTCAGCACCGGTAGATGTCAAATGATCCCATTTTACTGCAGGAATTTCCATCCTGGAGAACGTGGGTTTCTAGAAGTGCCTATGTAGAGTAATGGGATCCAAGAACCAGTTCAGGCTTTCAGAAAACTCAACATAAATCAGGTTCTCCTATATGAAGCTCTTATCAGATGCCCATAAACTTGGAAAATTTGTATTTGAGTGTACCTTGGGATAAACGCTCCTTCAAACACATAGGATGAGTAGGGAGGGAGAAGAGTGTCTGATGCAACAGACAGGAAACCGCGGCCCCTGCCAGTCTCCCTTCAAGGCTTCTCCAGGCTCCTACCAGCCTCTCTGTGCAGAAACCAAGACTGTGATCTTGGATCTGCAGCTGGTGCCCCCCACCACGCATGCAGCGCCCAATGGGATCTGCGGATTCTGAAACATCACCAGTAACCGAGCAGAAAAGGTCAGAGCGGGTGGACAGCGGCAGGGAGCAGGTCCACAGCAGGAAGAGAGGGGAAGCTCAGGAGCCCAGGCTCCTCACTCCACATTTCATCTGCGCCCGTTACCTTCTTGGGCCTTTGCCTCCTTCCTGGAAAGGGAAGCCGAGAGGAGGCATCTAGAGCTGCTTAGCATGAAGTCATTCTGCTCCACCTCCCCCTTCTAGTCTTCCTGCCTGGGCAGCCTACACCATCTTGGGGCAATGATCTCTTTTCTGGGCAAGCAGGGAACCTCGAGAGAAGCTCCTGCCCGGAGAGCCCAGGAACCACGTTTCTCAGGATGGTGTCTGTCAGAGCTGTACCCGCAGCCCTGATCCGAGCGGCAGATCTGCAAGTCTAGCAGCTTCTGTGCACGGTTCCGAGTTCCCTGCCACCAGGTCACAAAGCATGCATCTCCTTCCAGCTCTACCCAGTGTCAGGGATTACACAGATAAAAGATGTAAGCTGTGCCTCCTCCAGGAAGCCTTCCCTAGCTCCTGTCCCAGTCTGGGTCATGTGCCATCCTCTGTGCAATTGTTCACCCTCCCCAAGCCCCTCAGAGCAAGTGTCTCCAGCAGGAAGATCATCTGCTTATTTGTCTACTTGCCCCCATGAAACACTGGAGACCTGGGGCAGGGGGTCCATGATTGTGTCTTGACTAACTTGGATCTCTAGCACTTCCCAGGCATACTATCTGGTACATGAAATACTTAGCATTTACCGAATGCATGAATGAACTAAAAAAAAAAAAAAAAAAAAAGAGTAAGTAAGTAAATTAAGAAATTGGAAAATAACACTTAACGAGTACTTGCTAGAGTTCAGGAGCTGCACAAGGTGTTCGTAAATGGCCCCTGATGCACTGTTCTAGCTTTCTAATGAGGTAAGTGTCCGTTTCCCCACTGCGCAGCACGCAGTGAGCTCACCCACAATCACATCGGGAGGAGCAGGTGAGCAAGTCTTCAGGTGCATATCTCGACGGCTGTCCTTCTGCTCATCTCCTCCCAGTGGAAAGGAAGGGGGGCTTGACATGCGCAGCTTTGCGTTACAGGGAGGGCACACATCAGGGAAGGAGTACAGACAGACCAAGGAAAGCAGAGCCTTCGAGGAGCCTTGTGAGGAATGAGCAAGGAGAGTCTGGGCCCATATGCGGGTAGGAGCCTCCCTGGTGGGGGGACCTGCCTAGACCACAGGGCAGCCACGGGCAAAGAGCCTGTGAGTGCAGCAGGCCGAGGCTGGGGAAGGATGGCAGCCCGCCCAGGACTGGGAGGGTTAACGGTGCCACTGTGTCACTCGCCTCAGCCACAGGGATCTCCAGCAGGGAGCTACCTCAAGGGCCAGCCTCAGATGCTCCCAGGAGTCAGTGATTCAGGGGCTTCCCTACCCAGCCAGATCTGGATTCTGAGAAACACTGTCCCTTCGAGGAATCAGAATAGCAAGCCTAGACATTGACCTCTCTCTTTCCCTCCTCCCTTCCCTGTGCAGTTCCTTTCCACGCCAAGGGGCGCGGCAAGGGCTGTCCCCCGCTGAGTCACAGCTAGGACTTCTCCCCAGGACCTGACCTCCACCCTGCTTCCTAGCACACTGTCAGTCCGGCGTTTTTCCCTCTGTGCCACAGTAAATGTTTTCAGAGGTGGGAGGATCGCTTTCCATCTGCCCTTCGACAAATTCAGGAAACCAGCCAAGGTAAAAGGTCATGAAGACCTCACAAGGACACAAAACAAACATCTTAGATACACACTCAGATACACACATCTCAGACCTCCCCGTGTGACTCCCTCGCTGATGCGCAGTCTTGGGAAGCTCATTGCCTTGCTGAATCCTTCCTGGAGAAGGAAGCAGGCTCTGCCTTCTGCACTCACAG
Source organism: Mustela lutreola (assembly GCF_030435805.1). Lineage (NCBI taxonomy): Eukaryota > Metazoa > Chordata > Mammalia > Carnivora > Mustelidae > Mustela > Mustela lutreola. Next base: position 158,559,580 of record NC_081295.1, read on the forward strand.
GCTCTTTGCTCCTGTCTCTTTAATGGTCCCCAGGAAGGTGCTTGTTAAACTGCTTTGACATCTAGAATATTGCTTCAGAAATGTAAACCAAATTCGCTCAGAAACCTACTGTGACTTTTCCTTTATTGATGATTGGGAGAAAATATTCATCCACTCTCAAAGGTCAATTTGGAAAAACTTATAAATATAAGTCTTTATTTGTGGATATTTCCATTATGTTCCATTGCTCTATTTGTCTATCCTTACATCACTACGACACTGTTTTTGTCTCTCAAGGTCATAATGAGTTTTGAAATCAGAGTATACAATTTCTTTTTTTTTAAACAAATCTGTTTTAGCTATTCTCAGTCCCTTGTATTCCCATATAAGTTTTAAGATTAGCTTGACAATTTCTAAAAACAAAAAAAAAAAATCCTACTTTTTAAATAGGTATTTTACCTATAGAGAAATTGGAGGAGAATACCCATTTTTTTTAAAATACCCAATTTTAAATTTTCTTCTAGAGTTCTTAGAGTTTAGCAGTTAGGTCTGAGATCCCTTTTGAGTGTATAATATGAGATAAGGAGATCCAGATGAAAATACTTTTGGATGTTGGTATGTGTTGATCTCTGATTGCAACGGGACAATTTTTTAAAAGACTATCTTTTCAAGGCGAGGCAAGATGGCAAAAATGTAGGGGACCTAATTAAATTTGGTTCCTTGAATCTAGCTGGATATCTATCAAAGGGTTATGAATGCCCATGAATTCAGCCTAAGATATAAGAAAATATATCTGGATCTCCACAACTAAAACAGTGACTGCTTTTTACAAGGTAGGACGTGCAAAGTCCTGAATCTGCGAGGAGTCACCAGAAGATCAACGGAGCGGAGAGGGAGCCTCCATAAGCTGGCTCCTGGAAAGTGACAGAACATCGGAAGCACAAAATCAGAACCCTTAGAAACTGCTCCAATGAGAGACATCGTTCTCTGAAAGGGGCTCGGGGGATGAAAAGGGCAGAATTCTAGGTGAGGCATTGTGGTTTCAGGATCCCAGGAGACACAGACGGAATAGGGGAGCCTGAGCCGGTAGAGTCGCCAAGCAGTGGAGCAGGGAAACTGGTTATGGTCACCAAGCCCAAGAGGGACTCTCAGCTTGGCTCACCATAAACTGTGAGCTGGACCAGTCAGGTGACCACTCTTTCCCTGAGCATCCTGAAAAGGACTAGAACTTGCAGGCCATTTACCATCCCCTGGGAGGGGTCAAAGAGCTGTGCCCATGAGCGACAACAGCTCTCAGGGTGGGGGTGGCCCTGGAAAGGACAGTAGGACCGCTCCCAGCTGTGACCCAGGCGCAGCAGTGCACGGTGTATGTGTGAGCTGGCAATAGCTAGCAGACCCAAGTACACAAAGGGCAGTGGCACTCGCAGATCCCTGGGACTCCCCCCAGGGGACTGTAGTGGGCATGTGCCACAAGAGTCTATGAAGTTTGGCACCCACAAAAGGAACTCTTTGTCCCAGAGGGCTGACTGGAGAGGGGGGGCGACAATCTTTCAGTTCTAGGCCAGAAATCAGGGCACAGCCCTTGTTGCTCTGACCCTCTGACATGGTACAGAAAGCCTCCAGGGAACAAAAACCACACAGACAACCAGCTTACACTGAGCCCAGCCTCTTGACAAGGGGCGGGGCAAAACCAGGGATGCAAAGACCCCAGAGAAGCAGCACAGCATATCCCCCCGCAGAAGACAGGCTGGAAGAACAGGTGGACTAGGACTTCATGGATCCACAAGACTGTACACCTCCAGCACCAGGGGAAACTAGTACACTGAGCTCCAGGTGTTTTCTCACAACCCATTCAACTTTCAGTCTAAAGGTTTCCATTTCTTTTTTTTTTAGCTTTTTCAAGTACTTATTTTACCAACTTATGTTTTTAAGTCATGTTTAACTTTTACATCTACATTTTAAAGGTATATGCTTCATTTTAGTTCTTTGTTCCCTCCATTCAATTATATATTCTTTGTGTTATTTGCACTTTGGGGAGGTGGTGTCTTCTAACACAGAGACCAAAATTCAATCAGGAACAAGTGGGTCACCCTGCTTTGTCCACCCTGGGAGATTATAATCTCCCCCACCTTTTTTTAGGTTTTGTTTCATTTTGCTACTGTTTGCTTTTCTGTTGAGGCTTCAGACTTTTCTAGGGTATATTTTACTAGGGTCATGGTTGATAAATTGGACTCTGCTCATTTGCTCACCCATCCTTCTCTGGGCAAAATGACCAGAAGGTGGAATTCACAACAAAAGAAAGAATTAGAGGCAATGTTCCCTGTAACAGAGCTAATCGTTGTGAATATAGGTAAGATACCAGAGATGGAATTAAGGGTACAATTATAAAGGTAATAGAAAGGCTTGAGAAATGCATAAATGACAGTACAGAATCTCTAAGCGTAGAAATGAGATTGAATCATGTTGAAATTTAAAATAATATGAATGATATGCAGTCTAAACCGATGCTATAACAGCTAGGGTCAATGAGGCAGAAGAGAGAACAAGTGATCTAGAGGACAGGATGACTGGAAGGAAGAAAGAGGAGGAAAAGAGAGAAAGACAGCCAATAGCCCATAAAGAAATGCTTTGAGGATTTAACGATACCTTGTAACGAACCAATGTCAGAATTACTGGGATCCCAGAGTAAGTGTAGAGATAGAGAGGGCTAGAAGGTACATTGGAGCAAAGCATGGCTGAGAATTTCCATAATCTGGGGAAGGAAGCAAGCATTCATGTCCAAGTAGCAGAGAAGACCCCTCCCAAAATCAATAAAAATAGATCAACACCCTGACATGTAATAGTAAAGCTTGGAAATATTAGAGAAAAATAAGTTATCCTGAGAACAACTAGGGAGAGGAGGTTTCTTACATATGGAGAGAGGAACACCAGAATACTATCACGCCTGTCCACAGAAACCAGGCAAGCCAGAAAGGGCTGGCAAGACATATTCAGGGTACTGGATGAAAAAAACATGCAGCCAAGAATATGTTAGCCAGCAAGGTTCCCATTCAGAATGGAGGAGAGATAAAGAGCTTCCAGAACAGACAGAAACTGAACAAATATCAGAACACCAAACCAGTCCTTCAAGAAATATTAAGGGGGATACTGTAAGTGAAGAGAGACCCCAAGAGTCACAGAGACCAGAAAGAAACATATAATCTACAGAAACAAGGACTTTACAGGAAACACAATGCCAGTAAATTCGTATCTTTCAATAGTTGCATGAATGTAAATGGGCTAAATACTCCAATCAAAAAACACAGGGTATCAGAATGGATAAAAGAGCAAGAACCATCCACGTGCTGTCTATAACAGACTCGTTTTGAAACTAAGGACACCTCCAGATGGAAAGTGAGGGGATGGAGAACCATTGACCACACAATGGACCTCAAAAGAAAGCTGGGGTATGGATGCCTGGGTGGCTCAGTTGGTTAAGACACTGCCTTCGGATCAGGTCATGATCCCAGGATCCTGGAATCAAGTACCGCATCGGGCTCCTTGCTTGGCAGGGAGCCTGTTTCTCCCTCTGCCTCTGCCTACTTGTGCGCTCGCTCTCTCTCTGACAAATAAATAAATAATAAATAAAATCTTTAAAAAAAAAAAAAAGCTGGGGTAGCGAACCTCATATCAATGAGATTTTAAACCAAATACTATTGTAAAAGATGTAGAGAGACACTACATCATGCTTAAAGGGTCTACCCAATGAGAAGATCTAGCAATTGTAAATATCTCTGCCCCCAAAGTGGGAGCAGCCGATTATATAAAACAATGAATACCCAAAATAAAGTAACAGGATGATAATAATACATTAATATGAGGAGACCTCAGCATTCCACTCACAGCAATGGACAGGTCATGAGACAGAAGATCAAAAAGAAACAAGAGCTTTGAATGACACATTGGACCAGATAAACTTTGTAGATATATACAGACTACTCCATCCTAAAACAACAGAAAACTCATTCTTCTCGAGTGTACAGGAGACATTCTCCAAAACAGATCCCACACCAGGTCACGAATCAGGTCACAACCAGTACCAAAAGACTGAGATTGTCCCCTGCATATTTTCACACCACAGTGCTTTGGAACTCAATCACAAGAGGAAATTTGAAAGGAACACAAACACTTGGAGGTTAAAGAGCATCCTGCAAAAGAATGAAGGGGTCAACCAGGAAATTAAGGAACTTAAACAATTCACTGAAACCAATGAGAATGAAAATGCATTAGTTCAAAACAGCAAAGGTGGTCCTTAGAGGGAAGTATGTAGCATTACAAGACTCTGAAGAAAACTAGAAAAATTCCAAACACAAAAGCCAACCATACACCTAAATGATCTGGCGGAAAAAAAGCAAATGAAGCCTAAACGCAACAGGAAACGAGAAATAATAAAGATTAAAACAGAAATCAATGAAATAGTGACCAGAAGAACAGGGGAACAGATCAACAAAACTAGAAGGTGGTTCTTTGAAAGAATCGATAAGATTGAAAAACCTCTGGCCAGGCTTATCCAAAGGTAAAGGACACAAATTAATAAAACCATAAAGGAAAGGGGAGAGATCATGACCAACACCAAGGAAATACAGACAAATATAATAACATATTAGGAGCTAATACATCCCCACCCACAAAAATATGGGCATCTGGAAGAAATGAATGCATTCCTAGACATGTATAAACAATGAGACTGAAACTGGAAGAAATAAAAAACTTGAACAGACCCATAACCAGCAAGGAAATTGAAACAGTCATCAAAGATCTCCCAACACATGTGTCCAGGGCCAGATGGGTTCCCAGGGGGATTCTACCAAACATTTAAAGAGGAAATAATACCTACTCTTCTGAAGCTGTTTCAAAAAATAGAAATGGAAGGAAAATTTCCAAACTCATTCTATGAGGCCAGCACTACCTTGTCCCCAAAAGCAGACAAAGACCCCACCACAAAGGAGAATTACAGCCCAATATCCCTGATGAATACGGATGCAAATATTCTCACCAAAATACTAGCCAAAAGAATCCAACTGTACTTAAAAAGTATCATTCACCATGACGAATCGGGATTCTTGCCTGGGCTCCAAGCCTGGCTCAAGATCTGCAAATTAATCAGGGTGATACAATACATGTATAAAAGAAAGGACAAGAACCATATGACCCTTTCAATTGATGCAGAAAAAGCATTTGATCAAATAGAGCATTCTTTCTTGATTAAAACCCTTCACAGTGTAGGGATAGAGGGAACATACCTCAGTATCACAAAAGCCACCTACAAAAAGCCCACAGTGACTATCATTCTCAACGGGAAAAAAAAGAGAGCTTTTACCTTAAGGTCAGGAACATGGCAGGGAGGTCCCCTATCATCACTGTTATTCACCGTAGTACTAAAAGTCCTAGCCTTACCAATCAGACAACAAAAAGAAATAAAAGGCATCTAAATCAGCAAAGATGAAGTCAAACTCTCTCTTTGCAAAGACATGATACTCTATGTGGAAAACCCAAAATGCTACCCCCAAGTTACTAGAACTCATACCGCAATTCAGCAAAGAGTATATAAAATCAATACACAGAAATCAACTGCATTTCTATACACTAACAGTGAGACACAAGAAAAGTAGTTAAGGAGTCAAGCCCATTTACAATTGCACCCAAGCCATAAGATACTTTGGAATATACCTAACCAAAGAGGCAAAGGATTTGTACTCAAAAAACTACAGAATACTCATGAAATAAATTGAGGTAGACACAGGGAAATGGAAAAACATTCCATGCCCATGGATTGGAAGAACAAATACTGATAAAATGTGTATGCTACCCAGAGCATGTGTGTACAGTACACTGAATGTATAATTCAGTATAATCCCCATCAAAATACCATCGCATTTTTCACAGGGCTGGAACAAACAATCCTAAAACTTGGTATGGAACCAGAAAAGACCCCAAATAGTCAAATATGAAAAAGAAAATCAGAGCTGGTGGCATCACAGTTCTGGAATTTAAGCTCTGTTACCAAGCTGTAATCATCAAGAGAGTGTGGTACTGGCACAAAAACAGGTATATAGATCAATGGAACAGAACAGAAACCCTAGAAGTGGATGGTCAAGTAATCTTCAATGAAACAGGAAAGAAGATCCAATGGAGAGAAGACAGTCTATTCAATATATGGTTTTGGGAAAAATTGGACAGCCACATGCAGAAGAATGAAACTGGACCATTTCCTTACACCACACACAAAAACACTCGAAATAGATGAAAGACCTCAATGTGAGACAAAACTCCACGAAAATCCTAGAGGGAACTCAGGGAGCAACCTTTTCAACATTGGCCGCAGCAATTTCTTGCTGGACATAGTCTCCAAAGGCAAGGGAAACAAAAGCAAAAATGAACTATTGGGACTTCCTCAAGATAAAATGCTTCTGCACAGCAAAGGAAACAGTTGTCAAAACCAAAAGGCAACCTAAGGAAAGGGAGAAAATATTTGCAAATGACATATCAGATAAAGGGCTGGTATCCAAAATCTAAAAAGAATGCAAACTCAACACCCAAAGAGTAAATGATCCAGTTACGAAATGGGCAGAAGGCATGAACAAACTTTCTCCAAAAAAGACATCCAAATGGCCAACAGACACATGGAAAAATCATGAACTTCATCCAGCATCAGGGAAAAACAAATCAAAACCACAGTGCAATCCCACTTCACTCCAGTCAGAATGGCTAACGTGAAGAAGTCAGGAAATGACAGATGCTGGCGAGGATGCGGAGAAAGGGGAACCCTCCTACACTGTTGGCGGGAAAGCAAGCTGGTGCAGCCGCTCTGGAAAATGGTATGGAGTTTCCTCAAGAAGTTGAAAATAGAGCTATTCTATGACCCAGGAATTGCACTACTGGGTATTTACCCCAAAGATATAAATGTAGGATCCAAAGGAGCACATGTACCCCAATGTTCACAGCAGCAATGTCCACAATTGCCAAACTATGGAAAGATTCAAGATGTCTACCAACAGATGATTGGATAAAGAAGATGTGGTACATACATGCTATGGAAGACTATTCAGTCATCCAAAAAATGAAATCTTGCCATTTGCAATGATATGGACAGAACTAGAGGGTATGATGCCAAGTAAAGTAAGTCAATTGGAGAAAGACATTATCATATGATCTCAGTGATATTTGGAAGTTAAGAAACACAACAGAAGATCAGAGGGAAGAGAAGGAAAAATAAAACAAGATGAAACTAGTGAGAGACAAACCGTAAGAGACTCTTAATAGTAGGAAACAATCTGAGGGCTGCTGGAGGGCAGGGAGGGGAGGGTGGAGTCACTGGGTGATGGGCATGAAGGAGCACTGGGTATTACCTAAGACTGATGCGGGGCGCCTGGGTGGCTCAGTCGTTAAGTGTCTGCCTTCAGCCCAGGTCATGATCCCAGGGTCCTGGTCAGCGGGAAACCTGCTTCTCCCTATCCCGCTCCCCCTGCTTATGTTCCCTCTCTCGATGTGTCTTTCTCTGTCAAATAAATAAATAAATAAAATCTTTAAAAAAAAAAAAAAAGACTGATGAGTTACAAGCATGTACCTCTGAAACCTATAATACATTTTATGTTAATTAATTGAATTTAAATTTTAAAAATGTTTTAAAAAAAGAAGTTTGACTACCATGTCTGAGGGACCATGTGGAGAGGTCCTGCGAGAACAGGTGGGTGGAACGGAATCCAGAAGAACCAAGACTTACGGTTGAACACACCAAGGTACTAATCATAGGAGTAAAGCTGTCTTTGGCTCTGGAACAGTCCATTTCCGGGCCGAACCCCTCCAAGTGACCCCAACTGATGCTACATGAACAAAAGAAACACCAGCCAAACATTCCCCATGTCTGGCTCACATTATGAGATACCATTAAATAGTTGTTGGCCTAAGTCACCAGTTTTGGGAGCAGTTGGTTACGCAGCAGTAGGCAACTTGGAACACCCCCAGGGCAGCCACCGGTGTGAGTAAAGCGAGGGGTAGAAGCAAGAATGTGGAGGGCGAGGAGATCTGACCCACCTGCTCACAGGCCTTGTGCAGCTCTCGGCTGCTCGTTTTTGATCTGGGACATGGAATTTCTATCCAGCGGTGATTCAAGCTGGAACTCCTGAGCTTATCCCTTGATTGGTCTGCTAGAACCCAGCTCATCATGGGCAGTTCCCAACACCCCCATGGATACTCGCTGTCCCATGTCAGGAGCCCTGTCTCTGCTAAAGCCCAGTAGTGGGCCAGGAGCTCTCCCCTAATAGGACACACCTCTTTGCAGTAGACAGCACGGCTTGATCAGGAACCTGGGGTGTGTGTCGTGCCTCTCTGTTGGGGCCTTACCAGCAGGAACACCACACTGCCTCTTGTCCCACCTCGGCGACCTCTACAGCCTGGGCGTCTCTTGGCAGTGGTGGAGCTCCTCCAGAGCCCCGTTCTGTTCTGGGCTCCAGTCAGTCCCTGGAAATGGTCTCATGAACGCAAACATGTTGCCTCTGGAATAGAAGGAGGGTGTCCAGGCATTAGTGGTGTTACCATCAACTGGGTTAAATATGACAAGGAATAATCTGTCCTTTACCTTAGAGCAATGACCTGGCATGCTCCAGACCACTGGCCCTCTAGAAACTTCAGGGATGTGGAGGGCCTTGAAACATAACAGGGTTTCTCTCCCAATCTCAGGAGCACACTGCCTTACCAACACCACCAACATATTCACCAATTCTGGCTCATCCTGCTCGTGTAATTATATATCATCAATCTGGTGGAACCAAGTGAGGTTTTGTGGCATGTCCAGTAAGCCCATCCCAGAGGCCGCCCGAGCTGCCTCATATTTTCTCATGAGAGCAGTTAGATTTTCAGGCATTTTGCAAACCACTTGTTAAAACAGCCATTATTAAAAACAAGTCCTTATAAACTTATAAGTTGTATTAAAAGCAAAGATAATATTTTAAAGTGATCATTTCCTGATTTTTACTATATTCTGTTTTGGTTTTTTTCTTTTTTTTGCTTTTATTTGTATTTATTTTATGCAGAATTCACTCCCAGGCCATACACTGTTGCTTCTTCAGTTCTTCTGGGACAGCTTTTTCTTCTGGGCAGCCTCCTCTTCCGCTTCAGGAGCAATCTGCTCTTTCTCAGTAAGGATCATCTCAGTGTGGCAGGGAGAGCTCACGTGTGGTTGAATCTGACCATGAACCCAGTAACTTCTGTGTCACATCTTGGGGCTTTGTTCACCTGGATGTGCTCAGGGGCCAGAGAATCTACTAAACTCTTAAGCTCAGCATTACTCTCTGCAGTTTTAAGCGTGTGCAGTAAAATCTAGCACTCTTTTTGGGCCACTGGCCCTATGTCCACCCCACTGTTTGGCCTGGCGACACCTCCCAACACCACCATTGTACCCAGGGAGCGGTGCACGCTGCTTCTGCAGTGACATCCTTCAGATACTTGGTGGCTTTCTTGATACGCATATTTCTGATGGCCTGGGCAGTTTCAGGTGTGATCTTAAAGTGAACACAAAGATTCGAGCTTCTTCATTTGCATCATTTTGTAGGGTTTTCTGGGTCAAGTGAATAGTGAACTATTTTCAGAGATAACATCAGACTGCTTATGGGATGAGCTATATTTTATGCTACACTATGCTTATCGACATCTATTATGTCTGTATGATTAAAAAATACTATAATACACTGCATGGGGGTGGGTTACTGTATACAGCTCTTCAAATCTGCATTTTCAATAAAGTTACACTTTTATTGGAAGCTTAAAATCAGGTGTGGTAGAAAAAGTAACACTACAGAAATCACCAAACAGGACAAACCACACTTTTCTTCCTGTAGTTCCAGCACATGCTGTCCACGTCCCTTTGGGCCACATTATGATGCCAGAATTATGATATAGTATAGAATCTATGAGGGCAGAAATGAGATCTAATCAGGCCAAACTAAAAAATGCTATGAATGAGGGCACCTGGGTGGCTCAGTGGGTTGAGCCGCTGCCTTCAGCTCGGGTCGTGGTCTCAGGGTCCTGGGATCGGGTCCCGCATCGGGCTCTCTGCTCAGCAGGGAACCTGCTTCCCTTCCTCTCTCTCTGCCTGCCTCTCTGCCTACTTGTGATCTATCTCTGTCAAATGAATAAATGAAATATTTTTTAAAAATGCTATGAATAAGATTCAGTCTTAATTGAATACTCTAACAGACAGGGAAAAAGATGCAGAGTGATCTAGAAAATAAGCTGAAGAAAGGAAGGAGGCCAAGGAAGATAGGGATAAACCACTAGAAGTCCATGAGATCAGACTTGGATCAGATATTACGAAACATTCTAATGTCAGAATTATTAGGATCCCTGAAGGGGTGGAGAGAGAGGTCTAGAAGATATACCGAGAAAATCATAGCTGAGAACTTCCTTAACCTGGAGAAGGAAACAAGCATTCATGTCCAAGAGACAGAGAAGACCCCTCCTAAAATCAATAAAAACAGACCAACACTCCAGCACAGAATAATAAAACTTGCAAATCTTAGAGCCAAGGAAGCTACCCTAGAGCAGGTAGGGGGAAAAGATTGCTTACATACAGAAGGAAGAACATCAGAATAGTGTTAGACCTGTCCACAGAGACCTGGCAAGCCAGAAAGGGCTGGCAGGACATATTCAGCATACTGAATGAGAAGAACATGCAGCCAAGGATACCTTACTCAACAAGGCTGTCACTTAGAACAGAGAGAGAGAGAGACAAAGAGCTTCCAGGACCAGCAGAAACTGAAAGAATATGTGACCACCAAGCCATCCCTGCAAGAAATTTTAAGGGGGAATTCTATAAAAGGAAAAAGACCCCAATAGCAACACAGACCACAAATTTAGAGACAATCTATAGATACAGGGACTTTACAGGCAATATGATGGCACTAAACTCATATCTTTCAGTAGTTATCCTCAATAAGAATGGCGTAAATGCTCCCATGAAATGGCACAGGGTTTCAGATTGGACACAAAGACAGGATCCATTCATATACTGTCTACAAGAGACTCATTTTGAAACTAAAGACACCTCCAGATAGAAAGTGAGGGGATGGAGCACCATTTGCCATGCCAATGGACCTCAAAAGAAAGTACGGGTAGCAATTCTCAAATCAAACAAGTTAGATTTTAATCCAAAGACTGTAGTAAGAGATGTAGAGGGATACTATATCATACTTAAAGGGTCTACCCAAGTAGAAGATCTAACAATTGTAAATATCTATGTCTCCAACATAGGAGCAGCCAACTACACAAGCCAACTATTAACCAAAATTAAGAATCATATTGAAAATAATACATAATAGTAGGAGACCTCAACACTCTACTCTCAGCAATGGACAGATCATTTATGCAGAACAACAAACAAGAGCTTTCAAAGAAATACTAGACCAGAGGGACTTAGTAGATATGTACAGAACATTCCACCCTCAAACAACAGAATACTCATTCTTCTCAAGTACACATGGAACTTTCTCCAGAATAGAACACATACTGGGTCACAAATCAGGGCACAACTGACATCAAAAGACAGAGACTATTCCCTGCATATTTTCAGACTACTATGCTTTGAAACTGGAACTCAACCACAGGAAGAAATTTGGAAGGAACTCAAACACTTGGAAGTAAAGAACACCCTGCTCAAGAATGATTAGGTCAACCAGGAAATTAAAGAACTTAAACAATTCATGGAAACCAATGACAATGAGAACTCACTGGTCCAAAACCTATGGGATACTGCAAAGGTGGTCCAAAGAGGGAAATACATAGTCATCCAAGTCTCTCTCAAAAAAAATTAGAAAAATCCCAAATGCACAAGCTAAGCTTACACTTAAAGATCCTGGAGAAAGAACAGAAAATAAGACCTAAACCAAGAAGGAGAAGAGAAATAATAAAGATCAGTACAGAAATAAATGAAACAGAAACCAGAAAAAAGTAAAAGAGATCAATGAAACTAGAAGCTGGTTCTTTGAAAGAATTGGTAAGATCAATAAACCTCTGGCCAGACATATCCAAAGAAAAAGGGAAGGACCCAAATCAATAAAATCATAAATCAGCAACTTCTCTCACAACATGTCTCCAAAGGCAAGGGAAACAAAAGCAAAACTAAACTTTTGGGACTTCATCAAGATAAAAAATCTTCTCCACAGCAAAGCAGTCAACAAAACAAAGAGGCAGCCCATGGAATGGGAGAGGATACTTGCAAATGACACTACAGACAAACGGCTGGTATCCAAGATATATAAAGAATTTCTGAAACTCAAAACCCAAAAAAACAAATAATCCACTCAAAAAATGGGCAGAAGGGGGCAACTGGCAGGCTCAGTTGTTAAGTGTTTGCCTTCAGCTCAGGTCCTGATCCCAGGGTCCCAGGATCAAGCCCTGCAATGGGCTTCCTGCTCAGTGGGAAGCCTCCTTCTCTCTCTCTGTCACTCCCCCTGCTTGTGTTCCCTCTCTTGCTGTGTCTATCAAATAAATGAAAACAATCTTTTTTAAAAATGGACAGAAGACATGAACAGACACTTCTCTAAAAAAAAACATACAAATGGCTAATAAACTCAAGAAAAAAATGTTCAACCTCACTAGTCATCAGGGAAATACAAATCAAAAGCGCACTGAGATACCACCTTACACCAGTGAGAAGGGCAAAAAATAACAAAGCAAGAAACAACAAATGTTGGAGAAGTTGCGGAGAAAGGGGAACCCTCTTACCTGTTGGTGGGAATGCAAGTTGGTGCAGCCACTTTGGAGAACAGTGTGGAGCTTCCTCAAAAAATTGTAAAAAATAGAGCTACTCTATGACCCAGCAATTGCACTACAGGGTACTTACCCCAAAGATACAGATGTAGTGAAAAGAAGGGGCACTTGTACCCCAATGTTCATAGCAGCAATGGCCATGATAGCCAAACTGTGGAAGGAGCCGAGATGCCCTTCAAGAGAGGAATGGTTAAAGAAGATGTGGTCCATTTATACAGTGGACTACTACTCCGCCATCAGAAAGGATGAACACCCACCATTTGCATCGGACACGGATGGGACTGGAGGGGATTGTGCTGAGTGAAATAAGTCAGGCAGAGAAAGACAATTATCACAGGTTTCACTCACATGTGGAAGATAAGGAATAGTGCAGAGGATCACGAGAGAAGGAGGAAACCTGAATGGAAAGGAATTAGCGAGGGAGACAAACCACGAGAGACTGTGGACTCTGGGAAACAAACTTGAGGGTTTAGCAAAGGGCGGTGCGGGGCTGGGGTAGTTGGGGGACAAGGATTTGATGAGCACTGGGTGTTACCCGCGACCGATGAGTCACTGGAGGCTACATCAAAAACCAATGTCCTATATGCTGGCTAACTGAATTTAAATTACAAAAAGAAGACGAAAAGTATACACACGACAGGAAATCACTTCCCCTATGAAATCTGAAAGCACTTCCTCCACCAGGTGAACAACAGTTAGGATCACAAGGTTAAGCTTCTTTGATCTGTTTCCTCAAAACCCACAAATCCAGTCTAATCAGGAACATACCAGCGACTCCCCTTGCGGAACATTCTACATTCACTGAATCTGGTGTGCCTGTCCAGAGGCCACCTGCCCCGGGCGGTGCCTGTGGCTCTCCAGGACCGTGAGGGCTCAGGAGAGACTGCCCTGGGAGCCACGGTGGCTCCCACATCTCTGGTCCTTGTCGAGTCTGACCGTCAAGTACGTGTCACAGCTGGAAGGAAGGGGACTGCTGCACCTGTCTGCGCTGTGGCTGTTCCGGCCAGTGCCACACTCAGGGCTTAGTAGGCCACCACGGTCTCGGCAGGCTAGGAGGCTGTGGGCAAGGAGGCGCCGCAACTCCCAGATGCGGAGCATCGCAACCCCCACGGACCTGTCCGTTCCCAGCAGCACAGTCCGCTCAGCACCTGGCGGAGGGGGTGTCACGGCCCAGGCTGGACGGGGCGGAAGGACCGGAGATGCCTGCGGCGATGGTGGGTGGCCAAGGGCTCGTCCTAACACCTGGACGTGACAGCTGACCCATCCCCAGCTGGCCCCTGAGACGGGACAAAGGGTTCAACCGGTGCCAGGGGAGCCCAGCTGCCCCGAGAAGACAGCTCTCGCAGGCTGGCTGGTCACTGCGCCCAGGCCCGAGCAAACCCAGGGGTGTCCGCGGGGTGCCTGCCCCCCGGGTCGGGCCGCGCCGGAAGCCCAGGCCGCGCAGGCGCAGTGGGGCCGGCAGCCCCCTTCTCCCGGGGCCCCGCACCCTCCGCAGCCCCCTTCCCCCGGGGCCCCGCACCCTCCGCAGCCCCCCTTCCCCCGGGGCCCCGCACCCTCCGCAGCCCCCCTTCCCCCGGGGCCCCGCACCCTCCGCAGCCCCCCTCCCCCGGGCCCCGCATCCTCCGCAGCCCCCCTCCCCCGGGGCCCCGCACCCTCCGCAGCCCCCCTCCCCCGGGGCCCCGCACCCTCCGCAGCCCCCTTCCCCCGGGGCCCCGCACCCTCCGCAGCCCCCCTCCCCCGGGGCCCCGCACCCTCCGCAGCCCCCCTCCCCCGGGGCCCCGCACCCTCCGCAGCCCCCTTCCCCCGGGCCCCGCACCCTCCGCTCTCGGCGGGGCTGACTTGACTGGGAAGGGGCAGTGGTCCCGAGGACAGTCTCGCTCCGGCTCTCAGAGCCCAGGACCCGGGATGGGGGTGGCGCAGCGGTCATGTGTGGCCCCCGGCAAGTCCCCTCCATCCCGAAGAACAACGTGCACGTGCAGGAAGGGGAAGAGGGCGGGTACGCGCCGACCCAGCCCTTAACCCCTACCCCCAGCTTCACCCGACCCGGACCTGACCCTTGACCCTGAGGCCGGTCCTAGTCTTCAGCCTCTAACACTCGGCTCACCCGAGGCCTCCAACCCGCTCTGGACCCCGACCGCCCTAGGAACCCCTACCCGCTCCCAGCCCCACCCCGACGGCGGGAGCCGAACCCAGAGACTATGCTGGGGCTGCCTGAGGTCGCCATCCAGCAGCGGACCCCGCCCTCTCGAAGTAGTGGGGCCACAGAGCCCTGGGTCGAGGCCAAGAGCCCCGACAATCGGAAAGTGGCGAGAGTTGGCGGAGAGAGCCGAGGGAGGACTTGGGCAGGCTGAGGGTTGACGGCGCGGGCCGAGTGGTGACGGGGAGAGCCGAGGGAGGACCGGGCAGTGCCGAAGAGTGACGGCGCGGGCCGAGCGCTGACGGAGGGGGCCGAGTGGCGGCGGGGAGGGCCGAGGGAGGATTTGTGTAGCGTCGAAGGTTGGCGGAGCAGGCCGAGTGGCGGCAGGGAGGGCCGAGGGAGGACGAGTGCCCACGGGAGGACGGTCGGACGCGGCGGGGTGGCGGCCAGGCGCGCTGCGCGTTTCCCGAGAAGGCCCGGGAGGGCTGAAGGACGGACACCCGGGAGTGCTGGGGGGGGGCAGCCGAGGGGCCACGGAAGGCCCAGGACGCTCGATGGGGCTCCAGATGGGCGGTGAGGGCGGAGAACGGACAAGGAACGACGGGCGGCGCGCGGGCGGGGGGCTCGGCACCCCCAGGCCGGGCCTCTTGCCCAGCCGGGCCCGACCGGACCTGACCCGCTGGCGGCCGGTGTGCGGTTCCGTGGTTGGCGGCGCAGCGGCCCGAGCCGGGGGATGGCCGTGTTCGGGGTCCGCCCGTGGGCTGCGCGCGCTGGTTGTGGGGGCGCTTCTGGGAGTGAGCCTCGGGGGGCTGGGGGCGCGGCCGGGGTCAGGGACCCTCGCTCTCGGGTGCCCAGCGCCCGCGGGGACCGTCTAGCGCTCAGAGGGTGGCCACACGCCCCCCTGCACCGCAGCCTCCACCCTTCCCCGAGAAGTCCCCGGGGCTCCGGGGCGGAGCCGGGGTGGCCGTGACGACCTGCGGCACCCGCCAGGGCTCGGAGGGGCCGCACACACCCGCGCTGAACCGCGTCCCGAGCCGTCGCCCTGACCCGGAGGACGCCTGCGAGGGCCCTGACCCGGAGGACGCCTGCTTCCACGGAATGATGGTCTCACCCGCCAGCAACGAGCTGGGAAACAGCAGAACCGCAATTCGGGACTAGCGGGGGACGACGAAGCCCTCCGCAAATCCGGCCATCGAGGGGAGGACCTTTGTTTTATGCGAACAAAGGAAGAAGTCGGGAACTGTTGTTTGGAACGAAAATCTAATCGACACACACGGGTAGGCGCCAGATTCTCCGCATTCTCCCCATTTTGTTGTAGCTGCTCCTTGGTTTCCTTCCAATCTGCATGGCACCCACCATAGCTCTGTGTCACCCCCAAGGGCACCGCTGCCCAAAGACTGCCCTCCCCTCGCCATGTACAGGCCAACAGCTTGACAGTGTCCACGCCTGTTTAGGAGTGAGCCGGGAGACCAGCGGTCAGCTAGGAGTGCTATCCCCACAGCGGGAGGGAGCCTTCGTCCAGCCCAAAGAGGCCAGTCTAAGCTGGGCTCTAGCTCCAAAGGCTTCCCCAGCAGCCGGGCCGCCGGGTAACTGTCCCCGAGTGGAGCCTGAGTTCCACCTAGTGCATGGGTTTGGTGGAGCTGCAGTGAGTCCCTGCTGGACCGTGCTGAGAGGCGCTCTGCTCACCAAGCCCTAAGGACAGATGATGCTCCTAGGGGAGTGCTGGGCCCTGTGTTCTGGCCCGGATCTGCTACTAAGGTTATAGCACCAGACACAATGTCTTTTCTAGGCTCCTTTTTTTCTTGCTAGCGTTTTTTCTGTTTATCTAATAAATATGTCATTAACATTAACCTTTGAAAGGGAGAATTATCCTAAAGAGAAGCAGTTTGAGCACAAAAATTTACACGCAAGTCAGTCGAACAAAACAGAGATTCCAGAACTAAATCCACACTTTTCTGGTCAATTGATCTGTGACAAAGGAGGCAAGAATATACAGTGTAAAAAGTTCTCTTCAACAAATGGTGTTGGGAAAACTGGACATGCGAAAGAATGAAAGTGGACCACGTTATGGCACCATACACAACATAAACACACTGTGTTAAAGACCTAAATGTGAGGGGCGCCTGGGTGGCTCAGTGGGTTAAAGCCTCTGCCTTTGGCTCAGGTCATGATCCTAGGGTCCTGGGATTGAGCCCCTCATCAGGCTCTCTGCTCAGCGGGGAGCCTGCTTCCTCCTCTCTCTCTGCCTGCCTCTCTGCTTACTTGTGATCTCTCTCTCTCAGCCAAATAAATAAAATCTTAAAAAAAAAAAAAGACCTAAATGTGAGACCTGAAACCATAAAATTCCAAAAAGAGAGCACAGGCAGTAATGTTTCCAACATCAGCCATAACACCATCTTTCTAGATATGTCTCCTGAGGCAAGGGAAACAAAAGCAAAATTAAACTACTGGGTTTACATGAAAATAAAAAGCTTTCACACAGCAGAGGAAACCATCAGCAAAACAAAAAGGCAACCTAGGGAATGGGAGAAGATATTTGCAAAGGACATATCCACTAAGGGATTAATACCCAAAACACAAAGAATTCATATAACTCAACACACAAAAATCCAAATAATCCAATTAAAAATGGGCAGAGGGTCTAAATCACATTTTCCCAAAGAAGACAGACATATGAAAAGCTTCACAACATTATTGATCATCAGGGAATCCAAATTAAAACCACAATGAGATATCACTATGTATCTATCAGAATGGCTAAAATAAAAAACACAAGTAATGAGTTGGTGAGGATGTGGGGAAAAACAGAATATTCATGCACAGTTGGGAATGCAAACTAGTCAGCCACTATGGAGTTTCCTCAGAAAATTAGAAATAGAATGACCATATGATCCGGTAATTCCACTACTGGGTATTTACCCAAAGAACACTAATTTGAAAAGATATATGTACCCCTATGTTTATAGCAGGATTATTTACGATAGCCCCAGTGTCCATCAATAGATGAATGGACAAAGAAGACGTGAGATACACACACACAATGGAAGACTACTCGACCATTAAAAAAAAAAAAATCCTGCCATTTGCAACAGCAACTGTATTTGTTGCTGTATTTTCCTCCTCTGCTTCCTGCCTCTATACACTAACCTGTAGTCAAGCATGGTGTGCTCTGTTTACAGACAGACAGTCATGATAAAACCCTCAAGCTCTAATGACCCCTCTATCCTGCTCGTCCCTCTGGCTGCAGCTCCCATACTTGCCCCTACTCTGGCTTAGTACCTCCAGAAATTGCAAGTAGATAGACAGATATCCTTCCCTCTTTGCACTCTGCACACCCCAGTATTGTTCATAGGTTACCCTTCTTCTAAAAATAACCAGATTTGTTTTCTGCTGCTTATAGCTTAGACTAATCATTTGACTTTAATAATCTATTTCTACCATCTCAAAATCCAGCTGACCTAAGACTTCCTTCGAAAGACCCACTTCCAAAGACTTGTATCTGCCTGAACCTCGTATGGCTTCCCCCTCCCCACTTTCTACTGCAAAAAAAAGGTAAGAACATAGAAATAGATAAGCCAGTAGCCACTCCAGATATTTCAAACCTTGGAAACTATTAATCAGGCATGAATCGCATAAAAATATTTGCTGTTAGAACTAATATGGATGTTATAACCAACTATTATTAGTGGCAAAGGCTGCAAACCTGTGACACAGTCACTCCTTCTCATACCTTCATCTCAGGAGCAGATGAAGGATCAAATCAAAGGCAACAGAAGAAAAAGATTAGCAATAGCACATATTTAATAAGTCCTTTAAAGACATTTCAACCCTGGGACCCCTGGGTGGCTCAGTTGGTTGGACGACTGCCTTCGGCTCAGGTCATGATCCCGGAGTCGAGTCCCGCATCGGGCTCCCAGCTCCACAGGGAGTCTGCTTCTCCCTCTGACTTTCTCCTTGCTCATGCTCTCTCTCACTGTCTCTCTCTCAAATAAATAAATAAAATCTTTAAAAAAAAAAAAAAAAAAGACATTTCAACCCTTCCCATGCAGAAAAAGCAGATCCTGTGTTATTCCTCTCTTAGAGGCAAAGTAGAGGATAAGAGACTCCTGCCTCCACTGTGTTGCTCCCGTGATGTGAGGGTATTCGGAAACCCAGACAAACAGTCTAGCTGAGGCAGAAAGTTGGAAATGAACCAAGGCCTAAGGGACAGATGAGGCCTTCTCTCAGGGTCTCACCGTAAGTCTAGATCTCATGCACTTAAGCCATAGGAAAGGGAAAATTCTCCCACAGAAGGAAGAGGAGAATTCATAGATAAACTCCCAAGTCCCAGCACTGGAAAAGGTTACTTTCCCACCATCATAATCCGGAGCAACTCCAATCTGCCTTGGACAGTAGGACAGAATCTGGAAGGGCTCGGGGCTAGTGTCTGTATACATGCCAGCTGAAGACAGCTGCAGGGTCCAGAATCCTTCTTCGGGGCTGACGCTGAGAAATCCTCTTCTCACCACTGACTCTCTTGCCACTCCCACCAGGCAGAATGTTGGCCATATTTCATTTTCTTGTGGCCACTCCTCCTCCAACTCTTCACTCTCGTTTCTATATCCAGTGGAACCGTAACCATCGGTAGTGCCCGTTAATCCAGCAAGACTGCTAGTGCCCACCACGCCCCTGGCTGCACCCCAGTACTTCGTTGCTGCTGCTTCTCCTCTGCGTCCCACCATATCCTGTCCACTTTCACTTCCCGGTACACTTTGCCCCATGTGAAGGCCTTACCGCCCAGCAGCCCAGGCTCAGGGTCAAATCTCGGACCATGCTGGAATCTGTTCATCCGCAAGCCGGTGGGTGTCATCCCCTTCCCATTCGGGGACACTGGAGGAAACCATCGGCTGTCTGCGAATTCAGGATGATCCCCACTGTGGGGTCAAGGGGATAGAGAGATGGCATCGTAAGATATCAAGGGAGATCGTTCCCTTAGGTTCTGGGGCCTTCTGACCATGATGGGAGATTCCTTTCAGGGACCAGGATACAGATTGCACTGGACCCAGTGCTCATACTATGCAGAGGGTGAAGAAAGGCCAGGGAGAGAATTCGAGAGCATGAGCATCACAATAAGTCTCAGGAGGAAAGAAGAGAGGAGCTGTTATCATTATGGTCAAGAAACTTTGGGGAAAGTTTTGCGGTTTTGAACTCTGAGATCTCAGGATAAAGAATGTGGTTACATTAGCCACCGCAAAGACCTTCCTGTTGAAGGAGCTGATCCATGAGGGATGCCGCACAGGCGAGCTGTAATTCAGGGTAGCAGAGTTTACTCTAAGGTGAACATCAGCCACTGTCCCCTCCAGACACTCACTGGTCTTATACTCCAGATCCCTCTGCAGTTTTCTAGAAAGGAAGAAGTAAAGGGCAGTAAGCAGTCCTGACACGTCTTCCAGCTCCGATGCTCTTACTGTCGGTCAACACTATTTGAAAAGGTGGCTGGGCATGATGAAAGCCCAAACCACACCAAGAAGTCAATGCAGGAGACACACCGAGGTGCCTAATCTACTGCTGGACCGATCTGCTGCTCACACCCAGTGCTTCCTTATGGAGCCTTCGAGTACATTCTCTGGGCTTTCACCACATCTTCAACTTCTAGTCCTAAGTCACACCGCTTCTCTCCACTTGCACAGACACTTCTTTGAGATTAATTCTCAAAGTAATAATCTTATTTCATTATCCCAGTATTTTTTATTCTTTTATTTTTAAGTATGATTAAAGACACATAACATAAAATTTACTCTTTAGATGTTAGGCGCATGGTTCAGTAGGGCTATGTATATCTACACTGTTGTACAACCAATTTTCACAATGGTTTTATCCTGCAAAACCGAAAGTCTGTAATCATGAAACCACAACCCCTGTTCCCCCTCCTTCTAACCACTGGCCACCGACCTTCTACTTTCTTTTCCGATGGAATTGGTTGCTTTAGATCATTCCTCTAAGCAGAATCATACCATATTTGGCATTTTGTGACAGTCCTCTTTAACTCAGCACAATGTCTCTAATGTTTAACCATGTATCCGTGTTACCCAGAGCTTCCCAATATTTTACCTCACTTCTAGACACAAAATACCTTTTCATCAGCTCTGGGACCTACTTGGACTCTACCTTAGTCCAGGTAACATCCTTAGACTGCTGTGTGGACAGACTCCCTGATTTGGACTGACTGACTCTCCTTCCCCAATGTCCCTGCCCACTGTGAATGTCCTCCATAGAAGCAGGCAGCCATGAGAACCCAAGGCCAGAGCCAAACCCTAAGGAAACATTACAGAGAAAGAAAGGGGGTTTTCTGGGCCCAGAGCCCACCCTTCACCCATTCCTTTACCATTGAATCCTCTGATTCCTTTCTCTAAAGAACGAAGTTTATCCGCAAACTCTTCTGCCCGCTTTTTGATTGCAGCACTGATAGGCCAGAACTTCTTCCGGGGGGCACCTGGAGAAAATAGAGGCACAGAAGGAGCTCCTGAAAGAAGAGCAGGATTGAACACATCAGCACACACACACACACACACACACACACACACACCAACAAGGCACACAGGGTGGAGAGCAAGACACACATCCAGGCATCCAGCTCCACATAAGCACTGAAGAGTAAAATGCACATAATTCTGAAGAAAGGGTGGTGATCCAAGTGCTCTCTACCCAACAATATGTCAATTTTATGTGGTGTTAAAAGAAGAAAATCATTTTCCACCTTGGAGGTTCATTGAAACATGCTACTAATAGTTCAACTTCTCAAGAAATTACCTGAGGATATACATCAAATAAATTAAAATTTAAATATAACTTTAAATTTTAATTTTAAAGAAGCCTTTAAATTTGTCAGATTTTAAACCAAAGACTATAAGAGATGAAGAGGGAAACTATAATCTATCCAACAAGATAGATTATATCTATCTATCCAACAAGAGCTGACAATTGTAAATATGCTCCTAGCTTGGGAGCAGCCAATTATATAAACCACTTAATAGCAAAATTAAAGAAACACATTGATAATAATACAATTATAGTAGGGGATTTTAACATCCCAGTCACAACAATGGACAGATCGACTAAGCCGAAGATCAACAAGAAAGAAAGGACTTTGAATGACACACTGGACCTGATGGACATCACAGATATAATCAGAACATTCCATTCCATTCCATAGCAATGGAATATACATTCCTCTCAAGTGCACATGGAACATATTCCAGAATAGATCACATACTGGGTAACAAATCTGGTCTCTACTGGTACCAAAATAATGGAATTATTCCCCACATATTCTCAGACAACAGTGAGTTCAAACTTGAACTCAATCACAAAAGGTAATTTGGAAGGAACTCAAACACCTGCTTGTTCCCTCAAACACTTTAGAGCACCCTGCTAAAGAATGATTGGGTCAACCAGGAAATTACAGAAGAATTTTTTAAAATTCATGCAAACACATGAAAATGAAAACACAACTGTTCAGAACCTTTGGGATGTAGCAGAGGTGGTCCTAAAAGGCAATATATAACAATACAAGCATTTCTCAAGAAACAGAAAAAGTGGAGCCCCTGGGTGGCTCAGTGGGTTAAAGCACTGCCTTCAGCTCAGGTCATGATCTCAGGGTCCTGGGATCGAGCCCCGCATCGGGCTCTCTGCTCAGCGGGGAGCCTGCTTCCTCCTCTCTTTCTGCCTGCCTCTCTGCCTGCTTGTGATCTCTCTCTGTCAAATAAATAAATAAAATCTTCAAACTTTCACTCTTCACAGATGACATCAGACTTTATGTGGAAAATCCAAAAGACTCCACCCCAACAGGAATTCAGCAGTGTGGCAATAAATAAAATGAATGCACAGAAGCCACTTGCATTTCTATGCACTAACAATGAGGCAGAAGAGAGAGAAACTAAGGAATCGATACCATTTACAATTGCACCAAAAACCACAAGATAACTAGGAATAAATCTAAACAAAGAGGTAAAGGGTCTGCATTCTGAAAACTACAGAACACTCGTGAAAAAAATTGAAGTAGACACAAAGAAATGGAAAAAGATTCCATGCTCATGGATTAGAAGAATAAACATTGTTAAAATGTCTATGCTACCTAGAGCAATCCACACATTCAATGCAATCCTTATCACAATACCATCAACATTTTTCTCAAAGCTGGAACAAAATAATCCTAAAAATTGTACGGAACCAGAAAAAAACCCAAATAGCCAAAGGAATGTTGAAAAAAAAAAAAAAGCTGATGGCATCACAATGCCAAAATTCAAACTATATTACAAAACTGTAATCATCAAGACAATATGGTAGTGACACAAAAACAAACACATAGATCAATGAAACAGACAGAACCCAGAGAACCCAGAAATGGACACTCAGCTCTATGGTCAACTAATCTTTGGCAAACCAGGAAAGAATATCCAATGGAAAAAAAGACCGTTTCTTCAACAAATGGTGCTGGGAAAATTATATAGAGGAGTGAAAGTGGACCATTCACTTATACCATACACAAAGATAATCTCAAAATGGATGAAATACCTCAATGTGAGACAGGAATCCATCAAAATCCTAGAGAAGAACACAGGCAGCAACCTCTCTGACCTCAGTCACAGCATCTTCTTGCTAGACATGTCTCTAAAAACAAGAGAAACAAAGACAAAAATAAACTATTGGGACTTCCTCAAGATAAAAAGCTTCTACACAGCAAAAGAAACAGTCAACAAAACTAAAGGCAGCATATAGAATGGGAGAAGATATTTGCAAATGACATATCAGATAAAGGGCTAGTATCCAAGATCTGTAAATAACTTCTCAAACTCAACACCCAAAACCAAAGAATCCAGTCAAGAAAGGGGCAAGAAGGGGCACCTGGGTGGCTCAATGGGTTAAGCCCCTGGCTTCAGCTCAGGTCATGATCCTGCTGAGCAGGCAGCCCGATGCGGGGTTTGATCCCAGGATCGAGCCCCACATTGGGGGGGTATCTGCTCAGCGGGGAGCCTGCTTCCCTTCCTCTCTCTCTGCCTGCCTCTCTGCCTACTTGTGATCTCTGTCTATCAAATAAATAGATAAAATCTTTTTTTTAAATGGGGGGTGGGGCAAGAGACATGAACAGACATTTCTCCAAAGAAGACATATAAATGACCAACAGACACATGAGAAAAATGTTCCACATCACTTGGCATGGGGGAAATACAAATCAAAACTGCCATGAAATACCACCTCACACCAGTCAGAATGGCTAAAACTGACAAGAGGAAAAACAAATGTTGGTGAGGATACAGATAAGGGGAACCTCTTACACTGCTGGTCAGAATGTAAGCTGGTGCAGCCACCCTGGAAAACAGTACGGAGGTTCTTCAAGACATTAAAAATAGAGCTACTCTATGACCCAGTGATTGTGCTACTAGGTATTTATCCCAAAGATACAAATGTAGTGATCTGAAGGGGCACTCCAATGTTTATCCCAGTATCCACAATAGCCAGACTATGAAAAGAACTGAGATGTCCATCCACAAATGATGGATAAAGATGTGGTCCATACATACAATGGAATATTATTCAGCCATCAAAGGATGAAATCTTGCCATTTATATCAACATGGATAGAACTGAAGGGTATTGTGTTGAGCAAAATAAGTCAATCAGAGAAAGATAATTATCATATGGACTCACTCATATGTAGAATTTAAGAAACAAAGCAGATAATCATAGGATAAGGGAGGGATAAATAAAGTAAGATGAAATCAGAGAGGGAGACAAACCGTAAGAACTGCAGGAAACAAACTAAGGGTTGCTGGAGGGGAGGTTGGGGGCGGGGGTAACGGGGTGATGGGTATTAAAGATGGCATGGGATGTGATGAGCACAGGGTATTTTTTTCTAGGATTTATTTATTTATTTATTTATTTGACAGAGAGAAAGCATAAGCAGGGAAGCAGCAGGCAGAAGGAGAGGGAGTAGCAGGCTCCCCACTGGGCAGGGATCCTGACGTGGGGCTGGGGATCCTAGGGTCATGACCTGAGCCACAGGCAGATGCTTAACCAACTGAGCCACCCAGGTGCCCCAACACTGGGTATTTTATGCAGTTAATGAATTACTGAACTCTACATCTAAAACTAATGGTACACTATATATTAACTAATTGAATTTAAATAAAGTAAGTTAAAAAAAGAAATCAAAAATAAAAATTAAAAGCTTTAAATCATATAGATATACTTATGTATACATTTGTATAATATATATATGTATAGCTGAGCTTTAAATTTAGCTGAGCAGAGATACCTAAGCTAAATACAAAATCAAAGAAATCTGAATTCTTAATCTTATTATCAGAAAGGACTGAATTTAAGGCAGAAAGCTATTAAATAAGACAACAGAAAATATTTATGTTACTGAGAGTATTATAATCCACAACTGAGATACAACTGCCATTAAACATCCCACAGGGAGAAAAAGCATCAAAGTGTAGAAAAGCTAAACTATCAGAATAAAAAATGGGTAAGAACTGATTGCTAGTAGGAATCTTGGGCTGACCTATCTTAGTTCATGACATCTCAAGAAGTCAAAAAATTATGTATCAATACAAAACACCTTAATAACAAAATTACTAAGGGAAACCTCATGGAGATATATCAAATCCTATTCCAAGGAAATTTGAGTGTTTGGAACAGTCACAAGAATTTACAACATGTAAACACAGAATACCTTGATAAAGGGCAAAAGGTAGAAAGACCAACACTCCGTCTGATCACAGTATTTAAAACTATGAATGACAAACTATTAGGGAAAAACAAATCCAGCACCACTGACAAATATTCTCTTTCTTACACAAATTTTATGCTAAAAAGCAAACCAAAGTCAGAATTTCAAAATACCTCAAAAACAACAGTCGCTAAAGTAGTGTACACTGGAAATTATGGTATTCATCAAAAGCAGGGCTATGAGCCTGCTTTTGAGTAAAAAAAAAAACAAAACATTAAATTTAGGGGGAAAAAGACAGGTAAGTAGAGGAGACAAAAGCAGAAATACACCAAATAAGAAATGAAAAATATTCAGAGATAAAAAGGAAATTAAATTTAAGAACATTATTTTGACCAACTATGCAAATGCTTTTGAAAATGTAATAAAAAATGATGACTTTCCAGAATACATAAATACTAAATTTTCCAATTAAAAATAGAGAGGGAAGAAAAAAAAAAAGGAAGGATTGCCTGGGTGGCTCAGTTAGTTAAGCATCCGACACTGGTTTCGGCTCAGGTCCTGAGCTCATGGTGTTGAGATCAATCCTGGTATCGGCTCTGAGCTCAGCAGAAAGTCTGCTTGAAACCCTCTCCTGCCCTCTCCCCCTCCCCCAGCTTGTTCTCTCTCTCTTAAGGAAAAGAAAAAAGAGTGAATTTTTTTGAAAATAGAAACTTTATGTTTCTTATAAAAAGGCATATAAAAAATAGGTATCTTATGGTTATTGGTGCCATTATAAATGGACAGGGTCCTTGATTTCTCTTTATGCTGCTTCCTTATTGGTGTATATAAATGTAATAGATTTCTCTAGCTTGATTTTGTATTCTGCAATGTTACTGAGTCACCATATTATACTCCTGAAACTAATACTACACTGCGAGTTAACTAACTCAAATTCAGATAAAAACTATAAAACAGGCAGGCAGAAAAAGATTCGAGTGTTCGTAGTTAGTAGAAAAGCATATGGGAAAGGGCGTACACTTCATGGCTTGAACCGACACTGTGTGTGATGCATCTTTCAAATAACATCTTTTTCATGATTATATTAAAAATAATAATAAAGCAAATAAAAATAACGCATAAAGGCTGAGAGTTAAAAGGATAGAGCTACCGTCCTAACACAAGTTACACGACAGTGAACTTTATAGAAATCCCCGCCATTCCATGGAAGGCCTTTCGGCTTACTCGAGTCCAAGAACCTCTCTTGGAACAATCTTCTTTCCAGCCCTCATCAGATTTTAGTAATTTTGGAAAAAGAAAACAAAGAGCCACTTAAGTAGTTAAAAAAAAAAAAAAAAGTCAGGCAGCACTTCCCTGCTCACTGTGTCACTGGGGTGCTGGGAAGAAGAGAAAACAGGGTCATGGACAGTAGGATCCCGGAGCTGCCACCATTCCCTGCTGTGGACATCGGGGCTGGGTGCGCAGCAACACCAGGCCGCGACCCAGCCCGGCAGACCCGGACCTGCGCTGCTCCACAGAGGGCATCTGCCTCTCTGCACACACGCCGTCTCCTCCCTTCCTCCATCCGAGTCCCAGGCTACTGCATGCAGGCAACCCTCCCTGCTCTATTCCGAGTCCCTCCGGGGTCTCAGCCTGGCCTAGAAGTCCTACGCTCGGCTGGCCCCATCCGACTGGTCTCGTCCTCCCCGTAGTGTCCGCCCCGGGAACCGGCTCCCGGGAGTCGGGGTGCCTGTCCCTTTCTGTCCTCCGCACAGCCTGCACCCACCTGTCATCACCAGCTCATGCGTCTAATTCTCACCCAAGCCCCTCACCGTGGTTAGCTCCTCCTTTCTGCTAATCCAAGTCTTTGCTTTTTCAAGGCCAACGGTAAGGACCTCTTCTTCCATGAAGCCTTCCCTCACCACATCCTGGTCCTTTCCAGAATTCCTGTGGCCTCCAGTCGGATCACAAGACTTAACATTTGATTATTTGTTGTAATTACAAATGCATACATTTTACTACCTCATTGTACAGACTGCATATTCCTACCCCCTGCCCACTGCAATTTGGGACCTAAATCCTACTGGCTGGCTGACTAAGGCTTATCAGTGACTTCAATAAATGAGAATAAAACTTTTTTCTCTCTCTTTTTTAAAAAGATTATATTTGTCAGAGAGAGAGATCAAGCAGGCAGAGCTTGATCAAGAAGGCAGAGGGAGAAGCAAGCTCCCCGCTGAGCAGGGAGCCTGACTCGGAGCTCGGTCCCAGGACCCTAGAATCATGACCTGAGCAGAAGGCACACACTCAACCAACTGAGCCCCCCGGGCGCCCCACAACTTTTCTCTCTTGACTCCTGGTCCAAGTCTCATGCTGATGGGGGGCCCGCACTGCAGCTTAGGGCAAGACGACCCACACCAAGTCGAGTTGGTTCCTCACCTGCAGAAGCTCTACTGCCGGCTGCTGAGGCTTTTCTTCCGACTCAGAAATCAGGGCTCCAAGTCGGAGCACTTGCTCAGAGTCCTTGCTGACTGGGCCACTCCTGCCGTCGCCCGCTCTTGCGCAATCCCTTCCAGCGGCTCCAGCAGGCCCTGCGCTCTCTCTCTCTCTGGCTCAAGAACTGCTGCCCCGGTTCAAACACTGACGCAGTGTCCTGCTGTGGCTCTGCAATTGCGTCTGCAGAAAAAGCAGAAAGAGAAAGGGGCTTCTCCTGAGAGGCTCGTGTGTGAGATCTTCTGGGGGGCAGTGATCCCTGGGTCACCCTCCTCCCCACTCCCCGATGCCCGCCACCCACAGGTGTCCCAGAGACTTTGCTCGCCAGCAGGGCCTCAAGCCCATCTTCTCCCGAAGACTGAAATTCCTCAGTCCTATCCCTGTCTCCCTTCAGAATCTTCAGATGCTTTAAAATTTTACCCCGTGGAATTAACACGGATATGGTCAAGGTGAACAGGAAAAAGCCCTCCTAACAAAAGAGAGATTCAAAGTGATTCCAGAGTAAAACCAGACACACGTGCCTTTGGTAGCACAGTAACAGTCATGTGTAACAGTTTCCGTTCTAGTTAACAAAGAAGAAACAAAGCGAATTCTATGCTAGTTAGAACGATTGCTTAGGCTTGAGATACAAGTTTATTATCATTAATAATGAAACATACCGTGTGGTTCTTACTTACAGTCTCCATCAAAATTATACACAATTTACATTTTAATGAATTAATAACCTAGAAATAAAAGAGAAGCTCAAAACTGAAAGTGAAGGAAAGCATATATAATAACTCCAAATTGAAAGAAATGACGAAGTTGGTTTTAAGAATCCTGTCAGTCAAGGAGAAAAGAGAAACAATTAATTGCTTAATTCTTTGTTAGCAGACGGAAGGAAACATACTAGCACCTCAGGGGAAATAATATCTTCCCTGAGATTAAGCTCCGAATGAAATCCATACAGGACTTGGGCGCCTGGGTGGCTCAGTGGGTTAAGCCGCTGCCTTCGGCTCAGGTCATGATCTCAGGGTCCTGGGATCGAGTCCCGCATGGGGCTCTCTGCTCAGCAGGGAGCCTGCTTCTCTCTCTCTCTCTCTGCCTGCCTCTCCATCTACTTGTGATTTCTCTCTATCAAATAAATAAATAAAATAAATAAAATCTTAAAAAAAAAAAAAAAAATCCATACAGGACAAAATACCATCAGAACTATTTCGACAGTCATGTGCTAGAACACACACCAGTTGAAGCTGACGTCAGGGGCTGTCGAGAGTGCTGGTGTCCTGTACGGCTAGTGGAGGCCTGTTCCAAATGCCTCAGAAGACAGACAGTCAGGGCAACAGGACAGACTGACTATTATAGAAAGATATGGGAACAAACCAGTTCTACTACCAAACTTCAAAGGGCAGTGCTTTACCAAGAACTTTCACCTAACACTTGTTAGGACAGCTACTTTCTTAAAAAAAAAACAGAAGATAACAAGTCTTGAGGACCATGTGAAGAAAAGGGAGCCCTGCTGCATTCCTGGTGGACATGTTGCCTAATGTGGCCATCATGGAAAACACTGTGGATGCGCCTTAAACAGTTAAAAGCAGAATTACCAAATGATCCAGCAATCCAGCTTCTAAATGTTTATCCAAAGGAATTAAATGACGCCTGTACTCCTGTGTTCTTTGCAGCATTATCCAACTGTCCATCAACCGATGAATGGATAAAGAAAATGTGGTATTTGCAAACAATGGAACATTCCTCAGCCTCACAAAAGAAGGAAATGCTGGAGGACATCATGCTAGGCGAAAATAGCCAGACACCAAACGACAAATACTGTGTGATCTTACTTGTAAGTGGAAATAGTCAAACTCAGAAGCCAAGACGGAATGGAGGTTGCCAGGGGCTGGAGGGAGGGAACAGGGACACGGCGGTCAACGGATTCAGTTTCAGTCCGGCAAGACAAACGGGTTCTGGAGATATCTCTACAGCAAAGTACTTACAGCTAATAATACAGTATTGTATACTTAAAATTTGCTAAGAGGGGGGCATCTGGGTGGCTCAGTGGGTTAAACCGCTGCCTTCGGCTCAGGTCATGATCTCAGGGTCCTGGGATCGAGTCCCGCATCGGGCTCTCTGCTCAGCAGGGAGCCTGCTTCCTCCTCTCTCTCTGCCTGCCTCTCTGCCTATCTATGATCTCTGTCTGTCAAATAAATAAATAAAATCTAAAAAAAAAAATTTGCTAAGAGGATTAATCTTACCTTATATTAAGTATTCTTACTATGCACATACACACACAATGATAATAATAAAGAGGGTGGGAAGAAACTCCCCGAGGCCAGGGATAAGTGTCACTGAAGACAGTGACGGTTTCACAGGTGTACACTGATCTCCAGACTCAGTGAGATGTCTACATGAACTATGCACAGGTTTTCACGTGTCAATCATACTTCAATATAATGTTTTCCTAAAAAAAAAAGAATTTGGACCTTGCCCTGAAGGCACCATAGTAGAATTTTTTTGGCCATGAGAATGAAGTTAGGGCCCAGCAGACTTCTTACCCGATAAGGCTGCGCAGCCTTCTTCAAGAGGACAGCAGTATGAGGCCTGTGCTCCCGGGCCTCCTGGCCCATCACACACAGTATTTGCTGGTCACCCTTGCAGTAATAATGGAACTTCTCCAAACATAGCCCACATATCTTCTCTGCATTTTTCTCAAGTGGTCTGTCCTCTCCGGGTGGGTCTCTCGCCATCTGTCTTCATCCTCCGGATGTTTTCCACTAGGCTGGCCATCTGCCGCACGTGGCGAATATTCTTTCTCTTAAAGACGGCCTTGCAGAGAGAACAATGCCCTGGCTGCCTGGGAGATTCGCATACCGGGATGATGCAGTGAAAGCAGAGGACATGACCACGGTCAGGGGCTACGGGGTCTCTCAAGTGGTGGAGGCAGAGAGCAGAGCACCTCACCCTCCAGCTCTCTCGGAGGGGAGGCGGCAGCCACGACAGCAGTGCCCAGAACCTTCACAGAGCTCCTTCTCCAGGCGAGCAATCACTTTCTAAGAAAACATGAAAGACAAAAGAAATCGTGAATTTAACCAACATCAAGATAGAACCTGTGAGAAAAGTTTTTGTGTTTAGTCTGTTCCCACATGTATTTAAGTGGGGTATTCTAGAAGACTGGGGGAAAGCCAATCCCTGGTGAAGTCTAAGGAATTTGCTTCACTTTTAGTAGATAAGCTCAGTAAATAATATTTTTTTATTTTTATATAAAATAATTTTATATTATTATTTATAATTATATTATTTATGATTATTATAAATAATTCAGTAGTAGAAAATAAGAATTATAAAAATGTAGGGCTGTATCTCAAAACTCATTGAGAACATGAAAGTTAGATGACTAGAAAGCACTAGGTCTGTTATTCATATCCTGCCTAGAAAATCTCATCATCATGGCTTAAACTAATGGTTTTCAATCATGTTTTGAAACATAAGAAATGGGGGCGCCTGGGTGGCTCAGTGGGTTAAGCCGCTGCCTTCGGCTCGGGTCATGATCTCAGGGTCCTGGGATCGAGCCCCACATCAGGCTCTCTGCTCAGCAAGGAGCCTGCTTCCTCCTCTCTCTCTGCCTGCCTCTCTGCCTGCTTGTCATCTCTCTCTCTGTCAAAGAAATTAAAAAAAAAAATTTTTTAAAAAAAGGAAACATAAGAAATGTATTCACATCCCAATTTAAAATACTTGCATATGCACGCGCACATAAACACACACACAGACACAGACACACACACAAATGTAAATTTTGGTAAATACATTTATTCTTTTTTTTTAAGGTTTTATTTATTTGAGAGAGAGAGATCACAAGCAGGCAGAGAGGCAGGCGGGGTAGGGGAAGCAGGCTCCCCAATGAGCAGAGAGTCTGATGTGGGGCTCGATCCCAAGACCCTGGGATCATGACCTGAGCCGAAGGTAGAGACTTAACCCACTGAGCTACCCAGGTGCCCACACTTATTCTTTATTACATATAATACACTCTGATTTCTTATTATAATCATTTTTTCATGTTTTGATATGTTTTATTGGAGCAAAATCTCAACAAAAGGTTTTTTGTACTTACAGAATTTATGTAGGGACAGTCCAAACCACTTGGATCCAAGTGAGAATAGCCACTAAACCTCTTTACGTATTTAATTTTTACTAGCATACAAAAAAATATTGTAAATTACAAACCCATCCCTCAATTAACTACAAAAACAGCTTAAAAAACACACAATTTAGACTGGTTTAATCTTGAAAGTTAACCCAATAAGACTAAAAACTAAACATTCCAGGTCCTGCACGAAATAGTAAAATATTCAAAGGTCTTCAGGATGCTTTGACTGATTTGCATCAATAAGAGAACCTGTTTTTGCTGTGGTAAAAGAAATGTGTTCATCTCCAGTTCCAACTCCAAGCTGCTGTCAGCCAACCCTGTCACTCTTCCGTCAAGCTCTTGTGTACATCAGCCTCCTTCTGACCGTGACCCCTCTTCGCAGCTGCTAAACCTTGAAGTATTTTCCGTACCTTGGAGACAGGCTTTGAGATGCTCGTCCACTCTCTTTCCAGGGCCGGCCTCTGGAGTAAATTCCTTTCTTGTTTCACCACCACTCACTTTTATCCGTGGTGAGCAGCTGGGAACCCCACAGCCAGGTGCTCCTGGAGCCCATACGACTTCCGCTGCTGCGGTCTCGAGGAAGCTTTCCCCGACTCCTGCACACAGCCCTCCCCACCGCACTCTTGGAGCCACTTCTTCAGAGCAGGTCTTGTTCATGTTCCTTGACATGTGGTCTCATACACACTGCCTGAAGGAACACAATGTTTGAAAGGGGATTCTGAAAATTACTGGTCCTGGAAGATTTTAAACATCCATTTCATGGTGAGATATTCTTTAAAATGTTCAAGTATGGGCCGCCTGGGTGGCTCAATCAGTTGGGCATCTGACTCTTGATTTTGTCTCGGGTCATGATCTCAGGGTTGTGAGACTGAGCCCAAGTCAGGCTCCATGCTCAGCAGACAGTCTGCTAGAGATTCTCTCCTTTCCCTTTGTCCCTCGCCCCTCTACATAAAATAAAATAAAATAAAAACTCAAGTATAGGGGCGCCTGGGTGGTTCAGAGGGTTAAGCCTCTGCCTTCGGCTCGGGTTGTGATCTCGGGGTCCTGGGATCGAGTCCCGCGTCGGGCTCTCTGCTCAGCAGGAAGCCTGCTTCCTCCTCTCTCTCTCTCTCTGCCTACCTCTCTACCTGCTTGTGATCTCTGTCTGTCAAATAAATAAATAAAAATTAAAAAAAAAAAAAAAACTCAAGTATAATGTCAAGTAAACTAGATGGCTTTTAAAGACTTTTCCAGTGCCCTGACTGTAGGATTCTGACTACTGTACGTTCAAGTTTTCAGTGTTATCCAGCTGAAACTCAAACTCCAGAAACTCATGTCCAAACTTGTCTTTTTGCCCTTTGTAGTAGCACAGGTAGAAACCACTGGACATGGCCATTTTTGGCCCTGCAGAGCCTACCGAAGACCCAGCCAATGTGCCATAAGCTGCCTTATGACTGTCAACTTTTAAATGCTGGTTATAACCCACAAAATTGATGTCATGATACAACGTATTGCAACAAACGCTTGGAAAAACACTGATTTGAACTATAACAACTTTACCACTAACCCTGAACTCTACCCAGAAATGCAACTCTAGGGAGCTACAAAGACCTCCTCTATGACCACTTGAATGTGCTGAAGAAGATGTACCATATGAGCACTAACCGAAAGACAGCTGGAGTAGCTACGTTAGTATCAGACAAACTAGACTTCAGAACAAGACACACTACAAGAAATAAAGACAATTATCACATTATAACAAAGTAGTCAATTTTCTTTTTTTTTTTTAAGATTTTATTTATTTATCAGAGAGAGGGGGGGGGAGAGAGCGAGCACAGGCAGACAGAATGGCAGGCAGAGGCAGAGGGAGAAGCAGGCTCCCCACCGAGCAAGGAGCCTGATGTGGGACTCGATCCCAGGACGCTGGGATCATGACCTGAGCCGAAGGCAGCTGCTTAACCAACTGAGCCACCCAGGCATCCCAAAGTAGTCAATTTTCTAAGACCCTTATCAAATACACGTGTCCCAGAGCTGCAAAGCACAGAAAGCAAAAAACTCCACAGAATTGATATGAGAACAGGTAAACCCACAAAGAAGCTGGACATTTCGACCACTCACAAATAAAAAAGAGGCACTTGGGTGGCTCAGTTGTTAGGCATCTGCCTTTGGCTCAGGTCATGATCTCAGGGTCCTGGGATCGAGCCCCGCATCGGGCTCCCTGCTCAGCGGGATCTGCTTCTCCCTCTTCCACTCCCCCTGCTTGTGTTCTCTCTCGCGCGCTGTCTCTCTGTCAAATAAACAAATAAAAATCTTTAAAAATAAAATATTGAAAAAAATGGGGGAAAAATTAGACAGACTGCCAGTAAGGTTGAAGAGGACCTGAAAAACCCTGTCGGCAAACTTGACCTGGTGAGATTTACAACACATTCTTCCCAACAAAAGCAGAAGGCACCTTCTTTTCAAGTGCAGACAGAATATTTGCACAAAGGGACCATATTGTTCACCATAAAACAAACATTAACAAACATAAAAGAATTGAAATTGTATAAAGTATGTTCTTAGTATGTAATACAATTAAACTAGAAATAGATAATTGAAAAATTTTGGAAAATCTCCAAACATTTGGAAATTAAACAACACACTTTTTAAAAAGATTTATTTATGTATTTGAGAGAGCGAGCACAGGCAGGGCGCAGAAAGGGAGAGAGAATCTCAAGCAGACCCCGCACTGAGCACGGAGGCCAACACGGGACTCCGTCTTAGGCCCCTGACATCATGACTTGAGCCAAAACCGAGTTGGACACTTAACCAGCTGTGCCACCAGGTGCCCCGAAACAACACGTTTAAATAAGCCATGAGTTAACAAGAAGAACATGAGGGCACAGCTTGTGATGAGCACTGGGTGTTAGCAACAACTGATGAATCTTGAAAAAAAAAGCTAATGATGTACCATATAGTGGCTGACTGAACATAATTTTAAAACAAGAGAAAAAGCGGAAAAAGGGGGGGATAAATACATATGTGCATGCGTACTTACTGGTGGGGAAAAGGAGAAAAGCAAGAGGGTATTAGAAAGAATTCTGAAATGAAGGTAAATAAAAATATAACATATGAACATTTGTGAAATGCGATTAAAACATGTCTATATGCAGGATGCCTGGGTGGCTCAGTCATTTAAGCCGCTACCTTCAGCTCAGATCATGATCCAGGGTCCTGGGAGTCAGTCCTGCACTGGGCTCCTAGCTCAATGGGGAGTCTGCTTCTCTCTCTGCCTCTGCCTGCCACTCTGCCTGCCTGTGCGGTCTCTCTCTGACAAATAAATAAATAAAATCTTTTTTTTTTAAGCATGTTTATATTAGACAAGGAATGTCCTCTAGTCAATTATTGAAGATTTCACTTGAGGAAATGGTAAAAAAGAAAAACAAATAAAACCCAAAGCAAGTAAAAGGGGAAAATACAGATAAAAACTGAAATCCTAAAACAATCTTAAATTTTGTATGGAACCATAGAAGACCCCAAAAAAACAAAGCAATCCTGAAAAAGAAACCCAAAGCTGGCAGCATCACAATGTCTGACTTCAAGCTCTATTACAAACCAGTCATCATCAAGGCAGTGCGGTGCTAGCACAAAAACAGGCATATAAAATGACATATCAGATAAAGGACTGGTATCCAAAATCTATTAAGAACTTCTCAAACCAAACAGCTGAAGAACAAACAATCCAATCAAGAAATGGGCAGAAGACATGAACAGACATTCCTGCAAAGATGACATCCACATGGCCAACAGACACCTGAAAAATTGCTTGACATCACTCGGCATCAGAGAAACACAAATCAAAACCACAATGAGATATCACCTCACACCAGTCAGAATGGCTAAAATTAACAAGTCAGGAAAGGACAGATGCTGGCGAGGATGCGGAGAAAGGGGAACCCTCCTAATGCACACATTGTGATTATAGTAAATAGTACTCCACTTTAGACTTAAAAATTACTAAAAGTAGGTATTGATGTTCTCACCACAAAAAAGTGGTAAAGGTGTGTGTTAGCGCAGTATGATGTGATTAAGGCGTCAGCTAATGCAAAGCTGGCGATCATGGGGCAATACGTACATGTATCAAACCGACACGCTGCACAAGTTCAACTGACAGTGTTATGTGCCCACCGTACCTTGCTCAGGCTGGGGAAATGAGGAAATGCCAGAGATTCCACAAGAAGTGGACAGAGTAATAAAAGAGTTTAGTAAAGGCTTCAGGATATAGAGTCAATATGGAAAATCAATTTTATTTCAATAAATACAAATAAATAAACAACTGGAAATTGAAATTTAAAAATAAAAATAGTACCATTTAAAGTAATAACATAAATCATGAAATACTAAGGTATAAATCTTAGAAGGTATGCATAAGACCTCTATCCTATAAACTAAAAAGGTGATAAAAGAAATCAAAGAACAGCTCAATAAATGGTGGAGTATACTGTTATTTATGGAGCCAAGACTCAATATTCTTAAGGTGTCAGTTCTCCCCAAACTGACCTACTGATTAAACGAAATGCCTATCAAAATTCCAACAGGATTTTTTGTAAAAATTGAACAGCTGATTCTGAAATTTTTGTGGAAAGGAAAAGACAGTATAATTGCCAAAACAATTTGGAAAAAAAACACTCAGAGGACTCACACTATCTGCTTTCCAGACTCCCTCGAAGGGTACAGAATTTAAGGCAGTGTGCTGTTAGAGAAGGAACGTGCGTACAGAGCAACAGAACGGAAGAGAGTCTAGAAGCAGGCCCCCACATTGGTATGAACTATCAGTGCTGGACAAAGGACTCAGTAGAAAAAGGGTAATTTTTTCAACAAATGTTGCACCTGGGTGACTCAGTGGGTTAAAGCCTCTGCCTTCGGCTCAGGGTGTGATCTCAGGGTCCTGGGATGGAGCCTCACATCGGACTCTCTGCTCATCGGGAAGCCTGCTTCCCCCCCCCCCACTCTCTCTCTGCCTGCTTGTGATCTCTCTGTCAAATAAATAAATAAAATCTTTTTTAAAAAAATGATTCAGGATCAACTGGATATTACATGCAAAATATAAAAAATAAACCTCGACTCATCTCTCACATCATGTACAAAAATTATTACAAGAGGGATCACAGACCTAAAGGAAAACCTAAAATAACTAAACTCCTAGAAAAAAACAGATTAGAGTCTTTGTGTCTTTCGACTGGGCAAAGACACTTAGATATGATGCCAAAACCACCATCCACACACTAAAAAATTGATAATTTGGACTTTATCAAATTTAACAACTTCTGCTCTTTTAAAGATTGAGAAATTAAAAATTCAAGGCACAGATTGCGAGAAAACATTTGCAAATCATTTATCTGATACAGGACTTTTTAAAAGATTTTATTTATTTATTTGAGAGAGAGTGGGTGACAGAGAGCATGAGCAGTAGAGAGGGGAGCAGCAGAGGCAGAGGGAGAAGCAGGCTCCCCACTGAGCAGGGATCCCAATGCAGGACTCGATACCAGGACCCTGAGATCATGACTGAGCCAAAGGCAGACACTTAACCGGCTGAGCCACCCAAGCACCTGATTAAGGATTTTATCCAGAATATTTAATAGCCCAATAAAAATATGATTAACAGTTTAAGAAAAAAAATCAGCGAAGAGCACACACACACACACAAATGTATGTAACAGGTGACAAGATACCCCATGAGAAGATGCTAAACATCACTGACTCTAGGAAAATATGAATGAGACATACTATACAATTAGGTATCACTACAGCTACTGAAAGGGCTAACATTAACAAACAAAAAACTTACAAAACCAAGAGCTGATGAGGATTTGGAGCTAGTGGAACTCTCACACACTACACACAGTATGTCAATGAGGGGCTCCTGTGGGGCTCAGTCAGTCAAGGCTCGGCCTTCAGCTCAAGTCATGATCCCAGGGTCCTGGGACTGAGCCCCGCATTGGGCTCTCTGTTTAGCGAGGAACCTGCTTTTCCATCTCGCTCTGCCTGCTCCTCCCCCTGCTTGTGCTTTCTCTCTGACAAATAAATAAATAAAATCTTAAAAAATAAATACATAAAAGAAGGCAGAATGGCACCACCACCTGGAAAACAGTGTGGCAGTTCTTTTTTATTTTTTTTTTTTAAGATTTTATTTATTTAGGGAGAGAGAGCAAGCGAGCGCAAGCAGAGAGAGAGGCAGGCAGAGGCAGAGGGAGAAGCAGGCTCCCTGCCGAGCAAGGAGCTGGATGTGGGACTCGATCCCAGAACCCTGGGATCATGACCTGAGCCAAAGGAAGCTGCTCAACCAACTGAGCCACCCAGGATTCCCAGTGTGGTGGTTCTTGTGAAGTCAAACAGACACCACCGGAGCCAGCACTCCCAGTCCCAGTACTGGTCCAGCAAGGGGAGTACATTCCTGCAAATGTTTCCAGCAAGTCTGTCCCCTCGGCCGAGGAAAGCATGAACAAACCGTGCTCTAGCCATACAATGAAATACCACACGGCAATAGAAAAACGACTGATACCTTCAATAACACGAATGAATCTCAAATGCATTCTGCCAAGAAAAATAGGCCAAACTCAAAATTTTATGATTCTAATTATACGAGAATCTCGCAGAGACAAAAACAGTGGGAACGAAAACAGAACAACTCTTGCCCCGGGCCAGGCTCACGCGGGAATTTGAGGGGAATGATAGGTCGGTTCTGCATCTCCGTCGTGCAGGTCGTTATAGGACCATACATCTATCAAAACTCACGGTACTGCATGTGAATACATGTTCACTGAAAAGGGGGGAAAGCCAACAGACAACTCAGCACTACACTGTGCTCCCAGAGCACCGGCTCAAAATCCTATCCCATTAATTTATTTGCCCACATGTCTCAGTTCAGATTCTTAAAAAGGACAGTGTTGTCTTTATTTATTCGTATCCCTAGTCCCTAGTTGTTTGCAGAACCGCCCTCATTTGTAAGGGGATTTAAAAAGTCTTTCTCTTTGCGCCAGTGACAACCTTTGTCGACTGCTGTCCGCCCACCATCCCTGGGAGACACGTGTGATCTCCATTCATTACGAGAGGAAACCCAGTCGGACTGCAGACCTGTGAAAAGTCACAGGTCAGGATAGGCAGAGGCCAGGACTGGACCTGGGGCCGTCCTTGTCCACAAGCCACCTTCCAGCCCTGGATGAACCGCGGGGCAAACAGGCCCCGGTCAGGGTCCAGGTTGTTCCCTGGGCTCTCAGGCCTCCACGCTTTCCCCACCACATGCAACTTCAACAGTTTTTTAAAAATTGTAATTGTCAAGATGGACTTCCCTCTGCATTATTTAAAGCTGATTTTATCCGACTTGGTGAATGACTAAACTTGAGGAGTTTGGTCTGAAAAAAAAAAAAAAAACCAGTTTGATTTGAAGAAGTCATCAGATGTCATATTCTTTTCTGTCGCCTGCTGATTGGGCACTAGAGCCCTGGGCTCTTCTATTCACCCAAAGCAAGGCCAGGGGCGCTGCTGGCGCGTGGGGGGAGGGGTCAGGGCCTTAATCGAGCCACGAAGCCCCCACTGGCACCACCATGCCCAGTAAAGCGGGATGACCATGATCACACACCCCGAAGCCATGGCAGGGGCTCAGTGAGATCGGGGGCACAAGCACCACTTTGCACAGAGACCGCTGGTCAGGTTTCCCGCGGCAGGTCCGGCCTAGGATGCGGATGACCGCGAGCCCCAACCTCACCCGCCGCCCTGCGCCCGCCGGCCCTCTTCTCGGCGCGGTCCCCGCGCCCGGTCGGTGGCGGAGCCTGACCCACCGGTCCTCCAACCCTCAGGCCCGGCCCACACTCACCTGGGCCCGGGCTCTCCGGGGCACTCGTGGCCGAAGGATGCTCGCCAATACTGTCTGTCCGCCCGTGTCCACGCGGCGAGAAGGCGCGCGGGTGCCGGCAGCCCCGGTTCGCGGACGCAGGCGACTCCGACCTCGCTCCGACCAGTCCCGCCGCCGGCTGCCTGGCCACGGGCACCTGCTGGACCAAGGTGGGCACTTCCCCCGGGAGCGGGACGGCTTCTCCGGGCTCGGGCAGGGCTGCCGCGCTCGTCATGCAGTGGCTCCCGCCCTCTGGCACCCCCGCGCCACTCCCGCGTTTTGAAGAGGTTGTGAACCCTTGGCGCCCGGCCCCGTGACGGTGGCACCGGCCGGCTCTAATGGGCATCCGAGGTGGGAGGGCGCAGAGCCAACGCAGGGAGGGCTGCTGGGACACCGGGCCGCGGGGTCCGGCTGACCTACGACACACTGAGCGCTTATCTGGACCAAACCTTACTTTTTCGCAGAAAGGAAGAATCGGGAGAGCCCGGTCACTACTGAAGACAAAGGCACCCTTCTGTGCTGAGACTCCAAGACAGCTACATCCATTGCTCCCCAGAATTCCTACCCCACCTTTTCCCTAGAAGAATGTGTAAGGTCCTAGCAATGCTTCGTGGGAAGCCAAGCACCCCCTTATTTCGCATCGCAGCCTGGGCGTGCGTGATGGCGAGGCTCAATGTCCCCTATAGCTGACCAGTCAGTCCGAGGACATCGGAAGCCCCCCAACCCCAAAGAGGAAGCCGAGGACAAGTAGTGGGTGTTAGAATGTGGGCCTGACTTTGGGGGGTCATCATTCAATCTGCTACTGAGGAAGTCCACACGAGGGAGAGTGAGCCACTTCCCAGGCCTAGAGAATGCAGAGGAATCCGACTTGTCAAGAATTTTTACTGCAGAACACGGCAGGGATGTCCATTATCACCACTGCTATTCAACATCGTACTAGAGGTCCTAGCCTCAGCAATCAGACAACAAAAGGAAATTAAAGGCATCCAAATCGGCAAAGAAGAAGTCAAATTATCACTCTTCGCAGATGATATGATACTATATGTGGAAAACCCAAAAGACTCCACTCCAAAACTGCTAGAACTTATACAGGAATTCAGTAAAGTGTCAGGATATAAAATCAATGCACAGAAATCAGTTGCATTTCTCTACACCAACAGCAAGACAGAAGAAAGAGATATTAAGGAGTCAATCCCATTTACAATTGCATCCAAAACCATAAGATACCTAGGAATAAACCTAACCAAAGAGACACAGAATCTATACTCAGAAAACTATAAAGTACTCATGAAAGAAATTGAGGAAGACACAAAGAAATGGAAAAATGTTCCATGCTCCTGGATTGGAAGAATAAATATTGTGAAAATGTCTATGCTACCTAAAGCAATCTACACATTTAATGCAATTCCTATCAAAGTACCATCCATCTTTTTCAAAGAAATGGAACAAATAATGCTAAAATTTATATGGAACCAGAAAAGACCTCGAATAGCCAAAGGGATATTGAAAAAGAAAGCCAACGTTGGTGGCATCACAATTCCGGACTTCAAGCTCTATTACAAAGCTGTCATCATCAAGACAGCATGGTACTGGCACAAAAACAGACACATAGATCAATGGAACAGAATAGAGAGCCCAGAAATAGACCCTCAAATCTATGGTCAACTAATCTTCGACAAAGCAGGAAAGAATGTCCAATGGAAAAAAGACAGCCTTTTCAATAAATGGTGCTGGGAAAATTGGACAGCCACATGCAGAAAAATGAAATTGGACCATTT
This sequence comes from Mustela lutreola, assembly GCF_030435805.1. Classification (NCBI taxonomy): domain Eukaryota; kingdom Metazoa; phylum Chordata; class Mammalia; order Carnivora; family Mustelidae; genus Mustela; species Mustela lutreola. The sequence goes on from NC_081295.1 coordinate 158,601,426, forward strand.
CCTTACACCACACACAAAAATAGACTCAAAATGGATGAAGGACCTCAATGTACGAAAGGAATCCATCAAAATCCTTGAGGAGAACACGGGCAGCAACCTCTTCGACCTCTGCCGCAGCAACATCTTCCTAGGAACAACGCAAAAGGCAAGGGAAGCAAGTGAAAAAATGAACTACTGGGATTTCATCAAGATCAAAAGCTTTTGCACAGCAAAGGAAACAGTTAACAAAATCAAAAGACAACTGACAGAATGGGAGAAGATATTTGCAAACGACATATCAGATAAAGGACTAGTGTCCAGAATCTATAAAGAACTTAGCAAACTCAACACCCAAAGAACAAATAATCCAATCAAGAAATGGGCAGAGGACATGAACAGACATTTCTGCAAAGAAGACATCCAGATGGCGAACAGACACATGAAAAAGTGCTCCATATCACTCGGCATCAGGGAAATACAAATCAAAACCACAATGAGATATCACCTCACACCAGTCAGAATGGCTAAAATCAACAACTCAGGAAATGACAGATGCTGGCGAGGATGCGGAGAAAGGGGAACCCTCCTACACTGTTGGTGGGAATGCAAGCTGGTGCAGCCACTCTGGAAAACAGCATGGAGGTTCCTCAAAATGTTGAAAATAGAACTGCCCTATGACCCAGCAATTGCACTATTGGGTATTTACCCTAAAGATACAAATGTAGTGATCCAAAGGGGCACATGCACCCGAATGTTTATGGCAGCAATGTCCACAATAGCCAAACTATGGAAAGAACCTAGATGTCCATCAACAGATGAATGGATCAAGAAGATGTGGTATATATACACAATGGAATACTATGCAGCCATCAAAAGAAATGAAATCTTGCCATTTGCAACAACATGGATGGAACTAGAGCGTATCATGCTTAGCGAAATAAGTCAAGCAGAGAAAGACAACTATCATATGATCTCCCTGATATGAGGAAGTGGTGATGCAACATGGAGGCTTAAGTGGGTAGAAGAAGAATAAATGAAACAAGATTGTATTGGGAGGGAGACAAACCATAAGTGACTCTTAATCTCACAAAACAAACTGAGGGTTGCCGGGGGGAGGGGGTTTGGGAGAAGGGGTTGGGATTATGGACATTGGGGAGGGCAAGTGATTTGGTGAGTGCTGTGAAGTGTGTAAACCTGGTGATTCACAGACCTGTACCCCTGGGGATAAAAATATATGTTTATAAAAAATAAAAAAATTTAAAAAAAAAAAAAAAAGAATTTTTACTGCATTTACCCACATATTCCCCATCCCATGCATCAAAATTCTATTCTTTCCCAAACAAGTCCCCAAGGTGGGCATAACTGACCCGTTAGTGCTGAGAACTCCCCCTTCTCTGGGGCTCTGCTTGCCTGAGAATTACTGCTGGGCCTGGTCCTCAGCCTCCTGTAGCCCTGACTGCAGGAGGTGAGAGCGCCGTGGACACTGCAAGGAGCTGGGTCATGGGGCTTTCACACGTAGCCTCTAGTACTGACGATTACCGATTACCGTCAGCGCTGACCTCCTCCCGCTTCGGCGGCTGCCCTCAGAGGCGGCCCATCCCACTGCATTTTTCTAGTTCTCTTTTTCCTGTATCCCTCAGTCAGCTCGCGCACTGTGTGCACAGTGCACTTCCTTTCACCGACTAGGGGAAGTTGGAACACCACGCTCCCACCTATGCCAGGGGCCACGAGTGCCCCGCCCAACACTAGGTAATAAACACAGCCAGCCTGAGTGAATGCGGCTTCAAAACCCATAGTTGAGAACCTACTTCTCAGACTGCAGAGCTGGTAGCCTCTGTCACAGACGGTTCCCTGAGAGCCGACTCTGAAACAGAGAGCAGTGTGAAGGGAGTGGTAGGGAGTGCTCTCCCATCAACTCCGGCAGGGAGGGGAGGCCGAAGGAGGGCAGAAGCAGAAGCTGACGTGACACAGTCACAGCAGAGGCCTCAGGCCGTCCTGTGAGGAGCTGGGAGCTGAGATGTCCCTGCAGCATCTCCCCAAAGAGCAAAGAGCTCAGGTCTTTATAACCCCTTATTGACTAGAGGGCATGTGGGCAGCCACGGGGACGGGCGCATAACCTTGAACAAGACAACTGTCTAAGGCAAAGGACAGTCTTTGGAGGTAGCGTCCCCAAGACTCAGCCGCTGCGGGAATTGTACTTGGTCCTGACGGCGGGAAAATCTGGGAGGCACCCCTGAGCATGCATTACGCGACCCACTGCTGCTTCATCAATGGGCCCATATGCAAAGTAGCCAAAGCTGGTGGCCTCAACAGAAACAGACCTCCGCTCTCGGTCAGCGCTCAGCCTGAAGGTCAGTTCCTAGCTCCCAGTACAGCATCGCTCCTGAGAGACCCCAGCTAGCTGCCCAGGGACAGGCTCGTTTTACTGGGCCCTTTCCTCCAGGGACGTCCCAGGGATAGGCGCCCTGATAGATGGGGACAAAGCCATCACAGCCCAGCCTGGATGGCCAGCTGGGAAACTCGTATTCGCAGTTACGGCTTATTACATAACATGCACCATAGCACGTAACAAACAAAACTATGCCAAGTAAAATCCGCAGAGGAATCAGGCACACGGGGTAACGTCCAGAGGACGTCAGAAGTCCAGGACGCCCGAGCAGTCACACCGCACATACCGAATTCCTCCGGCAGCACCGTGTGACAGCATGGGGGACATGCTGCCCATCAAGGAGGCTTGCCCAAGCCAAGGAGTCCGGGTTTCCCTGGGAGTCACTCACGCAGACACACAGTGACTCTCCAGAGGGGAAGCAGGCATTCACCATAAAATACGTACGTCCGTATAAACTGTCCAGACGAACTGGTACAGCGTGACGCAAAACCCCCACAAGCACTTTCATCATCTCCTCTTCAGATTCCCGCCTCAGGGCTACGGGGTGGCCAGACAGAGGACACCCCGACACTGGACGGGTGAGTTCAATGGCAGGTATCAGCCACGCGTCCTCACAGCTCCCAGGACACCACACACCCGAGATGATCAAATACATGATGGACGGCACTGGCCCAGCCCTTTCTTGTGAGCTCCTGTGTGGGCATTTCTAGGTCCCCAGTGAGTGTCCAGCGACCCTCCTCAGAGAACATCGCCTTCGACGTAAGGTCATTTGTCAGTGTGCTCCTGGGCAGTCAAGTAAGGTCTCCCTGCAAAGGCTGTGCGATGGCAGAGTCCCCCACGGTGCGGCGTGCGGGGCACACGGGCTTTGCTCTGGTGACACAGTGAGAAACCGGGGACTGTGGGGGCAGACTGTGCGGTGCCATGAGGCGCGGCGGCGGCCCCTGGTTCCAAAAGGGCATGTGCTTGGCTTAGTGGAATGATTCTGTAGCCGTCGGAAAGCTGAAAATCAGTGCTCGGGGTACATGGGGCGGGCCGGTGCCTCGGACAGGAATGTGCACCCACAGGAGCCGAGTGGGGAGGTGACCACAGAGTGAGGCCCCCCGGGAGCTCTCCCGAATTTCCCAGACGTCAAGGCGGCACACGATAACTTCATGAAAGTAAACACGCAAGTCTGGGCCTTCTGCCACAGGGTGAAAAGCATGTTACCAGTCAGGACATCCCACAGGAAACAAAGTGCCAGTTCAACCAGCGGCCAGCTGTAAAGTCCCTCCCGGCACCACCACACACTCTGTGGCTTAAAACAACACAAGACTCATTATCTTCCCAAGGCCACAAGTCCAAGTGCGAGTTGAGAGGCTAGCTAAGCTACTCCAGGTATGGCTGCCGTGGCATCCACTTTCCGTGGCCTGCAGGGACCATCAGGGACCCTCGGACCTCCTATAAGGGCCATGCAGAGCAGCCCACAAAGTCACCAGCAAATGTCACCTCCTGTGAGGACTTCCCCAACCCACCTGTGATCAACAGTCTCCCCCTGCCTCCCAGGACCATGACCTGGTGCTGTCCTTAGATTACACCCCCGTGGATCCCCTCCAAACCCCTCTTGTGGTCCAGAATGACTAATCCAGGCTTAGCCCCGGAGCGCCCAAGCACTCCACTCACAGACCCTAATGCAGGCAGGTTCCCAGGTCCTGCCTCCCTCTCCGTCTCCACTCTCACTCGCCCTCCCCCTGAGGATCCTGTGCACCTCGTCTGGGACTTCTCAGTAAGAAGCGTCTCTATTTCCATTTCCCTCATGCTCTGTGGACAAACCACAGCTCACCATGCGGGACTCCATGCTTCACTTAACAAAAATTAATTTTAAAAAGTCGTGATGATGAGTCTTACAGGACTAACCTCAAGGCGTCAGTACATCTGATTGCTTCTGGAGGTTCAGAAGGGAGCACCCCTTTCTTCACCTGTTTCTGATTCCAGGGGCCACCGATATTCCTGGGTCTGAGGTTCCTTCTCCCACGTTTGCACCACTCTGGTGTTTTCTTCTCTGCTGCCGTCGAATGTCATTCTTCGTATGCGGACACTTGTGATTGCGTCTGCGCCCACCTGGACAATTGAGGATGTGCTCCTCATCTCTAGACCCTTCGCTTAACTCCCATCTGCCAAGTCCCCTTCTGTCGTGGAAGGAACATGTTCTGGGAATTGGGCACTGATCTCTTTGAAGCCTATTCTTCAACCTACCACACACTCTACCCTCTGGCGCACTAAAATTCATGTCCATCCCATATGCAAAATATGTGCGCCCCAACATTCCTAAAAGTCTCCACCCATGATAGCACCAAGGCAAGTCCAAAGTCTCATCGGTCTATCACCAGCTCAGAAGACCCAAACCTCGTAATCTAAATAATGAAACCAGGTCTGCGTGCTCTCTGGGCGTGATCCTCCCTGGGTCAAAATTCCACTCTGGGGAGCTTGGGAAGATGGCAGGGCCGGAGGACCCTGAGCGCACCCCGTCCCACATGCACCACTAGGTAGCAACCCCACCCGAGTCAATAACCCAGTGAGCCATCCGAAGACCGGCAGGACAAACTCACAACTCAATACAGAGAAGAAGCTGCATCTGAATGGCTGGGAAGGTGGGACAGGCAGAGGCAGGCACCTGTGCCCATGGGGAGGACACACGAGCCCTGCAGGAGGGAGCTCGTAGGGCGAAGACTAGTCCCCATAATATTTGGCTTTAAAAACCAGAGGGGCTGAGTTCCCCGACGTTTTAAACACCAGTGGTACTTGAGCCTGGCGCTGTAACAGTCAGCTGACCCCGCACCGGCCAAGCCTTGGAGGGTGAGTGAGAGCGGGGGCTTCACCCCCGTGGAGAGGGTAGCCTGCGTGGACAGACAGCACTAAAATGGTGGGGTTTGCGCTTCCAGGGGCAAATGGGAGACAGGTCTGTTCACACTGATTGCGGGCATGCCGGGGGGCTTCTCTAAAAAGGAGGCAGGAAGCAGGCAGCTGCCACTTCCTCTCTCCTCCCCCTGCATGAATACCGAGTTTCCCTGGAGCGAGTAAGGCTACACTTACAGTCTTGGTACAGGACCCTGGGCAAACTTTGTTAAAGCTGTGCCTGCGATCTACCCAGCTGCCGGGCACACACCCGCTGCCCGTGTTGGCTGGGCCACAGAGCCTTGGTCAGCCGCCACGCTGCGCCCAACGGCCCTCCCCCAGCCTCCGCAGCAGGGATCTTGTGTAGGATTAGTAACCCAAGACACATTTTGCTGACGCTGCCACCAGGCTCACAAGACCCCTGGCGGGCATGCCCTCTCGCAGCCCACCTGCCTGGGTCGCACTCACGCCGCAGAGAGCAAGCACGGGCCACAACAGGCAGAGCGTCAGTACAGACGGCTGCACTGTTAGAAGAGGGACTCAGAAAATACGCATGGGACGCTCTCCCAAAGTACCGGGTCCGGGCGAGCAGGGGACACCACCCTGCATGGCACACCAGGACCTCCTCTGCGTGAAGTCACTACTTCCAAGAGCAGAGGACAGAGTTGACTTGATCCACACACAGGAGCAGACCAAGGGAGGCAGGCAAAACAAGAAAGGAACAAGGCCGTGCCCAGATATGTCAGCAAAACAGATATAAGTAGATGCTTGATAGAAAATGTAAAGCAGGGGCGCCTGGGTGGCTCAGTGGGTTAAGCCTCTGCCTTCAGCTCAGATCATAGTCTCAGGGTCCTGGGAGCCATCCCGGCATCGGGCTCTCTGCTCGGCAGGGAACCTGCTTACCCCTTTCTCTCTCTCTGCCTGCCTCTCTGCCTGCTTGTGATCTCTATCAAATAAATAAATAAATAAATCTTAAAAAAAAAAAAGAAGAAAAGAAAAGAAAACCTGAAAGACTCCACCAAAAAAATTGCTGGAACTGATACACAAATTCAATAAAGTATCCAAGATACAAAATCCACATGCAGAAATGTGTTGCATTTCTAACACTAATAACAAAGCAGCAGAAAGAGAAATTAAGGAATTGATCCCATTTATAACTTCACTGAAAATCATAAGATACCTAGTATTAAGCCTCACCCAAGAGATAAAGCATCTGTACTCTGAAAACTATAAAATACTTATAAAAGAAATTAAAGATGACACAGAGAAATGGAAAAACATTCCATGCTCACAGATTGGAAGAACATCGTTAAAATGTCTATGCTACCCAAAGCAATCTATATATTCAATGCAATCCCTATCAAAATATCATCAACATTTTTAACTGAGTTAAAACAATCCTAAAATTTGTATGGAACCATAAAAGATCCTGAATAGCCAAAGAAATCCTGAAAAAGCAAAACAGGAAACATCACAGTTTGGGACTTCAAACTCTATTACAGAACTGTAATCATCATGACAGCATGGTACTGGCACAGATACACAGATCAATGGAACAGAATAGAGAGCCCAGAAATGGACCCTCAACTCCATGGCCAACTAATCTTCAACAAAGCTGGAAAGAACATCTAATAGAAAAAGGACAATCTCTTCAATAAATAGTGTTGGGAACACGGGACAGCCACATGCAGAAGAATGAGACTGAACCATTTCCTCACACCAACACAAAAATAGATTCAAAATAGATGAAAGACCTCAATGTGAGAAAGCAATCTTCTTGAGGAGAATACAGGCAGCAGCCTCTGTGACCTTGACCTCAGCAACATCTCCAAAAGCAAGGAAAGTTGGGGGGAAAAGGAACTATTGGGACTTCATCAAGCTCAAAAGCTTTTGCACAGAAAAAGGAAACAGTTAAAAAAACAAAAGACAACTTACAGGATGGGAGAAGATATTTGCAAACGACTATCAGATAAAGGGCTGGTATCCAAAATCTATAAACTTAGCAAACTCAACACCTGCAGAACAAATAACCCAGTCAAGAAATGGACAGAAGACATGAACAGACATTTCTCCAAAGACATCCAAATGACCAAAAGACACATGAAAAAGTGGTCAGCATCACTAGACATCAGGGAAATACAAATCAAAACCACAATGAGATCCCACCTCACACCCGTCAGAATGGCTAAAATTAACAAGTCAGGAAATGACAGATGCTGGCGAGGATGCAGAGAAAGGGGAACCCTCTTACACTGTTGGTGGGAATGCAAGCTGGTGCAGCCACTCTGGAAAACAGCATGGAGGTTCCTCAAAAAGTCGAAAATAGAGCTACCCTATGACCCAGCAATTGCACTACTGGGTCTTTACCCCCCAAATACAGATGTAGTGATCTGAAGGGGCACGTGCACCTCAATATTCATAGCAGCCATGTCCATAACAGCCAAACCATGGAGAGAGCGCGGGTGTCCATCAGCAGATGCACGGACGAAGGAGATAAAGAAGATAAAGGGAAGTTGCCCAGAGCCTGCACTTACCGCCCTAGTGCAGGGTCTGCGCGACTTCTGTTAAACATACACAATGGAATATTATTCAGCCATAAAGAGGAATGAAACCGTGCATGGACGCAGCTAGTGTATTATGCTATGTGAGATAAATCAGTCATAGAAAGACAATTATCGTATGGTTTCACTTCTATCTGAAACTTAAGAAAGAAAACAGATAAAGACATGGGAAGAGGGAAGAGAAAAAGTGGAGAGAGGGAAACAAGGCTTAGCAACTCTTAGTGATAGAGAACAGACTGAGGGTGGACGGAGGCAGGTGGGTGAGAAAAGAGGCTAAACGGGTGGCGGGCGTTAAGTGGGCGTGTGCTGGGATGAGTACTGGGTGTTGTGTGCACTAGATTCTACTCCTGAAACCAGTATTATAGTATCTGTTCACTAACTAGAATGTAAATAAAAACTTAAAACAAAGAAAGAGATGGATTTGTGAGGCTGAAGATGAAAAGGGAATTATCTTTTCCATTCAGTTAGCATCAGGAGAGACTGCAGAACCCAGCTCCCGCCCTGCCCAGCCAGTGAACCATGCACTCTGGAGCTCATGCAAGCTGAGGGCAGTTTTATTCCTGCAGACCCTAGTATCACTGCTGTGGGTAGAAAATCTACCGCCTCACCGGCACTTGGGCTGCAGCTTGGGAATTGCTAATACTGGTTTCCTGCAGGCTACCGAAGAGGGCTAAGTCTTCTTTAGTTACAAGTCATGCCATGTACTCTCGCCATACTTCACAGAGGTTTCAAAGCATTCTGTAATATGCCAGGCATGGATTAAATAAACCTCAGCACATTTCCTGGTACTGCATTGAGAGCCCCCGGAAACCACTTAGATCACATTGCATCCCTGTTTAAGGCTGGGTGGTCCTTCGGGGAAGGTAAAATCCAGAGCCCTAGGTCTTTCTCAGGAACGACCTAGACATTGCACAAGCTAGAATGGATAGATGGTTAGTCTTACATCCTCCAATTACAAAGAGAAAGTGCCGCCACCCTCCCGCCAACATCTGATCGACCTTTTTAGGTATTGGAGGTAAAACATCCTATGACTTTTGTAGCAAATTCCCAGACAAGCAACAAAACTTACACAGGACCCTGATCATGAGAAGCTTGGGAGGCACCAAAGCTGCTCTCACACGAGCCGTGCCATTGGGGTTCCTGTGTCCCTTTGCAATAGGACTGTGACCACTCTCCCTGTAATCTCTGGCGAGGACATTTTCTCAGCATCCACCAGCCCCGGTCTTGTGAACCCGAGAGCTACCTCCTACAGATGAGAATGGCCCCCTGGACAGCAGCTGTCAGTGAGCTTGAGAGCCAGAGGACCATCTCTCCCACAGGAAGGCTGCCAGTCTCCAATCAGCATCCTCATCAGCTGTGGTTCTATTGTGGGGCAGCTATGGCCACTTTCTTTTTTTTTTTTTTAAATATTTTATTTATTTGTCAGAGAGAAAGAGAGAGCACACGCAGGGGGGAGCAGCAGGCAGAGGGAGAAAGAGGCTCCCCACCAAGCAAGGAGCCCAATGTAGGACTCCATCCCAGGATCCTGGGATCACGACCGGAGCCAAAGGCAGGCGCCTAACTGACTGAGCCACCCGGGCACCCTTATAGGTAACTCTTCTCTTTTATTTTTAATCTCCATATGCTTTGGTAATTTTCTGTTTTAAAAACTTAATATCAAGTTATTTACATGATTCTATAGTCAAACAGTAAGAAGTTTCACAGGTATTTTTGCCCTAATGGTATGTGTGCATTCCTGAAGGAAAAAAATCACAAACAGCAAAATGTCCACAAAAATAATAGGATTACAGGGAAGCAGAGATCTCACAGCCAACTCAAAATCCTCACCTCTGTGACCATACCACCAAGACGGTAATTGCAATAACCAGTATAGTTTGGAAAAGACATATTAAATGCCAACTAGATAAAGATTATAACATGAAATAAAGGATTCCACACATCTAAGAGGAAAACATACAGAGACCTTGAGACTGTGAGGAAAGCTGGAGGCTGGTGGTGCACGCAGACGGGCGGGGGAGAGGCCCTGAAGGTTCGCGATGAGCGGCTGAGGTTTTGCACAAAATGAAGATGCCAGTTATGGCTGGCTTCCAAGGGGCCCCTGCACCCCAGTGCTTCTGAAAGACCCCCCCCCACGTTAACTAATTAACTGCTCTTTTGTTGTGTAAAAGTACCCCTCCTCCCCTTGCAATGAAAAGACCCTTCCCCCAGGGTTGAATTCAATGTAACTGCTCTTTTGCCTTTCTGTAACCGCTTGGCTTTTAGGGCATGACACTTGTCTCCTGTTTGAACAAGATACCTTCTCCTAATAGCCGGGGCATGGTCACGTAGGCAAGGGGGCTGCATGGTCTCGTAGGTCACGTAGACAGGGGGCTGCATAGTCACGTAGACAGGATGTCTTTCTGCTGAGTAATAAGGTCAAACTTCCCCTCTTTGTTTCCCCTTCCCGCCTTTCTTTTCCCGCGAGGGGGTCTTCCAGGGCCAATCCACTAACACCAAGTATGCCTTTTTTCAAATGTTCAAATTGTCAGCCAATCGCCCCGTCCCATCCGGGACTTGTTTGTACCTGTCTATAAAAATCCTGCACCACCCCAGCCTGGGGTGCTCAGCTAGCAGGAGCTGCTGACCACCTGCAGGCGCGCGCCGACCACCCGCAGGCGCCTGCATAACAATAAAGAACCTCTTGCTGATTGCATCCAGTGGCAGTGTTGGATTCTTGGGTAAGGGGATCCGCGGGTCTTTCACTTCCAGCAGCAAAGTCCATAATAAGCGAACTGGAAGACAGCCGAGAGGCCGGTGGGCAGAGGAACGGAGAGCGAACCTGCGCCCGGGGGCCGCAGCCGGAGGGCAGCGAGGCAGGCACCCGGGGGCGCCGAGTGCTGCGCAGCCAGCCCGTGGGCTCGCAAACCGCGCACACACCGGCAGACGGCGCGGAGGCCCGGGAGAGGAGCAGCGGTTCTCGGCGCAGGAAGGCCACCGCTTTCTGGAGGGCGACGTCGAGGAAGAGAGACCGCCCGGCCGAGGTCGAGCCGCGGAGCGCGAAACCGCACCCGCAGAAGCCGGCTCCGCGCACGGACGCTCCCGAGGCCGGGCGGGCGGAGCGCTCCTGCGGACCGTGTGGCCTGCGGACCCGCGGGGTCACAGGGACACCCGCGCTGTCGGGGGTGGCAGAGCCCCAGGCATCGGAGCGGGGAAGCCGGCCGCAGACGTGGAGTCCAGCCGTCACTTCTCGGCTCGGCCTTACCGCCAACTGGGATCCAGGGTCCAGTGGGCCGCGGCGCGGGCGGCAGACGCGGGAGACTCCCCGCCCTTCTCGGGAAGGATCTGCGGGCTTGGGAGACCCCAACGGACGTGCGCCAGACAGAGAAGCACTGGGCGCGGCCGGGGGAGCTGGAAGTGCGGCGGGAGACCGGGGACACAGGAGGGACTGACTGTCCCTCCCCGAGGGCGCACTGACGAGCCCCAGGGCGCTCGGCCTCTCCCCGCGCAGACTGGGGGCCGCCGTCTTAATTCCGGTCCTCCAGAGCGCTCTGGAGAGCCTCCAGGGAACAAAAGCTCCGGAGACCGGAACTGCGCGGATACCTAGACTGGCCCCTGGCAAGGGCAGGGCAATTTGGCCCGGGCAAGGACGTTTGAGAATCACAGCAACAGGCCCCTCTCCCGGGACATCAGCGAGGAGATCCCGCCGAGTTCTGATCCACGAGAACTGGGGAACCAGGGGAATGCAACACATAGGATTCATGGCTTTTTCCCCATGAGTCTTTAGTCTTGCAAAGTTCATTTTTTTAGTTTTGTTTTTTTCTTACTCAATTTTTTAAAAATTTTTCCTCTTTCCTATATTAACCTATTTTAACTATTTTATCTTATCAATGCCTTTTTAAAAATCTTTAATTTTTCATTGTTGAAGCGCCTGGGTGGCTCAGTGGGTTAAAGCCTCTGCCTCCGGCTCAGGTCATGATCCCAGTGTACTGGGATCGGGCCCTGCATCAGGCTCTCTGCTGAGCAGGCAGCCTGCTTCCTCCTTTCTCTGTCTCTCTCTGTCTCTCTCTCTCTCTCTCTGCCTACTTGTGATCTCTGTCAAATAAATAAAGAAAAAAATTTTTTTATTTCATTGTTATAGTTATATTCTCTCCCTTCATTGTATTTAACCTTATTTTTTGTATACAAATAGTATTTTTTTCTTTAAAATGTGGGGATACAATTTCTTCTAATAGATCAAAATATACCCTAAATCTAGCAAATGTTAGTTTATTCTAGTTAGTTTGTTAGTTTATTCTAGTTTCCAGCCTGATCACATTCTTTTCTCTCTTTTTTTTTCTCTTTTCAACCAACTTCTTATTTTATCAATTCCCTTTCAAAGAATATTTTTTGGCTTTCATCTTCACAGTCATATTCCATCCCTTCATTGTGTTTACCCTTATTTTGGTAATGTATATAAGTTTTTCTTTCTTTCAAATTTTGCAAGGCAGTTTCTTCTAACAGATCAAAATACACCCAAAATCAAGGGTATGGCTCTGTTCTAGTCACCAGTCTAATATATATATTTTTTTCTTCCCCTTTTCTTCTTCCCCCTGGTTTTGGGTCTTTTCTGATTGGCTAGCGTATATTTTTCGGGGGTCTTTGCCATCCTATTAGTATTTTACTCTCTCATTCATATATTCTTATCTGGATAAAATGACAAGGTGGAAAAACTCAACACACACACACACACACACACACACAAAGAACAAGAGGCAGTACTGAAGGCTAAGAACCTAATAAATATGGACATTGGTAATATGTCAGATCTAGAGTTCAGATGACGATTCTCAAGGTGCTAGCTGGGCTCGAAAAAGGCATGGGCAATATTAGAGAAACCCTTTTGGGAGAAATAAAAAAAAAAAAACTAAAATCTAACCAAGCTGAAATTAAAAAAAAAAAAAAACTATTAACGAGGTGCAATAAAATATGGAGGCTCTTACTGCTAGGATAAATGAGGCAGAAGAGAGAATTAGTGATACAGAAGACCAAATGACGGAGAATAAAGAAGGTGAGCTAAAGAGAGACAAACAACTACTGGACCACGAGGGGAGAATTTGAGAGATAAGTGATACCATAAGATGAAACAGTATTAGAATAATCTGGATTCCAGAAGAAGAAGAAAGGGGAGCCGAAGGTATATTGGAGTGAATTATTGTAGAGAATTTCCCTAACATGGCAAAGGGGAAAAGCATCAAAATCCAGGAGGCACAGAGATCCCCCTCAAAATCAATAAAAATAGGTCCACACCCCATCGTCTACTAGTAAAACTTACAAGTCTTAACGACAAAGAGAAAATCCTGAGAGCAGCCCAGGGCAAGAAATCTGTAACATACAATGGTAGAAATAATAGATTGGCAGCAGATTTACCCAAAGAGACCTGGCAGGCCAGAAAGAACTGGCATGATATATTCAGAGCACTAAATGAGAAAAACATGGAGCCAGGAATATTATACCCAGCTAGGCTGTCACTGGAAATAGAAGGAGAGATAAAAAGCTTCCAGGACAAACAAAAATTAAGATAACTTGCAAACACCAAACCAGCCCTACAGGAAACATTGAAAGCGCTCCTCTAAGCAACGAGAGCCTAAAAGTAGGAGACCAGAAAGGAACAGAGACAATATACAGTAAGAGTCACCTTACAGGTAATACAATGGCACAAAATTCATATCTTTCAGTAGTTACCCTGAATGTAAATGGGCTAAATGCCCCAATCAAAAGATATCAGAATGGATAAAAAAACAAGACCCATTGATATGCTATCTGTAAGAAACTCATTTTAGACCTAATGACACCCCCAGATTTAAAATGAGGGGGTGGAAAACAATTTATCATGCTAATGCACATCAAAAGAAAGCTGGGGTGGCAATCCTATATCAGGTATATTAGATTTTAAGCCAAAAACTATAATAAGAGATGAGGAAGGATACTATATCATACTTAAAGGGTCCATCCAACAAGAAGATCTAACAATTTTAAATATCTATGCCCCTAACATGGGAGCAGCCAACTATATAAACCAATTAATAACAAAATCAAAGAAACACATTGACATTAATTAACTGCCCCCTCACTGAAATGGACAGATCATCTAAGCAAAAGATCAACAAGGAAATAAAGGCTTTATTTTTTAAAAGACTTTGTTTATTTATTTGACAGAGAGAAACACAGCAAGACAGGGAACACAAGCAGGGGGAGTGGGAGAGGGAGAAACAGGCTTCCTGCTGAGCAGTGAGCCAGATGCAAGGCTTGATCCCAGGACCCCAGGATCATGACCTGAGCTGAAGGCAGCTGCTTAATGACTGAGCCACCCAGGTGCCCTGGATATAAAGGCTTTAAATGACACACAGATGGACATCACAGATATATTCAGAACATTCCACCCCAAAGCAACAGTATATACAGTCTTCTCTAGTGCACATTGAACATTCTCCAGAATAGATCACATCCTGGGTCACAGATCAGGTCTCAACTGGTATCAGAAGATTGGGATCATTCCCTGCATATTTTCAGACCACAAAGCTTTGAAACTAGAACTCAAGAGGAAAGTTGGAAAGAACTCAAATACATGAAGACTAGAGAACATCCTACTAAAGAATGAATGGGTCAACCAGGAAATTAAAGAATTTTTAAAATCATGGAAATAAATAAAAATGAAAATACAGCTGTTCAAAATCTATGGGACACAGCAAAGGCTGTCCTAAGAGGGAAGTATATAGCACTACGAACCTTGCTCAAGAAACAAGAAAGTTCTCAAGTGCACAACCTAACCCTAAACCTAAAGAAGCTGGAGAAGGAACAGCAAAGGAAGCCTAAACCCAGCAGGAGAAGAGAAATCATAAAGATCAGAGTGGAAATCAATGAAGTAGAAAGCAAAGAACAATGAAACTAGGACCTGGTTCTTTGAAAGAATTAATGAGATTGATAAACCCATGGCCAGACTTATCTAAAAGAAAAGAGAAAGGACCCAAATTAATAAAATTATGAATGAAAGAGGAGAGATCCCAATCAACACCAAAGAACTACAAACAATTATAAGAACATATTATGAGCAACTATACACCAGCAAGTTTGACAATCTGGAAGAAATAGATGCACTCCTAGAGATGTATAAACTACCAAAACTGAACCAGGAAGAAACAGAAAACCTGAACAGACCCATAACCAGTAAGGAGATTGAAGCAGTCATCAAAAATCTCCCAGAAACAAGAGCTCATGGACAGATGGATTCCCAGGGGAATTCTACCAAACATTTAAAGATGAATTACTACCTATTCTTCTGAAACTGTTCCAAAAAATAGTTGGAAGGAAAACTTCCAAACTCATTTTATGAGGCCAGCATTACCTTGATCCCAAAACCAGACAAAGACCCCCTCAAAAAGGAGAATTACAGACCAATATCCTTGATGAATGTGGATGCAAAAATTCTCACCAAAATACTAGCCAATAGGATCCCACGGTACATTAAAAGGATTATTCACCACGACCAAGCAGGATTTATGCCTAGGCTGCAAGGATGGTTCAACATGTGCAAATCAATCAGTGTGATACAATACATTAATAAAAGAAAGAACAAGAACCATATGATACTCTCAATAGATGCTGAAAAGGCATTTGACAAAGTACAGCATACTTTCTTGACCAAAACTCTTCACAGTGTAGGGATACATACCCCAAGATCATAAAAGCCATCTATGAAAACCCCAAAGCGAATATTGTTCTCAGTGGGGAAAAACTGAGAGCCTTTCCCCGAAGGTCAGGAACATGGCAGGGATGTCCGCTATCACCACTGCTATTCAACATAGTACTAGAGGTCCTAGCCTCAGCAATCAGACAACAAAAAGAAATTAAAGGCATCCAAATCAGCAAAAAAGTCAAACTCTCACTCTTTGCAGATGCTACAATACTATATGTGGAAAACCCAAAAGACTCCACTCCAAACTGGTAGAACTTGTACAGGAATTCAGTAAAGTGTCAGGAAGTAAATCAATGCACCAAAATCAGTTGCATTTCTATATACCAACAGCAAAAGAGAAATTAAGGAGTCGATCCCATTTACAATTGCACCCAAAACCATAAGATACCTAGGAATAAACCTAACCAAAGAGGCAAAGAATCTGTACTCAGAAAACTATAAAGTAGTCATTAAAGAAGTTGAGGAAGACACAAAGAAATGGAAAAATGTTCCATGCTCATGGATTGGAAGAACAAATATTGTGAAAATGTCTATGCTACCTAAAGCACTCTACACATTTAATGCAATGCCTATCAAAATCCCATCCATTTTTTTTCAAACAAATGGAACAAATAATCCTAAAATTTATATGGAACCAGAAAAGACCCCAAATAGCCAGGGAATGTTGAAAAAGAAAACCAAAATTGGTGGCTTCACAATTCCAGACTTCAAGCTCTATTACAAAGTTGTAATCATCAAGACTGTATGGTACTGGAACAAAAACAGACCCATAGATCAATGGAACAGAACAGAGAGCCCAGAAATATACCCTCAACTCTATGGTCAACTAATCTGCAACAAAGCAGGAAAGAATATCCAATGGAAAAAATAAAAACAAGTCTCTTCAACAAATGGTGTGGGGAAAATTGGACAGCCACATGCAGAAGAATGAAACTGGACCATTTCCTTACACCACACACAAAAATAGACTCAAAGTGAATGAAGAACCTCCATGTGAGACAGAAATCCATCAAATTTCTTGAGAAGAACACACACAGCAACCTTTTTGACCTCAGCTGCAACAACTTCTTCTTAGAAACACCGCCATAGGCAAGGGAAGCAAGGGCAAAAATGAACTATTGGGACTTCGTCAAGATCAAAAGCTTCTGCACAGCAAAGGAAACAGTCAACAAAACCAAAAGACAACTGACAGAATGGGAGAAGATATTTGCAAATGATATATCAGATAGAGGGCTAGTATCCAAAATCTAGAAAGAGCTTAGCAAACTCAACACCGAAAGAACAAGTAATCCAATCAAGAAATGGGCAGAGGACACAAACAGACATTTCTGCAAAGAAGACATCCAGATGGCCAACAGATACATGAAAAAGTGCTGCATATCACTTGGCATCAGGGAAATACAAATCAAAACCACAGATACTACTTCACCCCAGTCAGAATGGCTAAAATTAATAAGTCAGGAAACGACAGATGCTGGCGAGGATGCGGAGAAAGGAGAACCCTCCTACACTGTTGGTGGGAATGCAAGACGGTACAGCCACTCTGGAAAACAGCATGGAGGTTCCTTAAGAAGTTGAAAATAGAGCTACCCTATGACCCAGCAATCTCACTACTGGGTATTTACCCTAAAGATACAAACATGGTGATCCGAAGGGGCATGTGCACCCAAATGTTTATAGCAGCAATGTCCACAATAGTCAAACTTTGGAAAGAACCTAGATGCCCATCAACAGATGAATGGATAAAGAAGAGGTGGTATAAATAGATAATGGAATACTATGCAGCCATCAAAAAAACAAAGTCCTGGGGCACCTGGGTGGCTTAGTGGGTTAAGCCTCTGCCTTCGGCTCAGGTCACGGTCTCAGGGTCCTGGGATTAAGTCCCACATCGGACTCTGCTCAGCAGAGAACCTGCTTCCCCTCTCTCTCTGCCTGCCTCTCTGCCTACTTGTGCTCTCTCTCTGTCAAATAAATAAATAAATCTTTAAAAAAAAAAAAAAACAAACAAACAAAGTCCTGCCATTTGCAATGCCATGGATGGAACTAGAAATTATTATGCTAAGCAAAATAAGCCAATCAGAGAAAGACAACTATCACATGATCTCTCTGAAATGAGGAATTTGAGAGGCAGACCCGGGATGTCGTGGGGGGGTGGGGTGGGTAGGGAGGGAAAAAATGAAACAGGATGGGACTGGGAAAGGAGACAAATCATAGGAGACTCTTAATCTCAGGAAACAAAGTGAGGGTTGCTGGGGGTTATGGAGTAGGGAGAGGGTGGTTGGGTGATGGACACTGGGGAGGGTATGTGCTATGCTGAGTGCTGTGAAATGTGTCAACTGATGATTCACAGACCTGTACCCCTGAAACACATAATACATTTTATGTTAATTTTTTTTAAAGATGTGGTTCATATACACAATGGAATATTATTCAGGCACCAGAAAGGATGAATACTCACCATTTGCATTGACACAGATGGAACTAGAAGGCATTATGCTAAGCAAAATGTCCATCCGAGAGAGATATCATATGATCTCAGTGATATGTGGAAGTTAAGAAACAAAACAAAGGATCACAGGGGAAGCGAGGGGACAATAAAATAAGAGAAACCAGAGAGGGAGTCTATCACTGGAAGCAAACTGAGGGTTGCAGGAGGGGCGGGTACGAAGGAGGGCACGTGGTGTGATGAGCGCTGGGTGTTGTCCGCAACTGACGAATCACTGATCTCTACCTCTGAAACCAATTATATATTAATTAATCAGATTTAAATAAATAAAAGTGAAATGGGTGAATGAAGGACAGCCCGCGCACACAGCAAGTGAAAGAGACGCTGCCCGACGGGACCTGGCGCGGCGATGGAAGGCCCTCCGAGATGCGGGTTGAGCCGACCCGCAAGAAGCGGGCAGCCGCGTCCGGAGCTGGGACCCCGCGAGCGATGCGCGGGGCCTCCTGGCTGCAAGTGTGCGGGGAAGAGACCGACTGTCGCAAGCAGGGCACCGGGCCTCTCCGGCGGGGCGATCCCCGAACGGCCTCTGAGTGGGGCTGCGGGTCCCAGGGACGCGCGGGGGCAGATCCGTGGCCGAAACCAGCCGCCGTCGTCCGGGCAGCGCCCAGCGGAGCCGGCGCTCTGACCGCAGCCAGCGCCCGCGCGCCCCGGTCCCGCCCGGGAGGGGCGGGCCACACCCCTCGCCCGGGAGGAGACCGAGAGCGAGAGGACGGCCCGGCGCGGGGGCGGAGACCGAGGGCGCGTAGGTCGGAACAGGCACCCGCCACACCGCCACCCTAGAAAGCCGGTGCTTTCGCCTCAAACTCCTGCCCCACCCCGCGCGAGGGGCGGGTCCCGGGCAGGTTCTAGGGTTTGGGACCCTGAGAGCCACCCTCTTTGCCCCCGCGAGACGGCCGACCCGCGCCCACTCCGGGACCTCGCGACCACCCTTCCGGGCGGGAGCAGGTAGGTGGCTGGCGCGGTGACCCTTTCCCCGCCGCCCCGACCCCGCGCAGCCCGGGGGTGCGGGGGATGCGCCGGAGCCCCAGGAAAGCCCCCCCACCGCCGCGAGGGCTCGGGGCACCCCGGACCCAGCCACCGGGAGGGAGACAGCTGCACCGAGCGGGTCCGGGCCGCTAGCGCCTGGAGCCTCGCTTGTCCCTTCTGTGCAGTGGGGACAGTCGTGCTGCCCTACGGAAAGGTGTTTTGGGTAAAGCTCCTCGCGCATCGCGGACGCCTCGAAAAGGGGAGCTGATTTTTGTAAAAAACCCCCTTTAAGGACGTGCTTGGTAAAGGCCTTCCGGGTTCAGGAAGCAAAATTAGGCCAGGTTGGGGGCAGGGAGTCCCAGTTAATGCCCGGCCTGTGGCGAGACCCGCTCGGCCGCGGAGCCCCGCTCCGGCCTGGAGCGCGCGCAGGGGGAGGGCTGGGGTTCCGGCTCAGCTAGGCCTCGGCACGGCGCCCCTCTCCAGCGCCCCGGGAGCGCGCCCTGCCCGCCCCACCCCCGCTGCGGCTCCCGCGCACCCCGGCTCCGCCCGCTCGCAGGTCCGTGCGCTCCGGCCCTCGTCGCCCCGCCCCCTTCAGAGGCCCCCGGATTTGCCCGGTGATGGTGACGTAGAGGAGACTCGCGCTCCCATTGGGAGGCGGTGTTAGGCAGGAGCCAATCCGGGCGCTGATCCGGGGAGAAATCTCGGAGCCGCGCTCGGCGGATCCCGGAGGCCGCGCGGTGGGGACGCGACCCGGAACCGGCCGCGGCGGGAGAGCCGGGAGGCCCCCCAGGTCGGTGTTCGCGGCCGGGAGCGCGGCGGTGCGGTGAGTCGGGGAAGCCGACGCGGGGTCGGGGGCGAGGTGGGGGGCGATCTGCCGCGGCGCGCGCGCTGGGCCCGGGCCGGCCTGCGCCCCGAGCGCCAGCAGGTGCCCGGGGCCCCGGGCGGGGCGGGGGGGTGGAGGTTGTGCAGTAAGGCAGGTGGGGCCCCTGTGCTCGGAGCCGTGCACGAACTCCCTCCGCCGGCCGCGAGCGCCCTCCCTCACTATCTGTCCCCACTTGGCTCTCGAGGAAGGTCCGGCTTCCCTCTGCACCCTGGATCCTGACCCCACCGCGAGGATGGGGGAATGGCATCCGGTCATGCCTGCTGCAGATCGTGCGGGGACACTGCCCGAGCCTCCCCCAAGTTTAGAAGCAGCAGCTCTTTGAACAAACAGGCTTTATGGGTTTTCTTCCCCAACGTGCATTTTTTTTTTCTGAATAGATTTGTTTAGAACAACTCTAAGCTCATAAAAGAAATTGCAAAGATAGTAGGGTTCCCACATATCCCAGACCTTTCCTCCCTTGATTAACATCTTACGTTCTCATGATGCATTTGTTACAGTTAATGAACCGGTATCGATCTGTTATTGACCCAAGTCTGTCCTTCTCCCGACTGACCACGTGTCCACCTAAGCACCTGTTCTGTGGGTGATCCCGCCACGTTACCAGGTTGCATTTGGTTGTCATGTCTGGTGAGGCTCTGCTTGGCTGTGGGGTGATCTTGACAGTTTTGAGAAATGCTGGTGGAGTGTAGGGTGCCCATCTACTGGAATTGGATGTTTTTCTCCTGAGACCCGGCTCTCGCTTATTGGAAGGCTACTGAGGTGGGTTGCCCTGTTGATGACCTGGCGTCAAGGGTACATACTGTCCACACGATTTAAGACTTGATGTTGGTTGTGATCACCTGAGAAAGTGTTTAGCAGGTTTCTCGGCTGTCAAGTTACTGTATCTCGCGTCCCCCCCCCCCCGCCCCGCCATTTCACACTGTACTCTTTGCAAAGAAGTGACTGTGCAGCCCACACCCGAGGAGGGGCCGGTGCGCTTCTCCTCCTCGAGGACAAGTAGCTACACCCAGGGTTTGGAACTGTTTGCACGGCAAATCATCTCTCTTGTCCTTATTAACTTCTTCAACCCATTAGCACCAGCACGGACTCGTGGGTGTTTATTTTGTACTTTCGGGTATAATCCAATCCTTGATTTTGTTGCTCCAGTTGTTGTGGCTTTGGTTCCTGGGGGCTCTTCCAAGTTGGCTCCTGTGGCCTTCCCAGCGTGTCGTTTTATAGAGCTTTTTACTGTTGAAAGCACTTTGACTGGGGGGCGTCCCATGAACGTCAGTGTGATGAACTTGACAAGACTGTTCTTCCCCTCCTTGAGAGGTAAGTCAGGAAGCGGAGGCCCAGGAGAAGGTGATATCTTAGCCGTCTCTTTCCTGCAAGGGAGGGACAGGCTGGTGTCAGACCACCCCAGAACGCATCACGAGCCGCAGAGGAAGTCCATGGTCCGAACTGAGGTTTCTTGAGGTGACTCCAGACTTGGGCCTCGGGATCAGAATGGAAAGACAGTGGCTTTGGAAAACAAAGGCTTAACTGGACTGTTAGCCAGGAGGAAGTACAGCTCACCAGATCGGTACACATGAAACGTTGACCTTCTCCCCAAAACAGTGTGTGTGGAGGGAGGCAGGGGGAGATCCGGGAAATGTTTGTGGTCAAGAACGTCTAATCAGAGGGGGCCTTCTGCAGAAGCAAGATTCTGAAGGGGCCAAGGGAAGCCTGGTGGGGGTGGGGGTTCTGGAGGCATGGAGCACGTCTGTGCCAGGTCCTGGGGATAGGGACCGGCGAGGAATGGTGCCTGGGTTCACCCTCTGGCCGGGGGAGGTGGGTAGCCGCGTCAGCTGCTGGTAGTACTGTAATGACCCGTGGCACTTGCAGAGCTGCGGGAGCCTCCCAGGGTGGGGGGAGCCGTTCAGCTGGAAGGTGGGATGGGCATGGGGGCCTCACACGGGTGGTGTCTGATTCCAGCCGTCCACGATGTGCTGGGACAGAGACCATGTGCAGGCACAGGGCGTGGGGAGTGGAGGCCCTAGAGAAGGAGCTGTGTTAGATCGTGGGGGCTGTGTGGGCCCTGTGGTGCAGTGCTGGCCACGGCTAGGACGGAAGGGGGAGAGGGCCAAGAGGAGAGGGGTGTGTTCACGGCGCCTGGTAGGAGGCGGGCTGCACTGCACCAGATCTAAGAGGCGGTCGGGTTATACATGCTCCACGTGGAAAACGCGTCCCCCCAGTTCAGTTAGGATATGCTACGGATCACATTTCGGAGAGGCTGCAGTGCAGTGTGTGGGTATCTTACGTTCGATGAGAAGTGTACCCCCTTGCCAGTTCTCAGATCCCTCCTCGCTCCAGGAAGTGAGTGGTCGAGCATCTCCGTCTCACTAACCTGCAGATGGTGAGTTCCAGGCTCCACTGATGATCTTGAAAGAACTCGTCTGATAAGCTGGCCCTGTCCTGCCTGATGGCCAGATTGTGGAAACCAGCACAGAGGGTGCCTGACCCACAGATTCCATCTGTGTGTAGTAATGTCGGCCGTGACGTTAGGCTGCACACAACGCTCGTGCGCTCGCCGCGCACTGACTTTGGTCTGCCTGCACATGGCCTAGGTACCCCCCCACCCCCACCTCTTCCGGTCCTGTGGAGCTGTGCAAAGGTCAAGAACAGGGCCCCAGGCTGCACAGCTGAGTCGTGGCCGCTGGGTGAAAACGGGGTTTCAGTGGGGAGTCTTCCTTGTCAGCTTTGGTTAGAGTAACAGCCAAGGACGGAAGAAGATTCTGATCGTGTCCCCGGAGCTGCGAATGGGGCCCGAGCGCCAAGAGCGGCTGGGGCATCTGGCAAGCCCTGGCTGGTTGCATTCCACCTGTGGGGCGTGAGGGGGAGCCGCCACCGGGTGTCTATCTTTGTGTAGAGAAAGGGGCAGATATTTTGGGGGGGGGGGCACAAATTCTTTGTGTATTTCAGCCCAGTCACCTTCAATAATGTCCTGTGCTGTATCAGGCAGGATTCCCTTTTTGGGTCAGGTGACTCCTGGGTGCACGGGGCTGAACAGAAAGGCCATTTACTGCCTCGAGCAGTGGCACAGGTCAAGGGTCGATCCAGCTCCAGGCGCACGCAGCCCGAGGAGGGTTTTAAGAGGTGCCCTGAGGATCCGGTTTCTTCTGCTTCCTCTCCGGGTTGGCTTCCTTCTCCAACGGGCTGGCCCTCTGCTTTGCAGAACTGCTCTTGTAGCTTCAAACCGTGCTGATGTCGCCTCTCGAAATTGTTCTCGTCTCAGCAAGGACTCCTTGTGACTGGCAGACTCGAGTCGTAGCCTCGCCTCTGAAGCAAGCCCCGAGGTCAGGCAGGTATAGACCCATTCCCTTGCTCCACCGTGAGCCGAGGGGGAGCTGTGGGGGAAGAACCTGCTCCAAGGGAGCAATGTTAGCAAGGGAAGGGCGCGTGGAAGCCGGGCAGACCCCTCCCTGAAGGTAAAGCGCCTGCAGGGCGACTGCTGGGAGTGGGGAGCACGGTGCCGTCCTGCTGTCCTGCTGTCGTCTGCTGCAGGGCTCTGCCCCAGCTGCCCTGTCCTTCCCACTGCGTCCCCTCCCTTCCCTCAGCATTCAGCACGTACATGCACACACCGCGGATTCCCTTTCCCTCCTGGAGACGCACCCACGTCGATGCCCACAGCGGCAGGCGCTGGCAAGGCCGTGAGGCAGCATGAGCGCCCGTGGCCTGCCACTTGGAACGCACACTGCTACAGTCAGTGTGGGAACAGGGTGGCCCGACTGGGTCAAGGATGCATCTGCTTGCTTGTGTGTCCCAGGACACGTGTACGGACCTTCACAGAACGGTGTTTGCCATTGTCCCAAACAGGAAACGGTCAGGGAGCCGGGAGAAGGGGCCCGCAGGCACACTTCATCTTCGTGCGTGCCACAGACGCCGTGTATGTTACGGACAGGGGTTCGTGGCGACCCTGCAGCGGGCACGTCTGTCGAACCCAGTTTGCAGCTGCCGTTTCTGGCTCTGTGTCTGTGTGTCTCAGGATATCTCCGATTTCTCAGACTGTGCGTCGTTAGTATAGTTAATGTAGTTGTTACTGTGATCTCGTGGGCTACTGTGACTAACGCTTAGGTGACAGCAGTTCTTGGAATGAGTCATTTCGTAATCAAGGTCTGTCTTTAGCTCTGACACGACTGTGCACTTTGTGCACTGCCACAGAGCGTAAACACAGCTTTTGTGTGTGCTCCTGGCTGGCCCTGTGGCAGTATTCACTCCGTTGTGCTGGTCTGGGACCGAGCCGCCAGTATCTCCAAGGTAGAGTCACGTCGGAAAGCAGTGAAAATGAACAGAGGCAGCTCCGTCCTCGTGAGTTAGCCGCACAACATGGTGTTTCTGCGCACCCCTGCAGACAAATGCACTGCGATCACGTCTGTACCAGGGAGCCTAAAGTGTGCTTGACGAACGCACGGTGCGGTGTAGACGGGAGGGAGTGACGGGCATGGTCCCGCACGCCCCTGCCCCGCATCTCCCAGGCCTGCTGTTCTTGTCGCTCGGGGCACCGGGCAGTGGGGCTGTCTGTGCCGCGTCGTGGAGCTTCCGGTCAGACGGGAGGGGCAGGTGGGGAGGATGGCTGCCTCCTGCGGGTAAGGCAGACACGTCCGCGTCCACACGTGATAGGGAGAGCTGCCGAGAAACCGGAGGGTCCTGATGAGCCTGGCCTCACCCCTGCCGAGACGTGCACAAGGGCAGTGTGGGGGCAGAGCATGTGGCCTCTGCTTGTCCCTCAGGAAGGATCCGATGAGGGGGGTGGCTTTCAGCAGATACTGTGGGCTGGGCCAGGAGTGGGGCTCCCTGGGGGTGAGGGGGCAGCCCTTTCGGATGGCTCATGCGGCAGGGAGGCTTGGGCAGGGGGAGCGTGGCACCTTCCGGGGCCTGGAGAGGGGTTTGGTTTGGCCATGGGGTCAGGTCTGGGGGGGAATAGCGGGAAATGAGCCTGCAGACCAGGGCTGGGCGTCGCAGAGGCTGGAGGGAGATGTGACTTTGCCCCTGGAGCCGCAGAGAGCCTTGGAGGGGTTTCCCTGGGGTGGCCATGCGGACACAGGGATGTTTGAGCACAGGGAGGGGTGTGTTTGGAGAGCTGAAGGCCAGCCTTGGGGGCTGGCACGCTGAGCAGCGGAGGCCGGAGCCATAAGTAATCCTTGGGAGCCATACGTTTGTTGGGAAATCCTCGGGGTTTGTGGCCCCCACCATCAGCCCCAGTCCCAACCCCCAGAGTCTCACCCGGCCGTAGGACAGTGTGCTGGGGGCTCTGGGAGGGCAGGGATTTTGCCCTGTGTGGTGTCCCCAGTGCCCAGCACATAGTAGGTCTCCAGCACAAATCTGTGAACTCTTGGAGGAGCTCTGCCCCCGAGAGCTCCTCCTTGGCACCCTGAGGCCCGTCCCATGCCCCGCTGAGCCCTGGAGCGGTTCCCGCCGTTCAGAGCGCATCTCATTCTGGCCCCGGGGATCCAGAGCACGCTGACCCCGGCCCTGAGGAGAACCGTCACCCACCCATGACCTCAGGAAGGCACTGTCCAGGGGCCTGTGTCCCCTGAGGCCACCCAGCGCCAGGCCCATAGCCACGGCTGTAGACTCTGAGGGGCCCTGTGATGTCATCCGCCGCGCTGTGGCCGCTCATCCGGAATCCGAATTCCGTCCTCTCGAGGTTTGGAAGAGGTGTCACAGGCATTGACTTCGAGGGGAGTTTGCTCGTTGAAATGGGGCTTCACCGCATCGGGCTCCCTGCTCAGCGGGGAGCCTGCGCCTCCCTCTCCTGCTCCCCCTGCTTGGGTTCCCTCTCTCGCTGTCTCTCTGTCAAATAAATAAAATCTAAAAGGAAAAAAAAAAGCAATGGGGCTTCACCTGGGGCCCCAGGAGCCCCGGGTGGGTTTCCCACAGGGATGGAGCCCTCAGCTACGTGCTCTGATGATGGGAAAGGCGGGGCTCCTGTCAGACCCCCGAGGGAGGGCACGAGGAGCAGCCCTGGAGGCCAGGGTGCAAACCACGGCCCATCTGCTCTCTCCTCCGAGCGGCGAAGACTGCATCTGGGCTGGGTGTCTCCTGGGCGCTTCCCAGGGCATCCTGGGGGGACTGGTGCGGGGCAGCAGGAGCCACGGAAGACGGAAGGAGAGTTCGGGTCCAGAGCAGAAGTTGGCAGCTGTGAAGAAACAAGGGCGGGAGCTCTGACCAGTTCTGCGGCTGCAGGGCCGGCGCAGGGGTGGGGCGAGGCGTGTGAGGCGCGACTCCGACTGCAGCCTCCTTCCGCTGGATCTTGCGGCTCCCCGCCATTCTCTTCGGCAGGAGTCGTGCCGGGTCCTGCAGCCTCCAGTGTGCTGCCTGCACCTGGCCCACCTGGCCCACCTGTCGCCGTGGACTGAGGGGCCTTTCTGAGGTCAGAGAACAGTGAGGAGGGGAGGGGGGGAGGGACCGCCCACCCAGACAGGGAGGGGTGTTTCCAGCTCTGCCTGCCTCCAGTTCGCACCCAGCCTCTGGCTTCTAGAAGGGACGGAAGAACTGGCCACGCCGGAGTGGGGATGCGTGGCCTCTGCCACAAGCGCCCCCATGGATGACCCCAGGCTTCTGAATTCTCATCTGGGGACAGGGGTCTGGGTAGGCGTGGCCGTTGTGGAGGCTTTTTCCAGCTCTGGCTTTCTGTGGTTCCTGTCTGCCCCAGCTCCAGGCATGGAGCTTGGCATGACGGCCGCCCCCAGCTCTGGAAGCCTGAGAGATAGAATGTTCCAGAAGCGTGAAGTGGTAGAGAGGGCAGAATGTAGGGGAGGTACTGGGGGTCGGTGTTTTGCTGGCTCTGAATGTGGGGTGGGGAGCAGACTCCCTGGAACCCCTGTGTCTAGCGTCTACACTGGCCAGCCCACACTGTCCAGCTTGAGAAATGCGTCCACACACACGGCCCCATCTGAGCTTCCTGGTGTCCCACGGGCTGGGACAGCCTTGCCATGAGGCCCCCCACCCCAAGCTGTGCCCCTGGGCCACCGCCAGCCCTCACCGAGCCTCTGTGTTCTCAGGAGAGCATCGTGAGCGCTGAGTAACGTGAGACGTGCGCATGGCAGCCGAGGCAGTCTGAGTGCGTGCAGGTCACGCGGCCCTGCCTTGCGGGACCTCAGCCTTAATGTGCAAGCAGAAGCTGCCGTGGGCTCCGTCCGTGGGCTCAGTCCATGGACTGGAGTGGCGGGACCACGCGGGAAGTGCTGGCCGCCGGCCGTTCTGTGCACAAGCGCCTGTTCAGCTCCCCGGAAGCCACTGCTCTGTGCAGACGGAGCACTGGGCCTCTGCCCGCGGCAGCACCCTGATCGCCACCGGCGACCTTTAACGTCTTAACTGCCTGCGCAGCCTCATACCCTTCCTTTCAGGACGACAGAAAACCGTAGCCCTGTGCTCACAAGGTTCCCGTGTGTCGTTCTGCTGAGCCGCGCAAAGCTGCTGTCCCCAGCTCCGGAGGTGGAGGCATGTGTCACCCACCTGGGATGTCCCCCTCACGCCTTCCGTAAACCCCAGCAGAAGTTAGGAGCAGCCCCGTAGTGCCTGGCCTTCTGTCAGCCTCTTTCTCGTTGTCCCAAAACTATCTTAATGGCTTCTTAACAGGAAACAAAACAGGATCTAGTCAAGGTGTTTGCCTTTGGCTGTTTTTCCTCTTTTGGTCTTTTTAAGTCAAGAACAATTCTTTTTTTTTTTTTTTTTTTTTTTTTGTGACATTCACTTTTTCTTAAGATTTATATATTTATTTATTGGCGAGAGTGCACTGAGTGGGGAGGGCCAGAGCGAGAGGGAGACCAGCAGACTCTGCACTCCACGTAGAGCCCGACGCGCGCCCCATCTTACCACCCTGAGGTCACGACCTGAGACCAAACCAAGATCCAACACGTGGCCAACAGCACCCCAGCGCCCCCGACATGGCTGGGCCAGTGTCCTCTGGAATGTCCCGTATTCTGGATGTGTCCGTTTCCTCGGGATGTGCTGGGGCTCAGCTCCCTGTCGCTTCTGTTTTCTGTAAATCAGAAGGCATGCCCAAAGGCTCGGTGAGGTCCCATCAGGCCAGTTTGGGCAGGATGACTTCAAAGGGGATATCCTGTCTCCCCGTGATGCCCTTTGGGGAAGCAGATGCCGGGTTGTGCACCTGTGAGCGCTGTGGGCTTGGGCAGGGCTTTGGTGATCGCTGGACTTCTGCATTACCAAGGTTCCATGGCAGGCCATCCACGGGGGCCATCGGCAGCAGGGACATGTCCCCTGATCTCCCTCGTGGTCGGGCCAGCCTCTGATAATGAAGAGGGCTGCAGGGCGGTGTGCTGCGAGCGCCATCATGCCTGCTACACCGATGCGCCGCGTGCTTCTGTAGCCTGACTGGTTGGTACGTCGTGCCCGTGGGATTGCGGTGATGCGGGGTTGGCATGGAGCCTGGCTGCGAGCACCTGCTGTATGGGACAGGGCAGGTCTCGTGCGGACAGTGAGCTGGGGCCGAGTGTCCGTAGCAGTTACCCTGCCGGCCCCGCAGCCGGGACAGAGACCCACGGCCTCTGCTTTTCAGCTGCAAGCCACTCGGCAGTCACTGGGTGAAGGGCTCCCAGCCCACGGATCCCCAGCGCCGACCGCTGCCCTGTTTGTGTCGGGCCTGACGGCTCGGGTCAGATGACGTCCCCAGCCAGCATCCTGGACGCCGCCTGGTCTTTGTTCCTGCACATAGGCTCTGCACGCACAGGAGCCCTCCAGATCTGTGCCAGGGCGTCTGGTCCGAGGCGTGGTGACCCCACGTGGCTGGACCGTCCTGCGCTTTGTATGGCTCAGCTGTCGGACTGCGTCTGCCATGCAGAAGCAGACCCTGTCTCCTGTTTTATTTCTGGCTGGGGTTCCTCTGCAGCTCCCTCGTGTTGCAGCAGGGAAGGGAGCGCAGGGTCCCTGGGCTCTCGGTGATGGGCTGACCGTGTCCAGATCCCAGAATCCACGGCAGCACTGACTCGCCCGTGGCCCCAGGCACTCCCCTCACGCCACAGCCGCTGGCTACCCTCCTTGGGTCCCAGTGCCGCCTGCCACCAGGGACTGCAACACCCGTCCCTGTGGCGGCTTCGAACGCAGGTCCCCTCTTGCTGCCACGGTGCATGTCCACCCTGCTCTGTCCCTGCCTGCTCTCGCTAGATGTGGGAGGCTCCCCTTCCCTGGTTCCCCTGCAGATTCTCGGACTCAGCCTACTCAGCAAGCCCAAAGTCTGCATTTTATGATGGGCAGACTGAGAGGCTCAGAGCATGTAAGAGCGGTTCCTGTGGTCACACAGGACGGGGCAGGAGGCCGCCCAGCCCTGTGGAAGCTCCTCGGACAGGACGTGGGCTGGGGCCGGCAGGCACGGAGGTCCGTGGGGGTGCACAGGGCTGAGGTCCGGTCTGCGCCACTGCCCTGCTCCCTCCGAGGGTCAGATCCCCAGCCACAGGCCACAGTGACTGCCCGCTGGGAGTCCCCTCCACGCTGGTTTCCCGGGAGCGCGGCCCCACGGGCCACACCTGCCTACAGCGGGGTGGCCAGGCCGTGTATGGCGGCACACGGCGTCTGCAGGGAAAGGGCACGAGACCGAAGCCACGGCGCAGCCCAGGGCACGTCCCTGACTCTCCAAGCTTCTGGAGTCTGGGCTAAGAGCCTCCGCATCTCCTGGGCTCCGGTGCCCGCCCCCACAAGCCCCGGGGCTGCTTGCGCTCTGCCCCACGCAGTGTAGACGCGGGAGGTGTGTGGGTGACGCGTCTCCTGCTAACCCGGATCTCGCTCCGTCATAAGCTGTGCCTCAGAGCAGGTCCCCGCGGCGCGGTCGGGCCAGCCACGCTGTGCTCTCTCCCCGCACCCCTGCACCCGCTCTGTGCCGCGCCACCCCTGCCCCTGCCCCTCCCTGGGCCTGCTCCTGACTCTGCGTCTGTCTCCCAGGACGAGAAGCCTCGTGGGCGCAGCGCGGCCCCTCCCAGCCAAGGGCACCATGGCCACGTCGGCGCCGCTGCGCAGCCTGGAGGAGGAGGTCACCTGCTCCATCTGCCTCGACTACCTGCGGGACCCCGTGACCATCGACTGCGGCCACGTGTTCTGCCGCAGCTGCACCACGGACGTGCGGCCGGCGTCGGGGGGCCGCCCCGTCTGCCCGCTCTGCAAGAAGCCGTTCAAGAAGGAGAACATCCGGCCGGTGTGGCAGCTGGCCAGCCTGGTGGAGAACATCGAGCGGCTGAAGGTGGACAAGGACAGGCAGCCGGGGGACGCGGCCCGGGAGCCGCCGGACGCCAGGCTGTGCGAGCGGCACCGGGAGAAGCTGCATTACTACTGTGAGGACGACGGCAAGCTGCTGTGCGTCATGTGCCGCGAGTCCCGGGAACACAGGCCACACACGGCTGTCCTGGTGGAGAAGGCCGCCCAGCCCCACAGGGTAAGCCGGCTCCACCCCGCCCAGGGGCGAGGCCGGGCACTGCCCCCCGAACGCTTGTGGCCCGCAGTGGGGCTCCGCCGCAGCGCGCCCATCCCCGTGGCTTGTCTTTCCGCAGGAGAAAATCCTGAACCACCTGAGTACCCTGAGGAGAGACCGGGACAAAATTCAGGGCTCCCAGGCCAAGGGAGAAGCTGATATCCTAACTGCACTGGTGCGTGGGCTGCGAGAGCCTGAGGCCGCGGCCACGTGGGAGGGAGCTGGGGGGCCGCGTGGTGGAGGCTGAGCCCTGACGGTCTGAGCTGGGGGGCTTCGGGCTGGCTTCCTCGTCTGGTGTGCGCGGGTGCTCCTGCACACGTGGCACTCGCTGCAGCCGTGGGCCACATCCGGCAGCAGCTGTCGGGACTGCCAGAGTACGCAGGGGACCGAGGAGGTCCCGGCAAAGCCCTTCCTGTTACAGATGGGGGGACCGGACTCCCGAGGTGGTGGGGAGCCAGGGGCTTTGGGAGGGGGGTGCTGGCTGCAGGATGAGCACAGTGGGGAGGCCTGGGGCATCCTGGGGACCCTGTGTGCTGAGTCCTGCAGCCAGGGCTACCACACTTGGGAAGCAGAGACAGCACTTCGTGTTTGATTAGAGATGGGGTGCGAGGGCTGGCCCCGCATCTCCTGCAGGGGAGTCTGTGTCGGCGGGAGGCTGGCCCAGCCGTGCTCTGAAGTCCCACAGTGCACGGATAGGGGTGCGAGCCAGCCTCATGCGGCCCCCCCGGAGAAGCCGCCGGGGCTCTCCAACCTGGGGCAGGGCAGTCACCCGTCTCCCCTCCACACCCCTGCAGAAGAAGATCCAGGACCAGCGGCAGAACGTCATGGCCGAGTTTAAGCAGGCGCACGAGTTCCTGCGGGAGCGGGAGCAGCACCTGCTGGAGAAGCTGGAGGCGCTGCAGCAGGAGCTGACGGAGGGCCGCGAGAAGTACAAGAGCAGGGGTGTCGCGGAGCTGGCCCGGCTGGCGCTGGTCATCTCTGAGCTGGAGACCAAGGCGCAGCAGCCGGCCGCAGAGCTCCTGCAGGTGAGATGCCTCCGGGGCGGCCAGTCTCTGTCCCCCGTGCCCACATGGGACCCTGGGAGAGCCGCCACCTCTCAGGCTGTGACTTTCTCTACTGAAATGTCAGGAGAGTCACCCCCACCTGCCCCGCCTCCTCCCGTGGTCACACGAGCCCAAGAGGACGTGACCTGCATGGTGTCCCTTCAGAGGACAAAGTACCAAAAACCAGTTGGAGGGGATTGGAAAGTGCCGTGGGAGAGGAAGGGAGAGCTGGAGTGTTTGCGTCACACCGTCCATCCTCGCCACGACCACCACGGCTCCCTGGCCATCCACCCTGCAGGGGAAGCTACGGGCAGCCCGTGCTGCCGGGGTGGCCGAGGGAGGGCGGCTTCTCCCAGGGAGGTCTGGAGGAGATGAGCAAGGTTTTCTTTGGGATGGAGAGCAGGCCGGGTGCCCCGGCACACTTCCTGAAGGAGGCAGCTTTGATGCCAAGGGGGAGCGCCTTGAACTAGAGTGGAAACAGCACCGTGCCGCCTTCCTCCTGGAGCCTCCCTGGACCTTCCCCCTGTGGGCCAGGAGGAGGCTGTGGTGGCTGGGCAGGTCAGCAGTGGAGCCCCCCACCTCCTCCAGGAAGATGCTGTCCTGGCCAGCAGCCCGGCCTCAGGAGACACAGCGTGGCAGGCTCTCCAGGACCCACAGGGGAGCCGCCTGCTGCCTCTCCCTGAGCATTCTGGCTCGCGGATTGGGACTGGCGGGGGGTGAGGGCCCAGTATGAGAAGAACTCGCACGGGCCCAGTGCCCAGTATGAGAAGAACTCGCGCGGGCCCAGCGGCCAGGCAGGTCAGGAGCCCGGCCCCAGCTCCACTCCTGGGCCCCTTGTTCTTGTCCCTCGTTTGGTCTAAAATGTGTCTCTGGCATTTTCCACAAATTCCTCCATCAGACGGGGATTAGGTCTCTTCCTGCCCCGTTCTCTGCCCCCGGGGAGGGGCAGCCCCCCCGTTCCCCATCACGTGCGGTTGTGTGGGGGGCAGAGAGAGACTGGCTGCGGTGCTGCTGGGGGCTGACATCCCGACGGGAGCCCCTCCCGCTCCACCCGAGGGAGCCGCAGGGGCCAGGGGAGCCTCCGACGCCGCTCAGATGGAAGGCGCACCCGGGGCACAGGTGCCAGCATGGGGCGAGGGCACAGGGCGGGAGGAAGGGCCTACAGCCTTCTATTCACTGTGCACCCCTGGCTCCCAGCGCTGTGGCACCTCTGTGAGTGGGGTCTGAGGCCACTGGGCTGATGCTTGTGCTTTCTTCCCCTCCAGGACACCAGGGACTTCGTGAACAGGTAATAGAGCTTCCTTTCCATGAGGCACCGCCCCCCCACGCCCCCTCCATGGGACTCTTGGAACAAACGGGTCCCACCTCGGTTAGGGTTAGGGTTAGCTGGAACAGGGCTGGGACCTGGAGACTTGCTCTCTGAAGCAGCCAGGGCTCCGCCGGGGTCTGAGAGGAGACGGACATGAGGGCAGAGACATGCTCGCAGACAGAGTGTTCCGGATGCTCACGTCCCGGCCCAGCTGGCGGCTGTTCACTCCGTGTTTCTGTGCCCGTGTTTCTCCGCTGATGGGGGACGGTCGTACCTTTCCTTCCCGCTTCATGGGGGAACGGGAACGGGAGAAGCGCAAGGAGAGCTGAGTGGTGCGTCCGCCTGTCGCCTTCCCAGGTACCCGCGGAAGAAGTTCTGGATCGGGAAGCCCGTTGCTCGGGCGGTTAAGAAGAAGACGGGAGAGTTCTCCGAGAAACTGCAGTCCCTGCAGCGAGGCCTGAGAGAGTTCCAAGGTGGGCGTCGGGGTGCGCTGGGGTGGGGGCCGGGGTGCGCTGGGGTGGGGGCCGGGGTGCGCTGGGGTGGGGCCGGGGTGCGCTGGGGTGGGGGTCGGGGTGCGCTGGGGTGGGGGTCGGGGTGTGCTGGGGGACGGGGTGCGCTGGGGTGGGGGCCGGGGTGCGCTGGGGTGGGGGTCGGAGTGTGCTGGGGGCCAGGGTGCGCTGGGGTGGGGGTCGGGGTGCGCTGGGGTGGGGGTCGGGGTGCTCTGGGGTGGGGGCCGGGGTGCGCTGGGGGCCGCAGTGCGCTGGGGTGGGGGTCGGGGTGCGCTGGGGTGCACTGGGGTGGGTGTCGGGCCTGGCTGGGGGCCGGGGTGCACTGGGGTGGGGTCGGGGTGCGCTGGGGGCCGCGGTGCACTGGGGTGGGGGCCGGGGTGCACTGGGGTGTGTGTCGGGCCTGGCTGGGGGCCGGGGTGCGCTGGGGTGGGAGTCGGGGTGCGCTGGGGGCCGGGGTGCGCTGGGCTGGGTGTCGGGCCTGGCTGGGGGCCGGGGTGCGCTGGGGTGGGCGTTGGAGCTGGGGCTCTGCATGAGAGGAGGGGCCACGTCCTACTGTCATCTTTGGCCTCACTCTTGTGTCTCCTGGTTGTTTTCTGTTTTCTTCTTGGGAGGTCAGGCAGGGAGGCCCCATCTGGAAATCAATCCTGTCTGAGCAGAAAACGGGCCCATAGTTTTTCTGGGCGAGGGGGTCATTCCTGTCCTTTTCTCCTCCCCAGGGAAGCTGCTAAGAGACTTGGAATATAAGACAGGTGAGTGTCCAAGGGCCATTCCCAGTTCCCCTCCCATGAGGAACTCCGTCCGCACAGAGACTCTTGACTGTCCCCTGCTGCCCCAGGGAGTCCTTTCTCTTACGCGGCTGAGATTTCCCAGCAGCAAGTCTGTACCCCGCGCCGGGCCTCTGGTCTGCAACAGAAGTCCGTGCTTGACTGCCTGACCCTCGTCTGCACCATGTTCTCCTCCGCCTGACCGCGTGGCTTCTGTTCCGAGGCCGTCTCTGCTGCCGACCCCGCATTGCGCTCCCTCTGTGCCCTGCTGTCAGGTTGTGCACTGCACAGCCCTTGCTTGTAGGCTGTGGCAGCCCTGCGGGGCCCCCAGTGACCGCACTTCTGTTCCGTTGTGCCCACAGTCAGTGTCACGCTGGACCCGCAGTCGGCGAGCGGGTACCTGCAGCTGTCGGAGGACTGGAAGTGTGTGACCTACAGCAGCCTCTACCAGAGCGCTTACCTGCACCCCCAGCAGTTCGACTGTGAGCCGGGGGTGCTGGGCACGAAGGGCTTCACCTGGGGCAAGGTGTACTGGGAAGTGGAGGTGGACCGGGAGGGCTGGTCCGAGGAGGAGGAGGAGGGCGAGGAGGAGGAGGAGGGCGAGGAGGAGGAGGAGGAAGAGGCGGCCGGCGACGGCGACGGCGACGGGCACGAGGACTGGGAGACAGATGAGGACGAGGAGTCGTTAGGGGAGGAAGAGGCGGAGGCGGAGGAGGAGGAGGAGGTCCTCGAAAGCTGCATGGTGGGGGTGGCCAGAGACTCTGTGAAGAGGAAGGGCGACCTGTCCCTGCGGCCGGAGGACGGGGTGTGGGCGCTGCGCCTCTCCTCCGCGGGCATCTGGGCCAACACGGACCCCGAGGCTGAGCTCTTCCCAGCCCTGCGGCCCCGGCGGGTGGGCATCGCCCTGGATTATGAAGGCGGCACTGTGACATTTACCAACGCGGAGTCACAAGAACTCATCTACACCTTCACCGCTACCTTCACACGGCGCCTGGTCCCGTTCCTGTGGCTCAAGTGGCCTGGGACTCGCCTCCTGCTGCGACCCTGAGCCCACCGCTGCTTCCCTTCTCGGGGATTCCAGGACCGTGACGGGGAGGGGGGGTGTCTGGCCGCGGCACCCGGAGCAGGTGCACTCCCCGCCACCGCCCCGTGGCTCTGGCCCCTCGAGGCTCGCTCAGCGCCGCCGCTCCGTCCACACAGCCGCCTTCGGACTCGTCCCCCAGCCCCTGGGGGTCCCTGTGCGGACGTCTGACCCCAGAGTCCGTGAGAGCCCTCTGTGGCCTCGGCCCAGCTCTGCACACACTCTGTTGAACCAGAGACGAGACAGCCTTCCGTCGCCCAGTCTGGCGTGCCGTGCTGGCGTCCCCTGGGGGAGCACAGGTGACCGCACCGAGGCCGCCTGCTGTGCCCGGCGTCCCCCTTGCCCACATCCTCTCCGCTGCCAGCCTTCCCTGCCCCCAACGCAGCGTCCCCCACGCGAGCAGAGCAGAAGCCCACCACGGTTTCCAGGCGGTTTGAACAAGCTTCCGAGGTGCCGCGGAGTCGCCCAGCCTGGAGCCGGCGCCTCGATGCTCTGAGACCAGGGTCGAACGTCTGACCTAGGACCCCCGGAGCTGCTTGGGGGAGGGATCTGGATGCACGTGGCTCTGAGGCCTTGTGTGTGGTCAGCGATCAGTAAATGACCTGAGGGTGAGGCTTTGGGAGATGGTGACGGGAGTCCGGAACACTGCTCTTGGTGGGTCATCTGAGGTCACCAGGCAGACGCCCGTCCAGGCCAGCCCTCCCTTGGAAGCCCCGGCCCGTGCCCCCTGCACAGTGGAAACTTAGTCCGGATGACTCTGCAGGCCCCTCTGTCCTGCGACGGGGCAGTGGGGAGAGGAGAGGACGCCAGCAGGGTCCCCGGAGCTCGCCTTCGTGTAGGGTGAGGGCTGGACCGCGGCCTTGTGGCGCTCGCACGCTCCTGCTCCAGCCGGACACGCACAGCCTGTGTGTGCACCCGTCCCAGGCCTGGAAGCAGCGTCCCAGGCCCCGGCACCTCGGCCCCCACATCACCTGGCAAGGTCCCTGCTATTTCTGCCTCTAGTTTTGTACCCCCATGCACCTCCCGCAGGGCTGGGCACACAGCAGGTGCTCAATAAAGACTTGTGCAATGAGCAGACTGGGTTCATTTACTTTATTATAAACTTTGTGTGGCTCCAGAGTGGTTGCATGAACGGCAGTGGCCTGCGGTCCCTCCTGGGACACGCCGCTGCCCCAGGCAACAGCCCCCACGTCTCCCTGTCCCGCCGCACCAGCCCCGTGCTCTTCACCCAGCATCCGCACAGCCCAGGACGGCCCGTGACACGGCGACATTCTGTGGCACACCCAGAATCTTTCCGAGGAAAATGCACGGTGCCCTACCCGAAGGAGGCGCCCCCAGTGCCCTCTGACCCACGCAGCCCCCCAGCCGTCTCCTGTCTGCTCTCTGCTGGTTTTCTACTTGTCGTCTTCAACACAGAAATGGAAGATCTCATTTATGACTCTTCCCCCTTTATATTTTTCGTTTGTTCTTTTTGCTTTTCTTTCTAAATACAGATACGCAAAATGTGTCCCTATTTAGAAATAAGACACGATATTAATATAATGAGGTCAGTTAATCTGCATTCGAATCCTGCCAGACAATAATCACTAGCATATTCTTGAAAATTTACATTTATTTTGTTGATCGATGTGAATCATTTCCTGAAATTATGCTTCCTAATCTTTTATTTATGGCAAGATTTCAGAATTCTCAAAATGCCGCTTATCCTTTCTTGGAAAGAATTTTTACATAATGAAATTTCTGAAAAACTTTAAGGTGATCGTTGTATAATTAAAAGCTCCTGGTTATTAAATAGGGGACATTTGCATTTGAACAATACAGGAATGCTTGCAGATCCTGGTTTGATGAGTTTCCTGAGCGTGAAACTTCCAGAATAAAGCGTAGACGACGAGGTATCCGCATGCAACAGCAAAACCCTGAAAACATGCACATTATGCCACCACGTGAGGACAGAAAGGTGCCACATGGAACTTATCTAGATTCTTTTGGACATTTTTATTTTTTATAATCATATTTTTAAGTATTTATGGGACCTTCACCTGCACGTGTGGTCAGATCCACGTAGCATTTATCACGGGCGAGAAAAGAGCAGCCCCCTGCTCTCCCCAGGGCACTCCGTGCTGGGCATTTCCTCGATGCAGCGTTGGTGTGGGACTGTCCTCCGTCCCCCGGCAGCGGGGGCTCTAGCTCTGGACCTGGCTTTCTCGTGGGGTGCACACCTGTCCTGCCCGGTGGCCACGCCTGAGCGCAGTTTACCGAGTCCTGTGCACATGGGTCTGCGGGGACAGCCTGCTCTTCCTGGACGGAGGAACGGCCTTTCTCTCCCCTTTGGCTTCATTCCCTACGTCCGCATTACTAACCGGAGCCCAGCGTGTTCACTGGTTGTCCGCCTCCGTCAGCGCCAGGTCGTCGGCTGCTAGGGTCGGTGTTCTGTCCCGTCTCCCGCCTCCCGCCACCCTCCGTCTGTGCACAGCCCCGTGGGCTGGGCTTTCCTGTTTCTCATCCTGTGTTTTCCTCTTCTTCACGGACTTCCTTCTCCTAAGCCGGTGGCTTCCTGATGGGGCGCGTAAGTTGCTGTTTCGAGATGTTGAGTATCTGCAAGTTCAGGGCCTTTCGGTTCAGGGAAACATTGCTAAGTTTTTTCCTTTTTTTTTTTTTTTTTAATTTAATTTAATTTAATTTTTGTTGGTGTGTGTGTGTTCCAAAATTCATTGTTTGCCAAGTTATTTCTTGACAGTTGGCACCTCCTTCATTTTCTCTGCCGTCTCTGGCCTTCGTGTGGCTCCTGCACTGGTTTTCCGAGAGGCCGGGGTAGGCGAGGACGTTTCCAGGCCGGGACCTGGAGGGCGGCGGGCAGAGACCTGGAAGAGGACGGTGATGGGTGCCGAGCCGGTGTCCGCTGTCTAGGATCGCACGGGCAGGGGGACAGGCAGGGACAGGCTGGGAGGGGTCACCGCATGTCTGCAGCAGGGGAGGGGTTGGCACAGGCGGACCATGCCGGCCGCGGGCACCACACCGCCGGGTCTGGGGCTAGGGAGCCGCTCAGACGGCACGCGTGCTGCCCCTCCTACACCCCCGACACCGTTCTTCGTGGGGTGCTCCCTTCCTTCAGGGAGCTCGTCCCACGAGAGGCACAGACAAGTATTAAGCAGTGAGGAGCGCCTGGGGGCCCCAGCGGCTGAGCAGTGAACTCTTGGTCTCGGCTCAGGTGGTGACCCCCGGAGTCGTGGGACCCATCCCTACGGGGGCTCCGCGCTCAGCGGGCATCTGCTTCTCCCTCTGCCCCTCCCCACGCTCACGCTCTCTCTCAAATAAAGTAACAAATCTTTAAAAATAAATAAACTGAGCACAGCAAATACAAACATACCATACGTTGGAAAATAAGCATCATGGACCTAAAACACTATGGTTGCTTTTTGAAGGGGCGCATGTGAGGCTGCGCACACGCGATATGCCATTAGGCCAACGGCCTCAGGTCTGGGATTCAGGCGAGGGCAGCCACACAACAGCTGGGCCTGCTTGGGGAGTCCGGCTTGGGTCTCACTGGCATTGCTTCGGAGAGGTCTGTCGGCAGCCGGATGGAGAGCTCTCCCGGGTGAAGGGCTGTCAGAGTCGGGGCCACGCCAGAGACTTGGCAGTCAGAAGTACACAGGGGCCAGCTAAGGCCCTGGGGCAGGTGTGGAGATCGACACTAAGGGCGCCGTGCTGACCCCTGGGCGCTCCGGCGTCTGTCCACAGGCCGAGGAGGAGCTGGCAGAGACGCAAGCGGCAGCCAGTTGGGAAGAGGCCCGGCGCGGCCCAGATGACCCTCTAGAGCTGGTGGGGGTGGGGGCCGCCCGAGCGGTCATGGAGCTGTGCTGACCTGGGACTCCCCACCTCGCCCCCAGGGGTGCTTCACCGTCCCCCGGGCGGTTTGCTGAACCCCCCGCACGCATCTTTGTAAACAGTCCCTCCGCTAAGCTGGGCTCAGTCACCCCTGCTGGTAGAAAAACAGCTCTGGGCTGGGTGGGGGGGGTGTGGAGAGAAGGCGAGGAAGGGGTGAGGCTGCCGCTGCAAGCTGGGGCGGGCCTGAGACCCGCGCGTTTCCAGGAATGGCCGCAGGAGGCCCTCAACACCTGGCTTGAGCTGTTGGCGTGAAATTCCAGGCCCTTGACTGTAGTACGGGGGGGATAAGCCGGGGATGACTCAGGTAGTCTCCCAAGGGGTGTGACAGAGAAAAATCAGGGGCCCCCAGGGGCTCAGATCCTGATCCCCGGGGTCCTGGGATGGAGCCCCACACCGGGCTCCCTGCTCAGCGGAGCACCTGCTTCTCCCGCTGACCCTTCTCCCCACTTGTGCTCACTCTCTGTCTCAAATAATTAGATAAAATCTTTTTTAAAAAGACTATGTTTACCCTTAAGTTCGGGGTTCTTTGTATAATCGTTGGATGAATTATATTTTGTTATTCAAATATGGTCTATCTTTATTAGAAGAATCTTATTTTGTGGCTCCATTATTCTAGATCCTAATCATTTTCTGTGTCTTTGAGTATCAGTGACTGAAAGAAAAATCTTTTAAAATCTGCTGTTCTGTTCTTTTTGGAACTGATCATAAATTGTTAGATGTATGAGAGCTTAGAATTGTTATAGTTTCCAGATAAATTGTTCCTTTTACCAAAATGTACTATCCCTGTTTTTCCACCTAATAATACTAATAATACTTCTTGCATTGAAATAGGTCTTCTCTGACACTGATACAGTTACATCGACTTTCCCTTCACTATCACTGCCCAGTATGTTATTTTTAATAACATCAGGGTCATTGTTTTATCGCTTGTTTTGTAAACAGCAAAGCTGGATTTTTTTTTCCAGTCTAGAAACTGGTCTTTCAGCAAATAGGAGTTACTCTGTTTACATTTATTGTGATTATTGAGAAACCAATAAAATTTTATGATCCTATTTTATGATTTCTATTTGTCATTCTTTTCTGTGCTTTTTTTTTTTTTTTCTTTGTTGGGTTTTCTTAATCCCTGTGATTCTCTGCTCCTGGTTTTCCTTCTCTCCACCCATGAAGTCTTACACGCATGCTTGGATCAACAGGACGTAGAGTGTCACAGTGTCCCTCTGTCCTCCTAGACGGTGCGGCCGAGGAGCTCCTCCCGGTCCGGCTGACGGGCGATCCGTCTCACGGCCGCTGTCATTCGCCGGCCCGTGGTTGCTGAGGACAGTGGCTCTGGGATTCCTCCCTGGGTAGGGCCTGCTCTGGTCCTCTGAATTTTTCTTCGAGGTTTTCTTGTGTCTGGATCTGCAGTTTTTGTAGTGTCTGGATTCTAGTCTTTTGTCAGTTCTACGTATTGTCAGTGTCTTTCCCCAGTTGGTAACTTACCTCTTCACTCTGTTCTGGTGTCTTGGTAATCAGAAGTCCTTAACTTTAATGCTGGGGAACTTGTGGTGGGTGCTGTGTTTATTCCTTAACTTACCCACTGGTCTTACTGAAGTGGTCCTGCCTTACTGCATGGTCATGGGGTAACCCCCCACAGGACCTTCCATGTCCAGTGTTTCCCTCGTGTTTTGATGTTCACCTTATCCGAATCCGCCATGTGCCCACTTTGTTTTCGTGTGCCTGCCTGTGGGCCCTGCTACTGTTGGTCTGTGGGATTTGATGTCTGCACCCCTGTTTGCCGCTGTTATCAGCAGCGGCCGGGAGCCTCCCACCGTGCCAGGCGATGTCTGCTTGTCCCCGTCATGAGATAGCACAACGTGCATCCGTGGGTCTTGGCCCTGGTTCCTGGCACAGAGCTCCCAAACCCTCATACTGTCCTCCATGATAATGGTTCCAGGAGCGTCCCCCGTTCAGTGCGGTGCCTCTGGGCAGGCTCCTGGACAGGGGGCTGGTCGCCAGAGACCCAGCCACTGCAAGCTGAGCCGTTTGGGAGAGGGGCAGGGAATGGAGCTAAGGACGCACGTGCCCTCGGGAGGGCGCCCCCATGAGATCCCAATCACACGGAGTTGGGGGGCTTCCAGACGGCTGAGCACCCCCCACACCCAGGGGCAACACCCCAACTCCAGGGGACAGAAGCCAATGCGCCTGGGACCCTCCTGTAGGATCCCTGGGTGCCTTTTCATCTGGCTGTCATCTGCACCCTTTATCAGTCCTTCAGTCAACCAGAGACTAGTCAGCGCTCCTGACAGGTCAGTGGAGCCCGGGGAGCCCCCACGGGAACCTTTGGTCCACCATTGATCATCAGAAGCACAGAGGATGCTGTGGGCTGGCGACCAGCATCTGCGAGGCAGCGGGCACTCTCTCGGGACCGAGCCCTTCACCTGTGTGATCAGACGCTGTCTCCAGGGGGACGGGGTCAGAAGGGACATGAAG
Source organism: Mustela lutreola (assembly GCF_030435805.1). NCBI lineage: Eukaryota > Metazoa > Chordata > Mammalia > Carnivora > Mustelidae > Mustela > Mustela lutreola. The sequence goes on from NC_081295.1 coordinate 158,642,790, forward strand.
AACAGAACGTCCTCCTGGTGTCGCCGAGAACGGCTTGATGCAGGGAAAACTGTGCACCCGGTGACCAGAGGGAGGTGCCGCCCGCACACAGGACAGGAGGCTCGGCAGCAGCACACGGCAGGAGGAGCTGCGTGGCTCCCCACAGAGGTGGAAATCCGTGCTTCTCCTTACATGGGTGGTGTCTCCTTCCCTCCGTACAACAATCCCAAGGTAGGTGCTGGTTCTCGGTTTTCAGACCGGACTAGACGGTTAGGGGGGTTCAGTAAGCCTCTGGAAGCTCACAGAACATGAGCCAGTGCTTTCCGCTGAGCACAAGGGGCTGGGGAGGCCACGCACGACCTTGGCGCCCAGCCCTGTGGGAAACAAGGTGACGCCCCAGCGGGTAGAAGCCCATACTTGGGGCCGGGAGTGGACGGCTCTGTGAGGACAGGTGTAAAGTCGCAAGGTCTGGAAGGTGGGAGGGATCCTCCGTGCCCTTGGGCCCTGGGCAGAGGGGAGGGTTTCCCAAGGCTGAGCCAGGCGCCCAGCGGGAGCCCCGGTTCCCTAGGGCATTCACCCGACTTCTCCAACACCCAGCACACCCTTCTCCCACACCCTTCTGCAGGGCTCTCGGGCCCCACCCAGCCAGTCTCTGGAGCCCTCTACAAAGAGACGCCTGTGAGCCAATGATCCTGGTGGCAATGGCCTCATTGTCACCATGAAGATAATTAGCTCTGTGTCCTCTTTCAGAAGGGGGTGGGACAGTACAAAGATAACATTCACTGCTGATAGCCACCTAGTCCCAAACTAAAGGTAGTATACACAGCGCTTCTCTGTTTAGTTTTTTTTTTTTCACTCTTCTGTGGATTTGAATACTTTTTTTTTTTTTTTAACTCCCTATTGTGACCCTCCGGCAAGGAAGCTGCAGTGTTCTTTGAATTCAGGATGCCCCCAGCACTGGACACAGGACGCCCCCAGCACTGGACAAGCAGGAAAGCCAGTCCTGACCAGAACCTGTCCGGCCCCCTCTCCTTGCTTCACCAGGGGGCTGTGTGTGAGCTCTGGGCCTCGGTCATCTCCGTCCCCGAGTGTGGTACTGGACTTAGCCCAGATTTCTCACCAGATCACGGGCTTTTCAGTTGTATGTGAGAGAAAGAATGGGTAAGTGGAGGTGACCCGGCTCCTAAATAGGGCTTTTTTTTTTCCCTTTTCTGGAAGATGAATGGATAATGAAGAAGTGGTATATAAACACACACACACACACACACACACACACACAATGCAATATGACTCAACCATCAAAAAGAATGAAATCTTGCCCTTTGCAACGATGTGGATGGAACTAGAGGGTATGATGCAGGTGAACTAAGTCCGAGAAAAACAATTATCATATGATCTCACTCATATGTGGAATTTCACAAACAAAACAGATGAACAAAGAGGAAGGGAAGAAAAAATAAACTAAGACAAAACTAGAGAGGGAGACAAACCCTAGGAGACTCTTAATCACCGGAAACAAGCTGAGGGCTGCTGGAGGGGGGGGCGGGGGGGGAATGAGGTCGCTGGGGGATGGGCATAAGGAGGGCAGGTCATGTGAGGAGCCCTGGGTGTTGTAAGCGACTGGTGAGTCACTGACCTCTCCCTCTGAAACCAGTGATACATTATATTAATTATCTTATGTTAGTTAATTGAATTTAAGTTAAGAATTTAAAAATAATAATAAATAGGTCCTCTTTGGTGCACATTCCAAGGGTCCAGAGCAGTTTGATTCCCGCTCTGCAGACCACGCACTGGGCCTCCTGCGAGGGTCTCCTGAGCGTCTGCCCCAAGTCTTGGGCACAGCCAAACAGCATCACCTGCGGAGCCAACACCACACTCTGCACCAAGCCCGTTGCACGCTGTGACACTGTGATGTATAGGAACTATGCGTTTGACCAAAATATATTTCTCGTGTATTTTTGGTCTTTGTCCACAGTTCCGGCTCACGGCTTCTAAAACCTTGGAATTTCCCAAACCATCTCTTGTTACAATTTTCAGTCTCTTGTCCTCGGTTTCTGAAATCTCTTTCCGATCCCTGAGGGCGATGGGTGTTTTGTTATTGAAAACAGGCTCCCTTTACCCCAAGTGGGTTTATGTTAACAAGGCAACTTCCATTCATGATTAGAAGGTTAAAACTTTCAGTCCCACACCCTGATTTCTGGGGAGGGGAAAGGGGCTTGAAGTTGGATCCGTCACCGATGACCACTGATTTAATCAGTTATCCTACGTAATGAAGCCTCCATGAAAACTCGAGAGGACGGCGTACAGAGGACTCCCAGCCAGCGACCAGGATGCTTCCCCCGCCCTGCCGTGCTGGTCTTCAAGCTTCACGAAGACAGAAGTCCCTTCGCTCACCACCTCCCTTATGCATCTCTTCATCTGGCTGTTGATTCAGATCCTTAATATCTGCAATAGGTCAATAATACAGTTAGTAAACAAGTTTCCTGAGTTCTGTGAGTCACTCCAGAATATTAGTGGAACCCAAGGAGAGGGACATGGGAACTTCTGATTTATAGCCAGCGGGTGAGGCATCTGACGTGGATGGCAGTCTGGGGGGCCTGAGCCCATAACCCGGGAAATCCGACGCCGTCCCTTTGTAGATGGTGCCAGAATGGAGTGGAATCTGCCGGACACCTAGCTGGTGTCCACATCATTGGCCTCAGGGTCAGGAAAACCCATCTACCCCACATTGAGGTTGGGTTCCAGAACTGCATTACACCTATTAATCCATTTAAGCCACATATAATCCTATAGAGCAGGCATTTTGATTGCTTTTTCACAGAAGACTAAGACTCCGAGAAATTAAGTAACTTCCGTCTGGCAGAGCATAGGGTTTGACCCCATAACGACCAAGCCAAAGGGCTACGAGCTGTAGCAGGAACCGTCGGCCACAGTGATCCGCCACAGTGATCAGCCCCGTGGAGGTTATCAAGGGTCCCCAGACATACATGGGCAGTCTGGCAGTCTTGCAGTCTGGCACACAAGTCAGTACCAAACCTATCAAAAGCCTTTCTCAGGAGTCTGGGATTGAAGGTCCACAATCGGGTGTGCGGGGTGGGGGCAGTGATGTAGATCCCTGCTTGGAGGGGTCTGGTTGCAGCCCTAGCATCACCTGGGCACTTTCAGAAAATCTCAAGTCCCTCCCTACACCTTTGTAGTCAGAACTTGATTTGAATAAAACTCTCAGACGGTGTTAAATGCTATGGTTTGTAAAGCACTGAGGTAGATGGTGGCTCAGCCAAGAGGGTCCTGGGCAGGTTAAAGAATCTGTATGTGATTGTGAAATAAGTCAACAGTGAACTGTGTCGTTATCAGGTAAAGTCATCAGAAAAGTTGGGACGCCTGGGGGCCTCAGGCAGTGAAACGTCTGCCTTCCGCTCAGGTCATGATCTCAGGGTCTTGGGATCGTGCCCCACATCAGGCTCCCCGCTCAATGGGGCAGAAGACAGTAACTGCATGTTCTTTGCTGAAAGGAAGTATAATGAGACGTAGTTGACGTGTTCTGTAGAACACTCTGGCAATTAGAAGCCATAAACTAGATGTATGTATAGCAACATGCCTGGATCTTAAACCCGAGATCGTAGCTCAAAAAGAGGTAGAAACAGTCCTGTACTAGGTATCTGTTCAGAGCTCCCCCTGTAGCCGAGGACGTGTGAAAACATGAGAGTCGCGCCCGTGGGAGTGAGGAGAATGGGAAAGAGAATCTGAAAGACCCCCCGACCACCCGCAGGCGCCCGCGCTACAATAAAGAACCTCTTGCTGTTTGCATCCTGTGGCAGTGTTGGATTCTTGGGTAAGGGGATCTGCGGGTCTTTCAAATCCAGTAGAGAACACGAGGGGACCTGGCCTGGGCTGCTGCGGATTGCTCACCAGGACCCGTGGAATATGACTGAGACAGCTCTCTGCCCTGAAGTCCGAGGAAAAGGGGGGAACTGGCAGGAGTGGGAAATAAAGGGCACAAGTGAAGCCAGCAAGACGCCCACAGACAGGAAGGCCACCCCGCGTGCAGAGCAAAGCAGGGAGCGGGAGACCTGGCTGGGGCTCCAGGCTGCTGTAATCACGGTTCTTGGGCTGTGGACCGAGTCCTCCTACACACCCCACCTGGGTCGTCACAACCACTGCTCTGGTTCTCTGAGGCACCCCAAGTGCATGGCGGCCCCTCACATAAGCCAGCAGCCCAGTGCTCTGGCCAGAAGCGGACAGAGCTCAGCGCTCTCACAGTCCCAAGACCAGCAATGCTTACAGAAGCACCGAGCCCAGGGTTCACCCGCAGAGGCTACCTCGCCGGAGATAAAGGGTGGTTTACATCACAAACCCTGAGTTTCACATTGCTCTGCGGGATCACCAGTGGGTGATTTCCGCCCCCAAGCAGGTCCCCATCCTCCTACTCCTTAAGCTTTCAAATTCCATTTTCTTTCTTATGCAGAGTAGTTTAATTTTGGCCCGGAGCCTCCATCTGTGCCTATCCACACCCCTAAATTACCCGAGCCACTCACCTTAAATTTAGTCACACTTGGAAATACAGGGTAGGTGGCTCATTCGCTTTTTCAAAAAAAAAAAAAAAAAAAAAAAAAGGCTTGCTTGTCCAAAACACTAGGTCAGTGCGCAAGAAGTGAACCCAAGCCCCATCATCCAGTAATAATCACGGTAATAACAGTGACCATCCGAGAGGTGCCTTAGACCTGAACAGCATGTCATCTTAGGGAAGAGTGCCATCAGGAACAGGACTGCGGCCTGGTCGCAGAGATGCCACTGACCTGCGCAGACGAGACCCATGCCGTGCAGAAGTGTGGCGGTTCCTACACTTTATTAGACACCCTCTACCAGAAAGAAACGTGACCTAATGTCAGAAAGGAGGGGACGTGGGCGTCCCGGGGCAGGAGGAAGAGGCCCTGCGCCTGCGGCGTCTCCAAGCGCGCGGCGGAACAGAACCCAACAGTCAGCTCCGTCAACTCGAGCAAGCCCGGCTCCGCTCTGCTTTCCCCGCGGTGAGTATTTCTGAAGCTCCGGCAGTTGGGGGCCCAGTGGTGTTTTGTTCTCTTTTTCAAAAGCGCGCGGGCTCCCCAGCTTTGCCCGTGCGCGCAGGCAGCCCCCCGGTCTCCGCGGCAGCGCCCCTCGGACGCCGCCCTCCGCCGCGCAGGCAGACAGGAGCCTGTTCCCCAGACGGCCGAAGCCGGGCAGTGAGCCGGCGAGCGCGCGACGGAGGCGGGGTGCCCTCTGCGGCGGGGCGCAGCCGGGCGGGGGCGCGCGGGGAGCCGCGGGTGCGAGGGCCGCGGGTCTGCGCTCAGGCCCCGCCCCCGGCCCGCCCCGCCCACCGCCTCCCCAGGGGCTCGGGGCCGCACCTACCTGCGGTGGCGCCTTGAGAAGCAGCCGGGGGGTGCCCAGCGCCGCCGGGACACCCTCGGAGCGCGGGGGGCCGTGCGGCAGGTCCTGCTTGTCCCGGATGAAGGTCGCCGGCTTCCTGTCCTCGGTGAGGGCCCGGCTCCGGCTGAGGGCGCGCGGGTCCGGCGGGGCGGGCCCTGCGGGGAGAGAGCGGGGCTCGGGGGACGCGCCCCGGGGCGCACGCGGCGCGGGGGAGGCTGCGGTCCGTTCCCGGACGCAGGACCGCGGCCTCGCGCGGGGCGGGCCAGTGCGGCGCCCTGAGGGTTCGCGTCTCGGAGCGCGGCCGGCCCGGCAGGCCAGGGGGCCGGGGATCGCAGTCTGCCGTGGAACGAGATGCCCCGGTGGTCCTCCGGCACGTTAAGTCAAGTCGTCAAGTAAAGCAGACGCTGTTTTTTAAAAACCGTACATTTGGGGCGCCTGGGTGGCTCCGTGGGTTAAGCCGCTGCCTTCGGCTTGGGTCATGATCCCAGGGTCCTGGGCTCTCTGTTCGGCGGGGAGCCTGCTCCCCTCCCCTCTCTCTGCCTGCCTCTCTGCCTGCTTGTGATCTCTGTCTCTCAGATAAATAAATAAAATCTTTAAAAAAATAAAAATAAAACCCATACATTTGTTCAAGTCGACAGTCTGGCGCAATGCTGGGCGGAACACACACGCCCAAGCAAGAGTTTCGTGACTGTTTTTGAGGCGATAACATCCGTACAAGGACAAGCACGAACCGCACTAAGCCCTTCCGTGTGTGCGTTCCCCTAGGTCCTGGCCACGCATGGGGTCCGAACCAGTGCGTGCTCAATTTTAAGGAGAAGGAACCAGAACCAGCAGGCACACTGGCTTGCCATGTCTCATAACCAGCACAAGCGAGAGCAGAGCACCCAGTGGTCAGGCTCCAGATTTCGCAGGTGTAACGGCTCTGGACTGACTGGACGGAGGACAGAAGGAATCCCCACCCCCCAGCTGTTTACCTGAGTCTGTTTCCAGATGGTGCGCCAGGTTTTCTGAGAGAAACAGAAACAGAAAGCTGTGTGACTTGTGATTTCCCACAAGCATTCCCAAGAACAGAGCTGGGAACCGTGTGAGCCCAGGGACGGGGAATGGCCGTCTGCTCTGTGCCCTCTGCTGTGGTCTACTGAGACACAAGCTACCGTCACCTGCCTGGACACTCGGCCCAGTGCGGGTCCCTGCGGAGAGAAGATGCTCTCGGGACCGGTCCCACGGAGCAGACCACCAAGGGAAGGCTTAAGGGAGGGAAGACACCGAGAGCCAGGCTTGGCAGGCAGGGGAAGGTGGTGGTGGGAGGACACGGCTGTCCCGCCAGCGGGGTATGGGGAAAGCTGCCACCCCTCCTCTTTACCTGAGAAGGTCCTCAGCATCTCTGGGAGGAAGAGTGTTTTCCGGTGGAGATCTCGGATCTTCTTGATAAGGTCTGGAGAAATGGTCTCTGGACTCACAAAAGTCCTTGTCTCATACCTACAGACAACCAGCCCTTAGGAATTGGAGGTAGGGGCGCCTGGAGGGTTCAGGGGGTTAAAGCTTCTGCCTCCGGCTCAGGTCATGACCTCAGGGTCCTGGGATGGAGCCCCACATCCCTGCATAGGGCTCTCTGCTCAGCAGGGAGTCTGCTTCCTCCTCTCTCTCTGCCTGCCTCTCTGTCTACTTGTGATCTCTGGCAAATAAATAGAATCCTTTTAAAAATTAAAAAAAAAAAAAGAATTAGAGGTAGGTCTTCTAAGAGAATGTTTGGGGTCTATGGAGGCTAGAAGGGACAGAGGTCATTACCCTGTTTGCCTCTAGAGGACAGTACAATGTCGGTGGAGAAACGACCTTAAACTCCTCTTCCTAATCGGGTGCTGTTCCTTACTAGGGGAAGGGGGTGGGGAGGGGAGATGAGAGAAAACAGGTGACACCTCCGTCCTTGCCTGTCCCCGACCGCAGGACCACGAGCAGGCTCGGCGCCCTCATCAGACCAGCTAAAGGACTGCACAGCCCTTTAGCTCTATACCCCAAACACTCTTTGAAAGTTTGGAAGACACGGGACGCCTGGGTGGCTCAGTGGGTTAAGCGGCTGCCTTCAGCTCGGGTCATGGTCCCAGCGTCCTGGGATCGAGTCCCACATCGGGCTCCTTGCTTGCTCAGCGGGGAACCTGCTTCTCCCTCTGCCTCTGCTGCCACTCTGCCTGCCTGTATTCACTTGCTCTCTCTCTCTCTCTAACAAATAAATAAATAAAATCTTAAAAAAAAAAAAAAAAAAGAAAGAAAGTTTGGGAGACCCTTCCCAAGCCTCGGACCCCAGGTCCAGACCCTGTGGCTGAATAACAGGTGCCCCTCGCAGAGCACGGAGAAGGCACAAATGCAAACAGCAGAGGACAGCACGGGGCCAGGGGCTGCCCTTTGTGGTGGGTCTGCAGACCCTGAAGGACATGGGGGAGCCAGGAAAGGACTGGAAGCACATGCCAGTCTCCCACGTCCGTGCCACCGCCGTCCAGAGACAATCTCTCTCCTCGGAGTTACAGTTTACGTGCTCTTCAATGCTGACTCGACCAGTAGTTTTGAGAACTAAACAAATGTTCCTACATCAGCCTAAAAACACAATTATGGCTTATAATTTCACCTCCAAGGGAAAGCCGTATCCCTGATACCAAACAACTAGTTTAAAAATGGACTCTTGGGGGCGTCTGGGTGGCTCAGTGGGTTAAGCCGCTGCCTTCGGCTCAGGTCATGATCCCAGGGTCCTGGGATCGAGTCCCGCATTGGGCTCTCTGCTCAGCAGGAAGCCTGCTTCCTCCTCTCTCTCTCTACCTGCTTCTCCGATCGCCGTCTGTCAAATAAATAAAATCTTTTTTAAAAATAAATAAATAAATAAATAAATAAGAACAGACTCCTGGAGCACAGCCCTTTAGGTGGAGACTGCGTGTCTGTCTTCTGTCAGAGTGAATTTGCATTTCTGTGGGGGGCAGGGTAGAGAGGGCCTCCCTCGGTCTGTGTCCAGGGGAACAGAGGTGAGAGGAACAAAGTCAACAGCCGGGTGTCAGGAGGCAGGACTGGGGAGAAGGCCCTACCTGCTCTGGTCGGCCTTGACATCCTACAAAAGAGAAGGAACATGCACTCAGCGTCCACACGTCCTTCCCACCGGAGACTCCGCACGGCCTGTCCTCCTTATCGTCCGGCCTCAGAGCTCTCTTCCCAAGCCCTGTGTCTGCTCCGTTCCCTACTCATCACACAGCTGTCACATCCCGCCTCCCGCCTCATCTGGGACCCTGCTCAGGTCATGAGAGCTGGCTTCTTTGACTTAGCCTTCTCTGGGGACCGTGTTCTGCCTCCAGGGCTTGAGGGCTGCTGGGGAACAGGGTCCAGGCTCCAGTTACCCGCTGGACCCGATGTGAAACGGGATAAAAGAATGATAATCTGGGTGAGCCAGGGACCATGCTAAGCATTTCGTATGGACTGTTTCCTACCATCTTCGCAGGAGCCCTGTGAGGGAGGTGCTATTATTATCCCCACATTTAAGGGGGCTCATGAGGCTCGCCCCGGTCGCATGGCTGGAAGAGCCTGTCCTCAAACCCAAGGCCCCCCGACTGCAAGGTCCCTGACGCGACCACAGTGGGTGGACAAGTCATCCAGCCTCCCTGGGTCTGCAGTCTGTAAGCTCTCTGGGTCTGCAGACCCTCGGTGCGACCCGAGACCTGGCAGTCCCTTCTAGTCGAACCAACGGCCACTTGCCCTTCCCGCCTGTCCCAGCATCCCTGGCTCTCCGCCTGTGTCCCCTCCTGGTTGGCCCCTCTCCTAGCCCACGGGGTGGGCACGGCCTCACTTGCAGCAGGACGCTGGCTGGCTGCTGACTCTGCTCCTCCAGCTCCTGGGCTCCGAGCCTGGTGATCTCCTCGGAGAACTTGGAGTTGTACTGGTCCCTCTCCATGCAGGTCTGCAGCTCCAGCTCCCGCAGCCTGGCCTGCAGGAGACTGTGCTGGTCTGCCAACTCCCGCTGAAGTTTCCCAAACGCCGCATCCACCTGCTGCCTCTTGCTTTCAATGTGAGTCTGCGCGGGGTAAACAGAGAAACAGGCCAGGAGGGAGATGGAGAGGCTGGTCTCTAGGAGGGTCACCTGTATGTCACGACTCAGAGGCACAGGGAGTCCCGAGCTCTCTCAGTACTGTGGCGGAACGGGTCTCATAAGACTTGCCAGCGGTGAGGGCTGTGCCCCTGTCTTACCAGAGAGTCTAAGAACAATGCCCCAGAATGCCCTCAACGCTGTATTGAGCTTCTCAAACACCCTTCCCCATCTGCCACACGGCTCTCACCTCACCATGCCTTCCCTAGAGTCAGGAGGAGCCGGTGGGAGTCGTCCGTCCGAGAGCCACTGAAGGAACCAGTGTGGTTCGAGTGTGTGGCCTCGCTCTTGTCCCCTGACATCGCCCTCCGCACGGCATGCTTGGAAGGGAGCCGAGGAGAGCTGCGGGTCTCCCCCTGCCCCACAACTCTGTTCCCTTGGTCAGGGCACCCGAAATTCTCAGACTGCGGCTTTCCTCCTGGATGACTGTGTAGCTCAGAGAGGTGGCCCTACGGCTCACCCGACGTGCTCAGGCCAGCCCCCAGGTCAGCGACACTGACACCGCACACACCTACCCACCCCTTCCTATCTGAAGGCAGTGCCTTAGGGCACACCGAACGGGATGGGAAGAGTGGCTCTGGGCCAAGACACCTGGCTTCTAGGGACACCTGCTGGCTTAGTCGCGGAAGCGTCTGACTCGATTTCAGCTCAGGTCGTGATCTCAGGGTCCTGAGAGCCCGCTCCGTGGGCGGGCTCTGAGCTCAGCCGGGAGTGCGCTGCAGTTTCTCTCCCTCTGCCCTTCCTGTTTCTCTCTCTCAAATAAGTAAGTGCTGAGAGAGAGAGATCCGGACTGTAGCCACGTCATCATGACCGTGGGCTAGGCCCTGCGGGACATCCCGCTCCCGGACCTGTTCTCTCTGTAAAGCGGCTGAGAAGATGGGTCCTGGGCCAGGTCTCAGACCATCTCCAGCCGTGAAGTTCTGGGATCCCACAGCCTTGATCCCGAATGCCCGCGCAGAGAGGCTAGGACGTGAATGAGAACCGCCCAAGAGTACCTGCCGGAGGCTTCCCCCAAGCCCCTGAAGACCAGGTGTCAGAAGCTCTTACCAGAAGCTTTTGGAGCTTCCTGTCTTCCCGCCGCCATGTGGCCTCCATCTCGCTCTTCTCCAGGCGCGGAGCTCTCGACTGGCTCCGGAGACGGTCCTGCGGGAGAAGAACGGGCAGGGAGCGGCGGCTTCGTTCACAGAGAGCAACTGCTGCGTCCCTGGTGTGCCGCCGATGGGGAGAGAGACTCAAAGGTGAACAGGGCGGGCCTCGTCCTGCAGAGATCACCTGGAGATCACCTCCCGCCTGCAGTACAGGGAAGGCGGAGTCCCGGGTGGCAGCAGCTGGTGGGAACACGGCGGCGGGGCAAGGGAGGCTGCAGAGACAGGAAGCGCTTACAGCGGGCCCAGAGACGGGCTGTGCGTGCCGCACGCGCCTGGACTGTCCCTCAGGTGGCCCTGGGGCCCAGTGACCATGCCCGAGCTTTCCTGGCGCCGGGGACCCACAGGAGGGTTTGGCGCAGGGGAACAACACGGTCTGCTGCGTGTTTTGGCAGATTGGAGGATGCTTGGAGAGAAAGGACACAGGGAGGGCGTTCGAGCTGGAGCGAGTCTGGGCGCGGACCGCAGAGCCAGCATTTGGAGTGGTCGCGGGGGTAAGGCCGAGGCCGAGGCTCAAGAGCTGCTTCAGAGAAGATCACTTGTAGACCCAGACGCCGGATGGACAGAGCGAGCGGGGGGCCAGGTGGGCCGTGTCGTGCCCCCCCACAAGGAAGAGGGGCGCCTGCCGGCCGCCCGTGCTCTCCCCTCGCATCCCGCTCAGCCCAGCAGTCTCGGCCTCGGCAAGTCCCGTACCCTGTGTGGGTCCTAGGAGGCCAAGGTCACCCGCCCACAGTGGGCAGAAGACCGGGTCATGCACTCGTTCACGGATGCAACCTCTGTGCCCGGTGGCCGCAGGGCCCCATGAGGCTGGGGTCCCCCTGAGCCTGTGAACAGCCACACGTCCACGGGGAACCACGGTCTCATCCAGATCCCTCCCCGTGCCCTCCACGGCGGGCGACGGGACGCTGTCCCAGCCCACACAGGCCCCCCAAAAGCCGTCCATCTTACCCGGTAGGGCTGAATGGTCCCGTCGAGGACGGCCACAGGGTGGGTGCGGTGGGAGGGACCCTGCCGACAGACCACACAGAGCAACTCAGCATCGGTCTCGCAGAAGAAGTAAATCTTCTCACCGTGCTCCTCACAGCGCGTCTCCCCCAGAGGGCCCAGGGGCACCGGGACCATGAGAGGCTGGATGGGCTCCCTCTCCTTGCAGGGTACACAAGGCAGCGCCTGGCAGGAGAGCTGGGCCCCCATCTGGGAAGGTGGGGGGAGGGGCAGCCTGGCAGAAGGTGCGTCCCCGGGCGCGGGTTACTGCATCCCCCAGGGTTCCCTTGCGGGCTGGATGGGGGTGCTCCTCACGGGAAGGCCCAGAGGGCATCCCGCTGCCGCTGCCGTCCGCAGCCTGTCCGCAGAGGCCTCTGCCTCAGGCCACACAAATTCTGTCCCTGATATTTGTCACTCCTGCGTGAGTCATGGAGGGAACACAATAGGAGGCTGCAAGAAGGCAGGAGGGTTCGGCCTGGGAAGCCACCGGCCACCACCCATCAGCTGAGGAGGTTCAAACTCCAGGGCACTGGAAGTGACCCAGCATTTCCCAGCAGGGGCCTGGTCAGCCTGTCCTCCACTCCTGCCGAGTCCTTCTGTCCCTGGGGTGGGGAGCCCAGCATGTATGAGCTCACAGGGAGATGGGTTTCCTGGAACCCCACCCTTGACCGCTGTGGGGTGGAGAGTTCCAGGAGGAAACACAGGGAGGTGACATTGCTTCCTGTCCCCTGAGCAGGTGGGAGCCACCAGCTTCCACTCTCAGGTGTGCGCTCAGCGTCAAAGTCCAGACTGCGGAGGGAGGGGTTCTCCGGCCCCTCCTCTGCCTCCCTTCCCCGCTCACCTTACCCACCCAGGCAGGCCTCCTCACCTCTGCCGCCGCCAGCCGGGGAGCCAGTGTCCCCAGACCGTCCACTTCCGTTGTTAACAGCCCTTCGGGACAGGTGTGATTACCTTCAGTTGACAGCATGTGAACCGACTTCCCTGTGGTCATAGAGTTGGAGAGCTACGATGCGGGGGTCAGTCCAAGTCTCCTGTCTCAGGGCACGTGCCCCCAGCCCCTGTGCTGCCCCCACCTGATGGTCCAGGCCACGGTCCATCCACTCCTTGCATCAGTGCATGAAACCCAGGGGAACCCCATTCTGACACTAGCCATCCGCCCTGCGCTGTTTCCCTCGCTCTCCCCTGAGCTGCTGTGTGTACCCCATTTCCATCCCAACCGCCCTGGCCCTCCCGGGGGGTGGGGCAGCCACCCGCCCCCGGCCTCCCAGAGCCCGCAGCTCCGCGCCGCCACGGAGCAGGAGAATGCAGCGGGTCCCAGCGAAGATGCGCAGCTCACCAAATGATACACCTGTTAGAAGGGACGGAAAATACCTCTTTCCTCATTCTTAGACTGGTCACACGTGGAAATGATTGTATTGGGGGCTAATACTAAAATTAACTGCCCTTTTTAAAATACGGCCAGGTCCCTTCTTCTCTCTTTCCAGAAAATAAAATAAAATAAAATAAAATAAAATAAAATAAAATAAAATAAAATACGGCCAGGTGGAAACTTGAATTGCACCGGTGGCTCCCGTGGTGTTTGTGTGGGGGCACAGCTCTGGGACGCTCAGATCTGAGCACAGATGGAGGCCCACACCTCCCCATGCATACGCGGGGCCCCTGCGGTCGCAGTGCCAGGCTCACTCCAGAGCGGCGGGGGGCTCCAGGCGCCCCGCGGACAGACACCGGCGTGAGCGGTGGGTCCTGAACGAGTGCCGGTGGTTGCCAGTTTCCTTCCTGCTCCCCACTCAGGGCTGACTCTCGCCTCTGTGGAAGCCGCGGCAGGCCGGGGGCGTGTCTCTGAGCGCAGCCAGCTTATCTGTGCCCTCCCACTCGCTGGGCCGGCCGATACCGTATCTCCCTGGGGGCAGCTGGTCCTACCGCAGGAGGCTGGTGTGGCCTCTCCGGTCCCCAACCCGGTCTGCCTCCCACCCCAAACAAGGACTATCTCTGCCAGCTGTGGACGACGAAGATACGGCCAGCGCGGGTGCAGGGACAGGTCAGACGCCACGCCCTGGGCTGTGGGCTGCAGCCCAGACAGTGCCTGAGGACGGCTCTGGAATGCAGGCCCCTCCTTCCTCCCTCTCCTGGAGCGGGGGCGTCTGCTCCTTTGGGAGGAAGACAAGAGGACCTCGGCATCAGGTGGGTGCCTTGTCCTTGGGGGCGCGTGTGTGCGCATGTCTATGCGCGCGTCCGTGTGCACAGGTGAGTGTGTGTCTGTGTGTGCGCACATGTCTGTGTGTGTGCCTGCGCGTCCACAACCACCGGGGCGTCTGTGCGTATCTACGACGTGGCCGTGTCTGGCCGTGTGAGGACGAGTGTGTGATCTTGCTGTTTTCCCAGATCCTTCCAGCTCAGCCCCGCACAGAGAGTGACCTTGAGGTGCCAGCAGGCACAGCGGGTCCATGGCCGCAGCCGCCTCCGTGACCAGCCTGGCGGACGAGGTCAACTGCCCCATCTGCCAGGGCACCCTGAGGGAGCCGGTCACCATCGACTGTGGCCACAACTTCTGCCGGGGCTGCCTCACACGCTACTGCGAGATCCCAGGCACAGACCCTGGGGAGGCCCTCCACGGGGAGGCCCTCCCCTGCCCCCTCTGCAAGGAGCCCTTCCGCCCGGGGAGCTTCCGGCCCAACTGGCAGTTGGCCAGCGTGGTGGAGAGCATTGAACACCTCAAGCTGGTGTCTTCGCCGGACTCGGAGGCAGAGGACCTCTGCAGGGAGCACGGGGAGAAGATCTACTTCTTCTGTGAGGACGATGAGACGCAGCTGTGCGTGGTGTGCCGGGAGGCCTGGGAGCACCGGGCCCACACCGTGCGCTTCCTGGACGAGGCAGCAGGGCCCTACAGGGTAGGAAGGGCACGCGGGGGTCCGGGGCACAGCCTGCCTCCCTCTCCCTGGCCTCCCTCGGGCAGGAGCCCCAGGCGTGCTGCAGCACGTTCCGTGTTGCTCACCTGCGGCCACAGTTTCCGGGACGCAACAAGGGCGCGTGGACTGTTTGGGTGGCCACGGGGGTCCGCCCCGCACGTCTGAGGGTGTCTGCGCTTGGGGGACGATTGTGCCGACAGTGCATGCGGACATGCATGTGCTGTGGGCAGGGAGGCCTGTGTGCTCGTGTGGTGAATAAACCAGTGTTTGCGTGCAGGGGGGCACACGGGTGCGCGGTCCTCCCCGTCACCCACTGCGCGTCTGTGTCCACGAGCTCACCGGAGTGACGGGAGAGCATCATCTGTCTTCCTCAGCGTCCCTACGTGGATGTTTGTGTGTGTGAACCTGTTCCTACTCTACTCCAGACCAAGCCGTTTTTACAGCCGTGTGTCGGCTATTTTTATATTATCCAAGTGTCTTCTCCCGTCTGGAATCAGACACAGAAAACGGGTTCTATTCACAACAAGCGACTGTGTGTACGCGTTCCCTCGGACAGAGATGCGAGCAAGTCGGAACACGTTCAAGAAGGGCATATCAGGCTCGGGACAGATCCCAGGCCTAGCTTACCAGACACAAAACAAATTAGGGTTGTTGCTTTTTAAAGACTTTATTTATTTATTTGACAGACAGAGATCACAAGCAGGCAGAGGGGCAGGCAGAGAGAGAGGGAAGCAGGCTCCCTGCTGAGCAGAGAGCCCGATGCGGGACTCGATCCCAGGACCCTGAGATCATGCCTGAGCCGAAGGCAGAGGCTTAACCCACTGAGCCACCCAGGCACCCCAACAAATTAGGGTTTTTAAGCTGAAGACTGCCAGCCTCAGATGGGGAAACTGAGTCATGGGCTGTGTTGGCACCGGGAGAGGTTCCTGGAGAGCACAGCGAGAAGGAAAGGGCCTGGAGAGAGCCAGATGCTGCGGACAGTTGGGACACAGGTGTCGTCAGCCAGGGGGTGCCCCCTCCGTCGGGTCATGTCCTCTTCACCAGTCATTGCTTCTGTGTAACGTGCTACATACTTTCTCTCTACAGGAACAAATACAGAAGTGTCTTGAGTGTCTAAGAAAAGAGAGAGAGGAGATTCAAAGAATCCAGTCGAGAGAAAACGAAAGGATCCAAGTCCTCCTGGTAGGTCTCCGTCTGCTCCTGGACCTTGTCCCCCCCCACCGGGATCCAGTGGCCCCCTGAAGCCAAGGCCACGTAGCACGGGGGCTGGGAGGTCACTCTAGTGGCCACTCTAGCGGACGCCCACCGGAAAGAGCGCATCTCTGCTCGGCGTGAGGTGGGAGTAGGAGTCGGCAGGACCTCCCAGACCTGCTTTGAGGCTGTAAGGACCAAAGGCGATTCGGCCCAGGACACAGCCTTGTGCTGAGGGGAGAGCGCGCCCTGTGAGAGGCAGGAGGCAGGCTGTCCCACCCCCTCCCCGGCTAGGCTTCTAGAAGCCCCAACGGAAGGGGCAGCTCCCAGAAACCGCCCAGCAGGAGGGACCTGGGGCAGGGGTTCCAATTCTCCACCCAAGGAGGAGGCCGTGGATCTGGGCCGGAGGAAAGAGAAGGAAAGGGAGGGAGAGGAGGAGGCATCACCCTCCCAGACTCCCCCCCTGCCCCGTCAGTGTCAGGTCGCCACCAGGAGACAGAAAGTGGTCTTCGAGTTTGCACACCTGAGCCAGTTCCTGGAGGAGCAGCAGAGCGTCCTCCTGGCCCAGCTGGAGAAGCTGGATGGGGACATCCTGAGGCAACGGGACGCGTTCGACGTCCTGGTCAGCGAGGAGATCTGCCGGTTCAGCAGCCTGATCTCGGAGCTGGAGGAGAAGAACGGGAGGCCTGCCCGGGAGCTGCTGACGGTGAGACCCCCCGACCCGCAGCCGCCTCTGACTTCCCGTGCCCTCCCCTTCACCCCAAGGGCAAGAGAGGTCCTGAATTCCAGCGCCGGCTGCCCACACAGGCCCTGGTCACTCTGCATCCTGGCTTCTCACTGTCCCATGTCCATCGAACTGGAGGGCCCTTTCCTTACCTGCCTCTCGGGGTACTGTGAGATTCCAACAGGAAGATGCAGTGGAAAAGAGCAGTTTGAAAAGCATCTCATGCTCTGCAAAGACATGTCCCGTGCTGTTTCCGAGGCCGGGGGTGCTGTGGGGCCACCCAGCACTCAGGAAGCTCTTCCCGAGATAGCGGGGGGGCCCAGCGAGGCATCAGATGGGCAGCGTGATTGGGGGCCACACTCCCGGTTTACGGGACTGAGAGCAGGGGCCTTGGCCTCCAGCAGGCTGCCAGGTCCCTCTGCTGTGTGGTTGCGTGGGATCAGAGGGCGGCCTCTGTGACCCTGGACGCCTCACTAGCCCCAGAACTCAGCGGCTGCAGGATCTTGGGTGCTTTTCCTCTGTGGCAACATGGAGTTTGTCTGAACTCCTGCCCTCCCCTCTTTCTCCTAGGACATCAGAAGTACTCTGATAAGGTAAGCTGCCGTTCCCTCGTCTCCCGCAGAGCGCACCCATCGTCTCCCGCGGGCGTGCATACACGGCGTCACACGCCTGACTCTTGCATGCCCACAGCCTTGTCCCGTCAATGGCACAACTTCACACACACGCGGGCCTTTGCACGTGCAGCTGCCCAGCGGTGGGCAGTGGAGTGCGTCCCCGAGGAAGTGTGCCTGCCTGTGGGACCTGCTTCCCCTGTGCCCGGTTCGCAGGTGGCCAGCCAAGTCTGGAGACACCCCACTCTTTCCGTGCCCCTAGATGTGAAACCAGAAAGTGCCGGAAACCAGAGGCTGTGTCCCCTGAGCTGGGCCAGAGGATTCGGGACTTCCCCCAGCAGGCTGTCCCACTGAGGAGGGAGATGGAGATGTTTCTGGGTAAGAGGACCCCAGGGTTCCCCCGGGCACGGGGGTCCATGAAGCCTGGGACTGGGAACGCCCCCCACACTCCACCACTGCCCAAGGCTTGAGCGCCCTTTGGCTCGTACCTTCCGGGGCTTTCCTGGCTTCCTTGCACGTGTTGGTAAAATCTGCCGGTCGGGATAACGTAACACTGGAGAGCAGTAATAGAGATGAAGATCTCTGGAAAAAAATTAACTGGTCTGAAAAACAATTACACAAGTAAATCTGATCTGCTGACCTTGAACAATATAAAAAATAATGATTAACAAACCCGTCATTTTTAATAATTTAAAAAGTCTGCAGAGGCACTTGTCATACATGGTAAGTTTCTGATGATGAACACGGCTAATTAATAACCAGGCAGAGTGTTTCTTCGTGCCGTGGGGCTGCTGACTCTCTCGCGTCCCCCCTCCCCCCGGTCTGGCCGGCGCTCCAGGCCCCTGTGGGGACTGGGCCCGTGTTCCTGGAACAGGCCGTGCTGGTGGGAACGGGTGTGATGCCGGGCGTGACTCAGGTGTGCGGCTCTGGCAGCGCCCTGTCCCTGACGTCAGGGGATGATGCTGCCCTTTTCCATGTGGCCTGCCCACAGCAACGTCCGCTGGATGGGCCCACACTGGAACCCGGCAGCCAGCACGCCCGCGGCCAGGCCGTGAGGGACGTCGTCCTCTAATCAGATCTGACCTTTGTTCCAAAAATTTCCCAGGAGAGTGAGAACTCAGTTCGCCCCTTTATCCGTTCTTCTGATCGATGTCTCTGGGGCACGTGCTCTGCCCCACGTGAGAGGCTGCTCAAGGCAGACACAGCCCCCCAGGGCCAGGCGGCCGCCCCCAGACCCCAGAGTCAGACGCACGCTGTCGCTGCTTCTCCAGACGCTGATGTTCAGAAGCACGGGTCTGGGGGTCCGTCTGCTGTCCCTGTCCCGTGCCCCCAGCGCTGGGGCCAGTCTCCTCACCGCTGAGCGGGGTGTGGTTTCACGAGACCAACGAGAGCTCATCCTGGTTTGTTCCTCTTCACAGAGAAGCTGTGCTGTGAGCTGGATTCTGAGCCAGGTAGGCGGCCTGCGCCAGGATGGGCGGGGGCGGGGAAGCCGTGGGTCATCGGGCCCCTGCCAGGCGCCCCGGAGTCCCCCGCCCGCACGCACACACGTGCACAAACACACACACGTGCACACACACACACACACACACACCCTGTCAAGAAGCGCGTGTTCTCCTCTGCACCTGCCGGGCGGGGACAAAGGTCACATCAGCCGGACCAGGGTCATCAAGAAGGGCTTCCTGGGCGAGGGGACTCTGATCTGGGTTTGGAGTCACTGGAGAGCGCACTCGGTCTCCGTGGAATTTAACAGCACGGTTAGCGGGAAGGCAGCCCCCGCAGGAGCCACCCAAGGCACCTGTCGGCCAGAGACCCGGCGCCTCGTGCTGCTGGGCCCACGGCCACACCTGCATCTAGAACCGTCCCACCTGCGGGCCACACTGTGCAGGGTCCGTGCTGTGTTTCATGCTGGGAAGCGCCCTCTGACTCGGACGGATCTAAAATCACGGAGGCAGCGGGAATAAGCTTCAGGCGAGCCCGAGCACTTGCGGGGGCAGACCAGGAGTGGGCCTGCCCTCGGGACGGAGCCGAGGTCCTCTCGGCCCTGGAGGTCTCGGAGGCAGGAGGGGTGGGGGCCGGCGGCAGCAGGGCAGGCAACGCCTCGGGAGGCCACGCGTTGGCAGGGACAGGGCTGCCCTCCGAGGCTGGCACAAGCCGAGGACGGCGGGGGTGGAGCCCGGGCGTCTGTGAGCAGACGGAGCACGCCCCGTCACCGTCACCGGCCGGGCTGCTCAAAGCCCGGCCTCTGTCCCGGGGGGTCTGCGGGGAAGTCGGAGCAGCGGGACTCCTGCACGGTTCTGGGAGACACGCGTGCCGCAGGCCCGGGGACACGGAGAATGACACCAGCAGGCGGGGGCGGGACGTTAACCGCTCCCGCAGGTGCTACACAGGCGCTGCCATCTCTGTCCTCTGCAGCGGACATCTGCCTGGACCCCCAGACCGCCCACCCCAAGCTCCTCGTATCTGAGGATCGGCGGCGTGCGCAGTTCTCCTACAAGTGGCAGAGCTCGCCAGACAGCCCCCAGCGCTTTGACCGGGCCACCTGTGTCCTGGCCCTCGGCGGCTTCACGGCGGGGAGACACACGTGGCTGGTGAAGGTGGACCTGGCGCACGGGGGCAGCTGCATGGTGGGCGTGGTGAGCGAGGCCGTGAGGCGGAAGGGGGAGCTGCGGCTGCGGCCGGAGGAGGGCGTGTGGGCTGTGAGGCTGGCCTGGGGCTTCGTGTCGGCGCTGGGCTCCTTCCCCACGCGGCTGGCGCTGCAGGAGCAGCCCCGGCAGGTGCGCGTGTCCCTGGACTACGAGGTGGGCTGGGTGACCTTCGCCAACGCGGTCAGCCAGGAGCCCATCTACACCTTCACAGCCTCCTTCACCCACAAGGTCTTTCCCTTCTTTGGGCTCTGGGGCCGAGGGTCCAGCTTCTCCGTGAGCTCCTGAGAGGCGGTCACCCTCTGCCGGGACCAGCTCCCTGGAGGACGGTGCCAACGCCACCCCCGACAGCTCCCGAGGGACGGGGTGGAAGTCCCGCAGGGCGAGGACTTGGAGGACAAGGTGGGTGGCCCCCCATGTGCTGTTCAGGCCTGTTCCTTGACACCCGTGGCCGGCCTGGGGCTCCATGACACAGGAGTCCTGGGCTGGGGCCCGGAGACGGGGCTGGAGACCAGCCTGTGGCCACTCTGTGTGATCCGGGACAAGGCGCCTCTCCTCATCCGTCTTCTTCCAGAGAAACGAGGGTTCGTATATGTGCGCCTGCGGGAAGCATCTCTTGGGTGCTCCCGGTGAGCCAGGCAGGATGGGGCCACTGCTGCTGTGAAAATGACAAAAGTCTGGCATCTGCAGGAGCTCACAGACCAGACAGAGGCGGCAAGAGGACGTCACAGCGGGGGCCGGGGGAGAGTGCGGGGCACGGGGCCCGGCCCGGCCGGAAGGCTTCCTGGGAAGGAGTGCTGTAGACGCTGCGCCCGGGGAGGGGAGAAGGTCGGCAGAGGCCGGACTGGCTGGCCCTGCAGCCCTCGGACGCTGGGTGACCGGACCCTGCCCCTGCCCGCGGCCTCCTGGCCCCGACACACGTCAGCTGAGGTGCAAGGCTGGACATGGTAACCGGCGGCCCACACTGTCCCTTACGGCGGCCGTCACAGTCTGGGCTCGAGAACGGGCTGGTGGGCAGGATGAGGTCCACAGAGCTGCGCTGTGGGGCAGAGACGCGCCCGCGCACAAGGCTGCGGATTCCCCGCAGGGGGCACCGGCAGCGGCGCCGACGAGGCTCCAGGCCTGGACTCTCTGGTGTCCAGGGTCGGCGTGGGGAAGGGAGAGAGCCAGGGTCGGGGGCATGGAAAGGGAGGGACGTCAGCCGCCCCGGGGCCGGGGTCAGGGGGACGTGAGAGGCTGTGTGCAGAGCATGGTTCTCACGCCCTCTGTGGTCTGGGGCTCGTCTTCCACTCTGTGCAAACGTGTCGCTCCCTGCCAACCTCGTCAGCACTGTTGGCTCTCCTTAAACACAAACTGAAGTGGGGTCACCTCCCCACGGGCCTGGGAGCCCGTGCAGGCCAAGGCCTGTGCCTGGGGGTCTGCTTGTCCTTCTTGGGGCGCAGGCAGAGGACACGTGGGCCCAGGAGCGGCGGCTGCACGGGGCTGAGCGCATCCTCTGGGCACGTTCACGATGTCTATAAAATATATTTGGGGAAGGGGCACCTGGGTGGCTTGGTGAGTTAAGCGTCTGCCTTCGACCCAGGTCATGATCCCGGGGTCCTGGGATCCAGCCCCGTGTCGGGCTCCCCGCTCGGCGGGAAGCCTGCTTCTCCCCTTCCCACGGCCCCTGCTGTGTTCCCTCTCTCGCTGTCTCTCTGTCAAATAGATAAATATTAAAATATATATATATTCCCAGAAAACGTTATATTCAAATCTGTAGATGCGTGTAAGTCTCTCAGTGATGGTAATACACGCCCGAAGCCCCACACCTGGGGTCCACTGAGAACTGGCCTGTGTTTCTGTTGGTGTTGGCAGGCCTGGTAAGACACGAGTGGCCGGTCCGCAGCTGCGAGAGGATGGTGTGCAGTATGTCCCTGAAGCTGCCCCTGAGGAGTCCCGTCTCACGGGCGGGGTGAGGTGTGTGCAACCAAGGTCACGCAGTGAGGGCCGGAGCACCCATCTGGCCCACGGGCCTGAACCACTGTGGGGTGGGCAGGTCCCGGGGAGCTAGCTCACACGGCCACACTCCCCACGAAGGGCCTGCATCTGTTCCCCTCGCTGAGAAACGCAACTGCTGGTGACTCGGTGACTCGGGGCAGCTGTGGGGGCCTGCTTGTCCTGGACCGGCCCTCAGGGTCCCCACCTGCCCCACAAGAGCTCGGGTCTGAGCCACCTTCCTGGCTGTCACCCTCTCCAGGCCCCGTGGGAGGGCTGCAGCCTGTCTTGTCGGCCGTGGGTTCCCCTGAGGCTCTTGTCCCCACCCCCCGCCCCAGTAGCAGCACCTTCATTCACCAAGACAGAGATCGTTCCAAAGAAGAGCTTTGTTAGAACTGACGGGTGAAGGAGGAAAAGGGGTTTTCCGCCACAGCCAGGCCTCACGGGGAAGCCATGGCCGGTGGGGAGGGGCCAGGCTCAGAGGGAGAGCTCGCAGCACGCGGAGTGTTCTAGATGTTCCCTCATTTAATCCTCCCGACGCGGTGGTGCCCGCGGGAGCAGCCCCACCGTGCACGTGACAGAACGAGGCCCGTGCGGCTGAGCCCCCGGCCAGGTTCCCGCAGAGCCAAGGGCAAGGGTGCACAAGACTCGTCGCACACGCGGACGTGGGGGTTCGGGTCCAAGTCCGGCCGGGGACCACCGTCGGCGTCCGGCGTCCGAGTGTCTGGGCCAGCAGGATGCTGCCGCGGGCAGGAGCGGGGACCGCCGTCCCGGTGTCGGGGTCCGAGTGCCTGGGATGGGCTCACACCGTAGGCCGAACTGGTGCTTTTGCAGCCTGGCCTGAGGGCCCTGCTCCCTGTGGGCCGAGGGCCGGAGGCTGTGGCCAGTCGAGTGGCCGCCTGCGGGTCCCCGGCCCGGCCCTCGTGCTTCATCGGCCCAGCGCGGACGGTGTCCGAGGAGTCCTGCCTGCCGTGACCACACAGGGTAGCGCAGCCACCAGAGGGACACTCCATGCCCTTTGTAGTTGCGCAGTCTAGCCACAGTCCTGCTCGTGGGAAGGGGTCATGGAGCCCTGGAGCGCATGTGGGGGACGGGGCGCTCCTGCCCTAGCACGACATGGGGAGACGCAGGCCCTGCCGTCTGCTCGCGGGCAGCATGGCGGCCTCAGGCCTGACGTGTGCGGGGTCAGCTGCGAGCGTGAGCAAGTCTCGGGAAGGAGGCTCAGGCATCTGGTCCGACTGGCGGGGACGAGCCCAGGGGGTCCTGCTCGGGAGATGCGGGGGCCCAGAACCTCCTGGGCCTGCCTCCTGGGGGACTGGCCTAGCAGAAGGAGGGGGAGTTGGGAGGCGGGGGTGGGGGTTGGGGTGAGCCTGGGCGGTCCAGGAAACAGCTGGTGGCAGCCACGCAGGACGGCAGCAGGGGGCTCAGCATCCTCTCCTGCTGCAGGCCCTCTCCACTCTGCGGAGTGTTCCTAGAAACCAGGAAACCTCAGCCGTCCTGCTGCCTCGGCCCCGGCGTGCTGCAGGGGGGCCCGAGGCGGCGGGGCAGGGACCCCGCCAGACCCCGGGGAGGCCAAGCGCAGGCACATGTCTGTGGTGTGGATGTGTGGGCGCACAAGGGGGACGGGACGGTCCCTACCTGTCCAGGAAGTCGCCGACCTGCTAGCATAGAGAGCGAGAGAGAGTCAGTCAGTGTGGGCTGGGCACCTCGCTTCCGCCACCTCCAACCCCTCCGGCCCGTCCCAGGCCTCGCAGATCCCAGGGGCCCCTCCTGGCCCCCTGCTCTGCCCCACGTGTCACCAGGAAGCAGGGCTCTGTCACCATGGCCAGCAGGGACCCCCGCCACGGAGCAGGAGCACGGTCTCCATCCTCGCCGTCCACACCTGCAGCAGGTGGGCGCCCAGGCCTTCTCCAGAGTTCTGCTCACCTTCATGAACTCTCTGAGCTTCAAGTCCTGCAGGCACAGGGCCACCAGGACCAGCATGTCGTCCAGCAGGAGCGGCCTGTTCTTGGGCTGGTCTGGCCGCTGCCCGAGGGGGGCTTCCTGCTGCAGGCTCTCCCGCTCAGCCTCCACCGGAACCTGTGGGATGGATCCCCAGAGACTCAGTTTCGTGGGGGCCCCTCACCCCTGGGCCTTTGGGCCCTCCCGAGGCAACACCAGCGCCCTCCCCTCCCCCGCCCCCCCCCCCCTCACGCCATCAGCAGAGCCCACCGTACAGGCGTGTCGTCCATCACCGGCCTGGCGCTGCCCACCTGTCCGGTGCACATAGCCAAGAGGGACAGACTGGTCCCCCCACAGGGACAAAGGCCTGCGGTTTGTGTTTTCCGGGGATGAGCAGCTCGCGGGCCCTGACGGTGCCTGGGAGCCGGTGAGTGGGACTGGCCTCCGCCGCGTGTCTAAACCCCACTAGGAGCACATGGCTGGACTGGAGCCGAGTCCCTGGGCCAGTGGACCCCGGGGCCGAACCCAGCACCCAGCTCCTGGCCCCCAGGACCCCTCCCGACACACCCATCAGGCTGTTCCAGACACACAGGGGTCAGAGCCCAGCAACCGGCCGCCAGGACCCTCGCAGGCGGCCCCTCCCGGGACCCTGCGCCTCCCCCCAGCCCGACTGGAGGTTTCTGCCCTCCTGTGCCCTGAGCCGGCAGAGCTCTCTCCTGTGTCTCAGCAACCTCCCCAATCTGTTGGTGAGCAATTCCTAGAGAGACACACAGTGGTCTATCCGCCTGGGGCCTGGGTGGTGGGAGGGCCTGATCACGCGACCTGGTATGGGACAGTTCTGCCAAAAACTGAATGCATGGTGCTTGGGGTCAGGGGCACGGAGCTCACCAGATGGAGGACGACGGGAAAGCAAAGGCAGAGGCGTAACTACGGAAAATGACAGAGTCGCAGGACTTTCTCCCTGGACTCCGGGGTGTTTCCTCCCAACACCCAAACGCTGCGTGTGGACCGCCGTGACCGCTGGCACAGTACGCCAGCTCAGCGGACTGACCCCGCGGAGCCACACAGTCCCGGGCACCCCTTCCCCTTCCTGGACACAAGCCTCGTGGCTCGCAGCCCCACAGCCCCAGGAAGGACAGCTTCTCTCAGTCTCAGATCAGTGTCTCCCTGGGTCCCTGGGTACCCTCTGAAGCTGTGGATACAGTAAAGGGTTTCAGTGCCCTGAACAGTCTGCTTTCAGGGAAGCAAAGCTAAACGAAGCTGGTGCTGCCACAGACACAGGATTTCATGGTTTACGTGCACGGTAAGGGGGTGTCCCCAAGGGCAGCCCCAGGTGGGATCAACTACAGGTGCCGGCTCCCCTGCGGGGTGACAGGCCCACGAAGCCGCACTGGGGACACGGCACAGTCCTGGGGACAAGAACCCACAGAACGTGGGAGAAGTGAGAGCTCGGGGACAGACCCAGGTCACAAGGAGGTCAGAAAGGAAAGTAGGACATCATTGGTGAGAGAACGGACAGGGTCTGGAGAAGACCACGTCGTGAAAACTGACTCCCGACGCAGAGAAGACCTTCCTGCGTCCAAACGGGAAGACGGCTCTCGACGGAAGGAAGACCCCAGCGTGAAGGTAACCCGGCAACGTCAGCAGAAAATATCGTTAGAGAATCAGTCGTGACCTGTGGCGTCTGAAAACAAACCCTCATCAACATTCACTATTGCGGCTTGGTGACGACACCGTGCACAAAATTAATAGCGAAATGCCAGGTTGAGAGAGGACCGCCCAGGGTCCGAAACCAACAGGAGACTCAGCTGTGGGATGTAGAAAGGGAAGCTGGCGCATCAGGACGAGGACAGGAACCCGAGAGAAGGTTTGCGAAGAACATCAGTCGTTGATTCGCAGAAGAGGGCGCGCGAAGGGCTCTCGTGCGCGTGAACGGACGCCCAGCTCACCAGGGACCTCGGAAACGGACGGTTACACGGCATCGAAACCTTGTTTGACGCCCGTCAGACTAACACAGATCTCACACCCCGTAACGCTGGGTGACGGGAAGGTCCGTCTGACCCGCAGGCTGGCCACGGGCGCCCGGGCTGGGCCCCCAGGGTGTGCCTGCCTCAGGGAGCCTCGGATCCTGTCTCTGGGTCGGTGCCCCGGGGGGGCCCTTCCTCAGTTGGGGCTAAGCGGCTCGCGGCAGCACCGCCGTGCCACAGAGAGTGGGGGTCCCGTCCATCTGCTCCTGGGAACGTGCAAGCGCAGCGCGGCAGGCAGGAAGAGCAGGAAACAGGAGAGGCCTACGGTCGTGTCGTGTTCACTCAGCCCGTAAGCACGCGAGGCAGCATATGTTCTACCAAACCCTCTACAAATAAGAACCCAACACAGACGCGCAAAGGTTGCCCTGGGGGGAGACGGACGGTGATTAAGTGGAAAACCCAGCAAGCCCAGGAGGGCGGGTGTGGGCCGAAGAGAAGCACGGGAGGCTCGCTGGAGAGCGGCGGTTTCATGCATTAGGTCCCTCCCGCAGGGTCAGGAAAATATTTTCCGGAGATTTTGTCGCAGCTGCTGGCTGTTTATTAGGAGTGTTTTCTAATTTTTGTCATCTTTTGGCCTCATTTTCCCTGGCAGACTCTCAGAACTTACTGCTTCGCTCAGGGAGAAGTGCACAGGGAGACGTGGCGCTCGGAGGACACCACTTGGGAAGCTCTTCCTCACCGCAGGGGTCTGCGGAGGACCGGAGGTCAGAGGCCGGAGGCCGGCAGAGACGCCCAGCAGCCAGAGGCCTCACCTGGGTCCCCGGCCGACTCTTTGTCCGCCCTCCAGGCCACCTTCCAGGCCCCGCGTTCTCAGGGCCCCGGCACAGCCCAGCCACGGGCTGGCTTCTCTTCGGAAGCTGCTCCCTCCAGGTCCGGAGAGCTCTGGGAATGAAATCCATCTAGACGGCCTCTTTTCGGGCCTCCTCTTCTCTGAGGTGACTGTCCCCATGTCCCTCCCCATCCCCACCCCCGCCCACCCTTCCTTGTCCTGGTCCTCTCTAGACTCAGTCCGGAGGACATTACATCTATCTCCTTGGATGGAGACACCTTTATGCAGGGGATCCCGTGGCTGGATTCTAGGGATCCTACCCCAGGCTCTCTGTGGAGATCCACACGTCTCATCCTGCCGCATGTCTAGGACCCTAAATGTGCCCCAACGTGGACTCAACTTGTCCTAAATGAAGTGATGCCTCCTTCAGACCTGCCCTCCCTTCCATTTCCACCCAGGTTCTCGCCCCGGAAACTCGGGAGGCCCCTCGGGTCCCTCCATTCCCAGGCGGTGTATCCTGCCGACGGCTGTCATAAACTCCTCGGATGTGACAGGCTTCTCGGGACTGGGTCTGTGTGCACCCTCGCTCTTCCTCGGTCCCCAACTGGCCAGCTTCTCTGCTAGGTCCCCGCCAGGCGCCACTGGCTCCCCGAGGCCCACCCGCCCCCCCCCACACGGGCCACTGTGACTCCCATCTCAGAGCCTGGTTGGTCTCCCTCCCTCTGCGGCAGAAGCCCCGCAGCAGGGACAGCGCCTGCCTGTCCGTCCTTTGCCAGCAAACACGGTCTTTCCTAACACACTCCAGGAGCTTACTGGGGTCTTTTGCAAGGGAACGAACATTGTTTCTTATTTTAGTCTTCCTGTCCTATTTAAAGCGGACTTGAGGACGAGGATTCTGAATCACCTCTGGGCTTCCTTCGAGACTGCGCAGCGTCCCACACAGAGCAGAGCTGGAGAAGCCTCGCCGTGATTGTGCCGGCCTCTTCGGCTGTGGGACACCTGTCCCAGGGCCCTGCACGGAGAGAGCCGGCCTCCCTGGCTTTCTAGATCATATCTCCACCTGCCCATCGTCCCCTCCGATCTGGACTCCCCCTCCTCATCCTATACCATAACACATCCTCAAAGAGTCAATATCTAAATGAAGATTTTGAATACTCACCTTTCATACTGAACAGAATGAAACCCTGGTGAAAATATGTCCATTTTCCACCCAATCGAATACTAACTGGATTGGGGCTGAAGGGTGGGCAGGTCTGTAACGACAATCTTAAAGCCAAGGGGCAAAATAAACATAGTGGATATCCACAAAAAATCTAACACGTAAGAGGACTGGGAGGGTCCTGAGACTCAGCCAACATTAACACATGGTGCAAAGGTGTGCGTTCCGACTGGCCAGGCACACAGGCAGAAATAAACAGAAGGATGGGCCACCTGGGTGGCTCAGTGGGTTAAAGCATCTGCCTTCGGCTCAGGTCATGATCTCAGGGTCCTGGGATCGAGCCCCGAATAGGGCTCTCAGCTTAGCAGGGAGCCTGCTTCCCCCTCTCTCTGGGCCTACTTGGGATCTCTGTCTGTGAAATAAATAAATAAAATCTTAAAAGAAAGAAAGAAAGAAAGAAACAGAAGAACAGGAGTCAAGAAAGTAGACAAGCGTATGTGCCGACACAGCAGATTACAAGGCTGGGATCCAAATCCGCGGGGCCACTCTGGATTATTCAATAAAAAGGTCGGGAAAAACCAATCTGAACTTGGAAGGTACCTCACACTGTCCCCAAAGTATTCTCTTGGAGACCCCAAGTCCTCTAGAACATGTGTTGAAGGATCGTCACCCAGACAGTCTATGCAATCTCAAAACAAAACAATAACCTTGAAATAACCCCACGTCTGCTGCTCGTGGCGCCCTCACAGAGGGCCATGCGGTGGCTGAAGAATTCGTAAGAATCCATCTGGACACACTGATGGGAAAATGGGTAAATGTCCACGGTGTACTTTTAGATGACAAGAAGGAGCTACCCAACAAATGGAGAATCCTTGGGCTAGGTGGGTGTGGGGCGTTTCCAGAGGGCGTTCACAGTGTTCTGAAAGAGGGAGATGCAGAAACCTACCCATGCTTACCTCCGGGAAGCAGCAAGATTCTCATTTCGAGCTCGTTCCTTACAGTGTTGACTGAATGTATTACCAAGAGCGTGTAACTTTTATGATAAAAATTAAGATAAAAATAACCACTGTAAGCAGGCAGGCAGGCAGGCAGGCAAAGGAAGAGGGAAAGAGAATCGTGTACCCATTTCCAGGCTTCAGTACATTGGCGGGATCGATAAATACCATCTGGTTTCACTCATGTGTGATATTGAAGAAACAAAACGAACCAGCAAAGGAGGGAGAGAGAGAGAGAGAACCACAGAACAGCCTCTAACTCCAGAGCACACCCTGACGGCCACCAGAGGGGCGGGGAGGGGGTGGGCAGGTGGCTGCTGGGGGACAGGGGGTCCCGCAGGGAGGTGATGTATACCTGAGCTATGTTGCACTGCGAGCTCACTACGCCGGAATTCAATTTAAAGACCATAGTTCCAAAGTCTCATGAAATACACGTAGACAGCCGGGTCCTCACCAGCATATGCAAAAGCTGATCCCACTTCTCACCGAACGTCTAGTTGTATCAAGCAGGGGACCCTAGGGTCTGGTCCTGGAAGAGCTGCCTGTCCTCAGGCCCACGCCCATCCCCCTGATGAGCAAACTGAGGGCCTCTCACGCAGCCTGGGACGCAGCGCCTCAGGCACTGCCACTCCTAGATCCCGTCAGCAGACGGACGCTGGGGCACCCGCTGTGGGGCAGAGTCTGATGAGGGTCCGAAGCAGGGGAAGCGGAAGGTTGGAGAAGCGCTGAGTTTCCAAGCGTGTGCGGGGGCGGGGCAGGAGGGGGCATTACCCCGTGGGGCAGGAGGGGGCCTTACCTCGCAGAGGCCGACCACGCCGTCTCCCAGAACCTCCTCGGAACAGGGCTGCCGGTGCAGGGGGCGGCAGAGGACTCCGGAGGCCGAGGCCTCGGCAGTGGGCAGAAGCAGGGGGTCGGGATAGAAGAGGGGTGTGCCCTCTGAGCTCAGGGCCCCCCGCAGGGGCTGCTGGCAGGTGGGGCAGACGCGCTCTCCCTCGAGGTCCTTCCACGGAGGCACCATGGCCCAGGCGGTCCTCCTGTCCACAGGCCCCCCTTCTCCTGTGTGGTTCTGGAGGGGCCTGTGCACAGACCACCAGGACAAGAAGGCCCTGATGGAGGGGGACAGTCCATGGGCAGCAGAGGAGGCATGGCTCGGCCCCCCGGGGTCCGACAACTGCCCATTGTCTGCGACCAGGGCCGCGGCCCAGTCATGCACCCCATGGGTCTGCACCTGGCAGAGGTCTCTGCTAGGCCCCGACGCACACCCTCCAGCCTCTGAAAACCTCTCTTGATCTGTCCCGCGTGGGGCGCCAGCAGACGATTCGCAGCCACTTCTGTTGTCCTCTCCAGAGCCTTCTGTATTTGCAGAGCTCAGAGTGCCCGGAAGGCAAGACATCCTCAGCCTCAAAGCTGACTGTCTCCGACGGGTGGGCAGCGGAGAGAAGGGGATATTTTCAGGCATCCTCGCCCACCCGGGACTGCAGGAGCCTGGGGGCCACGGTGGCAGCGTGTGGCTGCGGCCATCGGCATCCATGTCTCTCCCTCTCGGTCAGTGTCCTTTCCTGGGCAACATGGATTCCACGATCAAAGCACGAAAGAGAAAGAGGGCGTGTAGGGCCAACCCCGGCCGGGCAAAGTCCGAGCGCCTCTTCCTTCCTTTCAGAGCGTCTCCAAAGAGGAGCCCAAGACGGCCGCCCTTGCCTTAAACATTCTCACTGCCACTTCTCCAGACCACTCGCCTCCCCTCGTGCTGCCCCTCCAGGCCGTCCTCTGGGCTGTCCAGGCAGAAGGCCTTCGGTGAAGGCTCTCCCCGGCGCGAGTCGGGAGCCCTGGGCCAGAGGGGAGGGGCCCCTCCTTCCTGGAAACTCGGGACTGCCGGGAAGGTGAAGCCCGAACCGCCACCGGGGTGGGGTCTAGGGCACTCGAGTGAGGTGAACGTTGGCTGGGGAAGGTGTGGCTGGTTTGCACCTGGGGAGGGAGAAGGTCTCGGTGTAAACAGGACGCAAGCGAGAGCCAAGTCCCCAAAGCCCCACCTGCGCAGCCCCTGTCGGGTGTCCCGGAAGCTGCCTCTCCGTGCGACCCGGGACGGCCCCGCCCACTGTCCTGGGGCTGACCCCCGCCCTGACCCCAGAAGTCCCTGACACCCGCCTGATGGCTCTGTTGCTGGCTGTGACTCTGGGCCCTGAGTCCAAACCCCACATGGAGTGGAGAAGTGACTAAATAATAAAATCTTTCAATAACAGGAAGAGGCTGGAAACGTGAGGTACTTGGGAGGGCCTCACTCCACGGCCCCTCCCTGTCACCCCCTCCCCGGCCGCAGCCAGTCACTGTCCCCAAGCCCAGGTCCCTGACTTCCCCTCGTCGCATGAGTGAGTTGGCATCCTTCTCAGTGTCCGCACCACCTCATCGTGCGGCTTCCCCCGAGCCGGGGAGCTCGAGCCCTCTCCACCTCCCTGCCAGTCCCCGTGAGCTGCCTCCCCAAACTCATCCGCTTGGGGGCTGTGTGCACCCCGCTTCTCCCCATCCCCCCGGAACACCCAGTACGGAGCCCCTTCAGCTCCGTGACTTGCTCGGTCCAGCACCTCCCTCTGAACCGTGGTAGACCTGGGATTTTGCCTCCTGAAATCAGCAACCCCGGCCCGGACCCGAGCTCCTCTGCCCGCATCTGTTCCTGTCTCTAGCCCTTGACCCTGCCACGTTCCTGTCCTGTTTCATGATGCCAGGTGGGGAGCCTGCCCACGGCCACACAGGGAACACGGAGAGCCGGGACCCAGATCCCAACATGTGTCGCGCTGACCACATGCTTCCTCGCCCAGGATGTCCCATCTCAGAGCTCAGCAGACGCTTGGTAAGTGGACCGGACATCAGTAGCTGGATTCTGGACAGACGGGGGCAGAACAGCACCTGACACCGTCCGGCCGTGTGTAGAGTCACTCGGTCCTATTCTTGGGTTTCCCACTGGCTAACTGAAAGACTACAAGGCAGGCGTCCGCCCTACCCACCTTCACACCAGCTCAAGAACATGTCGGCATGGACATCGTGCAGGGAAAGACAGAGTCGACCCCATTCAGAAAGACGTGCATGGAGGGAGCTCGGCCAGTGACACCTCGATGGCACTGCACGGTGGCAGATGGTGACTGTCCTCCAGACGGCGCATGTCACACACCAGAGACTAAATAACATTCTTGTCCAGTCTGTGTCAGTAAGAAACATCTTCAATCTCTCTGTGGAAAAAAAGCCACCATCACAACATCAAGAGACAAATGATCAAATCAAGCTGTAAAAACAAACATGTTTACAACGCTCGTCAAATTCAGACGGCTGCTTTGCCAACACAGGGAGACACAGGGAGCCTCCGAATACACAAGCAGTATTAGCTGTCGGTGGGAAAACTGGGAGCGTACGTGGACGCTTCACAGAAGAACCACAGAATATCTCTACCTCATAAACGATGCTCAATCTCGCTCACACGAAGAAAACCCCATTAAAGTGACACTGAAATCAAACGTCCGGACGATGAGAAGACAGGGTGGGTACTTTTCCCGGGGACCCCCACCTGCACATTTTAACCTGGGACAAAGTTTAAACCATTACTTAAGTATTTTAGTATTTTAGAAGAGGGACCATCAGGGGCTAGAATGATAAGATTCTAGACTCAGCAAAACGTCTGGGTGTCAGGACTCCTGGTGGCCCAGTAGGTGAAGCATCCGGCTCAGGTCATGACCCCAGGGTCCTGGGACCAAGTCCTGCGTCCGGCTCCCTCCTCCGTCTGGAGTCTGCTTCTCCCTCTGTCCCTCGCCCTGCTTGGGTGCGCTCTCTCTCTCCCTCCCTCTCAAATAAACAAAATCTTTCTTTTTTCTCAAATAAACAAAATCTTAAAAAAAAAGGAAGAGTGTAACTCAGATCCTCACTCCAGAGCTGGAGAGCTCCTGTTCCGGGCCCATGTCCCCTGACAGGCGACCACGCGTCACAGCTGGAAGTGGAGGGTGCGATTATCCCCTGCCCCACGGCCACGCAGCGTAGCCTCGCACAGAGCGCGTGCTCCGGGAGGTCTTGAGCGAGTTGAGCTGCTGTAACATATTGCAGTCAGGAGTCGCGTTGGGTGATTTGCCCCGTTTCCGCCTGCTTGGACCCCTGGTTGCCGCCTCGCTGGGAGGGAAGGCCCGCGTCCGCCTTGCGGCCGCTCTGAACTCCTCACGTTAGTGTGAGCCCCGCTGGCCGGTTTCCTGCTCACCCTCGGGGGCCCCGCCGACAGCAGGGCAGGCTGTCCACCGCGTGACCGCTGCCTCCCCGGAGGACGGCCGGCGGAGACCCGGCCCCAGGCCCGTCCAGGAGCAGCTCCGAGCCCAGATCCCCTCTGATCTGCACTCAGGCGTGCGGGGGGACGCTCCCCCTTGCTGCCCTACCACCTCACTTACCACCCTGGGACCTTTGCCACCGCCAACCCACGACTTCAGCTCCTGCCTCGCTCCCTGAGCGATGGGATTAAGTCTCCCCTTCTTTGCACGCTCTCCTCTAGCTAACACAGGGGTGGGCATCTCAAATGCTCCTTCTGAAAGTCTCCAATTAAATCCTAACCAGGAATCCTCGGGACGTGTCCTCAGCCTGCCTCCAAATTGACCACTCAGAAACGTTCCCTCATTGGGAGTCCCACACTGGAAACTGCCTTCTCTGCTGGCCCCTAGGTTCCCTTTCCCCTGCTGTGGCCGTCCCTGGAAGGACAGCTCCCCGTGCTGGGACGTTGGGGTAAAGGCCACAGCCAGCCGTCCCCTCTGTCCCTTGGCAGTGGCGCTGACACGGGGCCGTGGCCTCCCTGAGCCCCAGAGCCAGCCAGATCCTTCCTCCTGCCCCTTGGAGACATCATCAGCACCCCAAATTCAAGGTAGCTTCTGAATTATTCTTACCTGGTTCCCTGCCCCCCAGTCTGGCACAGGTGAAGGAGGGGTCCTTCAGCCGTGCGGGGCCCTGTCTCTCTGTGAGAGGCAATTGGTGCTGTCCCAACACAGGACGCAGATCTGCGCACCTCTCTGGAGGGGACCACGCTCCACGCTGCCCAGACCCAGGGGCGCTGTGACGTTCCTTTCAAGGATGGTTTCCAGAGGTGGGGATGGTTGAAAATAGGTGATGGGGCGCCTGGGCGGCTCAGTCCTTGGAGCATCCAACTCTTGATCTCGGCTCAGGTCATGATCTCAGGATCCTGAGTTCGAGCCCCACGTGGGCTCCATGCTGGGTGCGCAGCCTACTTTAAAAATAAATAAAATTAAAAACTTAACTAAAAAATAAAGAAAATAAAAAGGATAGCTTTAAAGCTGGCATTGTAATTCCTCAGGGCAAGAGATTCCCGCCTGAGGCACGTTAACTCAGTGTGTAGGTTTGGGGAGGAGGAGGGGCACACAGCCGTGCAAGCCAAGCGGAAGAAGGGTCCGGCCCGGGAGAGACAGCCGGCAGGGCGGCCAGAGCCGGGGGCCAAGGCAGGAGGCTCGCGGGTAAAATGTCAAAGAAGTGAGAACGGAGCCTCAAGTGTTCTGCTCTGGAATTAGGAAACGGAAGGTCAGGGGCGCAGGAACTGCAGCTGCGAGACTCAGGGGATACCTCAGGACCGTAGCGAAAGCTGGTCTCCTGGAGGCCCCGGGATTCTACCCGATGGCACGGAGGCCGCGGCCTGAAAGGAAGGCGAGAGTCCTCCTCCAGGTGGTTAAAGGGTCCTGGAGTCCTAAACTCCGTGTGATCCCACTCGTGTGGAGCACATGCACAGCGGGAGGACCACAGGGGGAGGAGGGAAAACTGAAGGGGGAACTCAGAGAGGGAGACGGACCATGAGAGACGCTGGACTCTGGGAACCAAACCGAGGGTCACAGAGGGGCGGGGTGGGGTGACCGGGGGATGGGCACGAAGCAGAGCATGAGTGGTGATAGGCCCTTGGAGATACACGCAACTGATGAAAGACTGACCTCTACCTGTGAGACCCATAATACACTGCGTGTTAATTTAACTGAATTTAAGTTAAAAATAAATAAAATTAGCTGAAGCTGGTGGAATAAAAGAACATGCGGAGTAGCTGCTCCTGAGAATCCCAGACAGACCAGCCTTCGTGGATACTTTGACAGTCACGGTTGTAGGAAGAGCTGTACGCCCCAGGGGCACCTGTGTGCAGGGGTGGGGGTGCTGACTGTCAGCCCTGGGTTGGAAACACCTGTTTCAAACAAAGGACAGAACTACGCAATTAGCCCCTTCTCTGGAACTGGGGACTTTGTGAACCTCCAGTTCCAGACTTCATGGAGGGAGGCATGCAGTGTTGGGAGGTGAGGCGGGTGAGGGCGGGCAGTGTGGCGGCCAGGGTGCACAGCGGGGGAGCACACGGGACGGTCCTCCACCAAGCTCCTCATTCCCACTGGCCCTTCCCAAGCCCCACCCCGCGATGTACCCCAGCCACGTGTCCATATGGTCCCGCTCGTTTATGCAACGTGCAGAACATATTAGAACCGCAGTGCAGATTGCCATGTCTTCTATTTATTTTCCTTTGTGTCAGGTGGCATTTTGGGGGGCGATCCAGCGGGAGAGAAACAGAGGCTTACGTGGTTTGGCGGTGCTGAGATATGGGGGTTCATCAGTTCTTGCTGGGTGTCTTTGTGTAGAAAGGGCTTTAAGGAACACCTCTGCCGTCCACTGACACCACTCAGCCGACTTCGGGGCAGAAGCGCCGGGCCCAGTGGATGCGTCATGGTAAGACTACGTCGTGTGCCTCCCCGAGCCGGCACATCCTCCCCAGCCTAGACACGGTCGACTGAAAGTGCACGATTCAGGCCATCGGTGTCTGGTCAAAGTGGACCTTCCCTTCTTCAGGAATATATCTATCCCTGTTTGTATTACTCTATACAATTATCTACAGCATAAAATAAAATTACATTTCACATATTTTTGTATGAAATCAACAGAAGTTGTTCTGATATCAGAAAGTGAACAAAAGGGAAAAAATTTCAGATCAAACCCAAATCAACAGCTGAGGAGGAAATAAATTTTTAACTAGAAGAAGACACTCCTAGAGCCCTTGAAAATCAATTGAGGAAGAAGAATAAACCTACAAGCACACCGAAATTTTTAAAATTTCATGTTGATTTAGCATGAAATACTGGCATCCACAAAGAATCTAGAACTCATAAAACACTTTTGCAACAAGGAATTAAAAATAAACACATCGATGACCTTCAGCAATTTAAGGTTTGTCACTGCCCAAGAAAACTTGAAATGCCCTGAAATCATAGAGCTCATGTAAGAATCTCTTGACAGAAGTTTTCCCCAAGTTAACAATACTGAAAATCGACATTACCAATAATCACTATAAAGCTGAAATTAACTTTTCTAAACTTTCCATTTGAAAGCCTGCTAGAGGAAATACCAATTTATTCACTCTTGTCGGAGAAAATGTATTTAAAAATTCCTGTCAAATAAAGATGGAATCAAAAGGTACTAAGCTAAAAATAGAGGGAAAATATACAAGTGGTCAGACAGTTAAAAATGTGTGGTTGTTTTGGTGTTTGTGGTCAGCTTTTTAACATTTTTTTAAAAGATTTTATTTATTTATTTGAGAGACAGAGATCACAAGTAGGCAGAGAGGCAGGCAGAGAGAGAGGAGGAAGCAGACTCAGAGAGCCTGATGCGGGGCTCAATCCCGGGCCCCTGGGATCATGACCTGAGCTGAAGGCAGAGGCTTTAACCCACTGAGCCACCCAGGCGCCCCAGCTTTTTAACATTTTTAATTCGTCATCGTTACAAGTAAATGTTCCCTTTGGCTCGTTTACATTTTCTCATTTTGAGATCCTTTTATCTTTTTATTTTTTTCCATTTTATTTTGCGGGACTTGAACTCACCCCTGAGATCAAGGGTCACACGCTCTCTCCCCTGGGCCAGCCAGGGAGCCCAGTCCTCTTTCCTGACGGGGGTCTAGCAGTGCGTCTGCTTCAAGCCCCACCAACCTGGGGCCGCCCCCAGTCCTCCGGCCCGGGCAGTCTGGGGACCCTGAGCCGGCCACAGCAGGTGCGGGCAGCGGCAGGTACGTGGCGCGGCAGGCGGGGCGCAGCGGCAGTTAGCGGCCGCGCCGGGTGCAAAGCGGGGTGCGCGCCCCGCCAGGGAGCCCAGCGCCCCGCCCTCAGGAGCCCGCGTTCGGGCCTTTTCCGTCCACCCGCGCGGCCTCCGACTTCCAGGCAGGGCTCCCCTGCATCGAAAGTGGGGCAACAGTATCGGGATTGCCCCCAATCCGTTGATTTTTTACAACGCCCGGAGTCCCCCAGGCGCGGGGGCGCGCGCCTGGCTCCTTCCCGAGCACGCCCACCGGCCGCCCGCGCCCAAGCACCCCAACGTTCCTAACGGCCTCCGACCGCCGTCACCCAACGACAGACAGTCCCCCGACCGGGGCCACTCGGCCCCCACACGCAGCCACCCTCCGCCGCGGAGCCGCCGCCCAGGGGACAGTGCCCCGAGTGTCCGCGCCCACCCCGCCCGGCCCGTCTGTCCCGTCGGACCCGCGCACCCGGCCCTGCGCGCCCGGCCCTGCGCACCCGGCCCTGCCCGGAGCTGCCATCTCCGTCGTACAGATGGAGCGGCGCGCCCCCCGCGTCCTGAAAGGCTGGTCACCAAGGCCAGTCCCGTAATGGACTCTGGCAAAGATCAACACCGGCTTTCCCGCAGAGAGGCAGCCTCGGAAAACCGCCTCCGAGCAGGTTCGCGGCGGGACCCTCAGCCCTTCCAACACCCTGCCCCAGTCCACTTAGCAAAAGCTCTCGGAGCGGTTCAGCCCAAACCAGTGGACGGAAGAAGCAGTGTCCAGAAGCGGAGGCCGCCGAAATCTTTGCTCGCTTACAGGTTTTTAATGCATCATTAGCACCACGGGGCGTTTTCTGTTTGGCTCCTCTTTCTGCCTCTAGAGCGGACTCCGCTCCAACCTCCTGTCACATCCTGGTCTGCAAACTGAGACCTATCAGGGGCCCTAATGTCACAGCGCTGCTCCTGATGCGGGTGCTGCACGGAGCTAGAATCCGGGGGCCCCCACCTGCGCGCCCACGGGCTTCCTGGTCCTGAGCCTGGTCAGGAAGGCTGATCCGACCCCAGCTCTTCTGGACGCAAGATTCGGGGTGCGGGGGGCTGTGTGCGAGCTCAAGACTGGCCTGCTAAGGGAAGCAAAGACAAGCAGGTGTTCTGAAGCCAGCCCCCGGGGAAACCAGAGCCTGGGTCAGAGGGGTTTCCGTCTCCACCGGTGCGCTGAGGAATTGCGACTTCCTGCAAGTGAAGACAACTAAAAAGTCTGGATAAAATATTTTTGAAGTGTCTGAAAAATTAAAATTCGGGAGAGGAAAGGGTGCTGTAGAGGGGAGCCTGGCCCCTGGGGTTGCTTCTGTCTGGGGACATTTGCTGATTGCTGCAGGCTGCTGAGATCCCAAGCTGTATTTCGGGCAGCCTTTAAAGGAGCTAGAAATGAAGTCCCAGGCCCCTAAATCTCGTGCTGACCTTGTTTAAGGTGACTCTTGGCTTGTGTTAAAAACGAAAATCTTCCTGGGAAGAAACTTAACATCATTGTAGGCTTTGAATGACTTTTTCATATACTTTTCCAAATATCTCGCTCACAAGCAGAGATAAGTGGGCTCCAGAGGGAGAAGAGAGCAGGACTAACAGGATGGGACCACGGGGGCTTCAGAAATCCGGGCTGCTGGACACAGACCAAGCGGCAAACGTGCTGATGCTACACTCCGGGAAATCAAAGTCGAGCTGGGAACACGTGGCAGACAGCCAGGAATTATAACAAGTGGCAGAGCAGAATTGGAGAAAAATCTTTTTAAAAGACTGACACAGTGTGGAGCCCCAAAGTCCTGAAGTCATGGGAATGGATTCTGGTGGGCTCGGTGGCTCAGGGTGAGCCCAGGAAGTGGGAAGATCTTGGCATCTGGAGAGAGCAGCTCCCTGCTTCCCGACTGGCTTCCTTCACAACAAAGTGACAGAGCCAGAAAATAAAATAGTAATATCATTCTTATGATGTAATTCCATTTTTTTAAAAAAGATTTCATTTATTTGAGAGAGAGTGAAAGAGCGTAAGAGGGGGAAGGCAGAGGGAGAAGCAGACCCCTGCGAGCAGGGAGCCTGATGAGGGACTCCACCCCAGACTC
Source organism: Mustela lutreola (assembly GCF_030435805.1). Lineage (NCBI taxonomy): Eukaryota > Metazoa > Chordata > Mammalia > Carnivora > Mustelidae > Mustela > Mustela lutreola. Next base: position 158,681,508 of record NC_081295.1, read on the forward strand.
CAGGATCATGCCCTGAGCGGAAGAAGTCGCTCAACCAACTGAGCCACCCAGGGACCCCTGATGTAATTTAATGTTTAAAGAGTTATACACTTACACACTTTTTTAAAGATTTTATTATTTGAGAGAGAGCACGAGGTGGGGAGGGGCAGAGGGAGAGAGAGAAGCAGACTCCTTGCTGAGCAGGGAGCCCGATGCGGGACTCGAGCCCAGCACTCTGGGATCATGGGATGAACTTGATCCCAGGACCCCAAGATCATGACCTGAACTCGATTCCAGGACCGAGATTCTGACTGGAACGTGATCCCAGGACGCTGGGATCACTACCTGAGCCAAAGGCAGACGCTTGACCGACTGAGCCTCCCAGATGCCTCACACTTAAATTCACTTAGTTCAATAATTAAGACATAAAAAAATGTCCGTCGAGAGGATTTACAAGCACCCTGCCTCTACTCACCCCTCGGCCACGACCCCATCCCTGTCACACAGGAAACTCTCTTGTTTTCTGTGTGTCCTTCCAGTGTTTCTTTAGCAGTAAATCAAGTATATTATTTGTGTTTCTCCCTTTTACTAGCAAAATTTTGCACCCTGAGCGTTGTATTTTCAGTTAACGAGGCAGCCTGAAGATCTTTGTCACTTCAGCACAAAGGCCTCTATAAAATCCTCAGTTAACATAGCAACAAGAATCACTATCTTGCCCCAGGAGCCGGGGTGGGTTCCGAGGACAGCAAGATGGAGAGACATGGTCATGGGAGCCTTGACTCTCCCAGTCTTAGAGGGGAAGCCTGCCAGGGATTCAGCTTTGGGCAGGACGACGCCGCGTCCCCGTGCGCACCGTGGACTCATGGCAACAGCCAGCCGAGGTCCCACGGCGCCGCACATGGTCCGCTCGTTGGGATGCCGGTGAGCGCAAGGCTGCCTGGCAGGAGACTGACGGCCTTGTCCCCGCAGACGGGGCCTGTGCAGCTAAAGAAGGGGTGTCGGGGGCCCCTGTGAAGCCACCAGGAAAGCAGACAGACAGAAAAACTGTCCATTTTAACAGCTTCTTTTCTGTCTTCGTCTAAAACCAATAAAATGTCTTTTTTTTTTGACAAGTTAAAAACATGACTAAGAACATTTTTACCACAACTAAAAGAAGGAAATCTTGGAAGATTGGAAGACTGAAGTAACTATCCCGTAGACGAGAATAGAGTTTCTTTTCTGCGGGAAAAGTTCAGAGCCCTTGGACATTCACCTTTTTACCCAAGGCCAGGGTCAGAAGCCTCTGATCAAAGGCCATTCTTTTTTTTTTTTTTTTTTTTTTTTTTTAACAATCTCTACACCGAACATGGGGCTCAAACTCACAACCCTGAGATCAAGGTCCATGCTCCACCTGCTGAGCCAGCCAGGGTTGTGCGGTCTCCAGGAAAGCCTCCACCATCCCAGGCATACCTTCCAGGGGAGCTGACGGGCTTGGCCTTCTGTACCCCCCAAGCCAACCCCTGTCTAAGTAGAAAGATTGGGAAACATGCAAAAGATTATTCCAGCCGACGGCCAAGGAAACTCACTTGTGGTGTCGTCAGATAAAACATGGAGAGGAAGCTCAGCAAAACTTGAATTTCAGATAATTTTGTTAGTATGTCTCAAATAACTGCATTATTCATTCTCTGAAATTCAGACTTAACTGCGGGTCCCGTACTTTTTCTCTGCCAAGTCTGGCATCTGACTTGACACATGTGGGTGACAGAGAATCCATCCGAGGGGACAAAACAGTTTGTCCTGAGAGGAGCCAAAGATGAGTCTGGGCAGAGGTGGGGAGGCCGCCGGAGGCCGTTAGTGCAGACGCTGTCCTGCAGACACCGCAAGGGGACGGAAGCTTTGGTGTAAGATTTGTCGTGTTATTTTCTAATTGTAAAAGCACGTACATTAACTGCAGTACATCCAGAGCACGAAGGGGAGATGATAATCAGCCTAACTCTGCTGGCCCGCCGTGACCGGGTGCACACGTCGCTGGAAAGCGCCCTCCAGCAGGCCTACCCGCTGGGGCCTGTTCGGGCGCCCTGCTGAGCATGGAACCCTTCCCTCCTCCTCCACCGCCCTTCCTGCTTCCCCTTGCCTCCAACATAGTCTCGTCTGGTTGGCTGACTCGTCCGGCTGTCCCCGATGGCCAAGGTCACCGGCGCCCAGAGCTGTGTCCAGCGGGTAGAAATGCCGCCCGGAGGGGTGCATGGTGGGGTTGGCACTGGAGGAAGCAGCCGGCCCGGAACAAGACTGTGGCGGGGACACGGAGGCGGGAAGCATGACTGTGGGGGGTGGTGCACGGAGCAGGAAGCCCCCTCCCACAGCTCCTCGAGGAGCTGGGCACTGAGAGCTGGTGGGGAGACACAGGCCCGCCCATAGACCTGTGGATAGGGGAGTTAGTCTGGACGTCCGTTAGAGCTGCCTCACTGCGTGGTGTAAGCAACGTATTTATTTGCTCAGGGTTCTAGGGGTTAGAAGTCCAAGATCAATGTGGTTTGGGGCCTCTCCCCTTAGCTGGCCACCGGCCAGCTTCTTGTTCTGTCCCCACACGGCCGTTGCCGCGTGCAGAATACTGCTGGTATCTCTGTGCTCACAAGGACACCAGCCAGATTAGATTAGAGCCAGCCTCCGCGGCCTGCTCCTTCCCAAGCCCTGCGGTTTAGGACTTTGACATGTGGGCCACGCCCCTGCACTCAAGTCCCCCCTGCAAACACCAGCTTGTCATCTGCCCCTCCAGCTGTGGGATTCCTCCCGAAGGCGGTCCGTCCATCCGTGGGGGCCTTTATCAAAAGGGCTCCGAGCTGGGCTCCGCGAGCTGCCCTGACAGGCTCTGACAGGGCTCTGCTGAGATCCTTAGCGGCAGCGCCATTTCCTGCCAGTCTGCTCTGACGTCATGTACTGCGCAAGTAGTGTGATGCCTGGGGGTGGGGGACACACAGTGTTAGGGTTCCCCAGAGAAACAACCAGTATGATGTCTGCAGAGAGGGTTTAGGAAATGGGCTCAGGCGGTCGTCAGGACCAGCCAGCGTGAATTGGCGGTGGCGGAGCGGGGGGTGCAGGCCAGCAGGTAGAGAGCCCAGGACGACTTGATGCTGCAGCTGGAGGAGAATTCTCAACGGCCCCCACCCCAGGGAGGGTCACCGTACTCAGAGTCCGCTGGTTTACACGTTAATCTCACCTAAACACATCCTCACGGCAGCACCTGGACCAGCATGAATCTGACACCTGGGTCCTGAAGCACGGCTAGATTCGCAGTGAAATTACCCAGTCCGGTGATTTAAACAAGCTCTTGATGTTTTCTTTGGAGAAAAATCTGTTCAAGTCTTCTGCCCACTTTTAATTGGATTATTTGTTTTGGGGGTGTTGAGTTGTAGAAGTCCTTTATGGAGTTTGGATAGTAACCCTTGGGATTTCATTCATATGTGGAATTTAAGAAACAAAACAAATGAGCAAAAGGGACAAAAAGAGAGGCAGACCCAGAAACAGACTCTGAACTACAGAGAACACACGGATGGTCACCAGAGGTGGGGGCGGGGTGGGGGGAGCAGGTGATGGGGTGAAGGAGAGCACCTGTCCTGTCGAGCAGAGCAGAGGGGCCTCTACGGAAGTGCCGAACTGCTGTATTTACACCTGAAATCGATACTACACTGTATGTTCATGAACAAATTCACTAATAAAAAGTAAATTTGGGGGCGCCTGCATGGCTCAGTACGTTAAGCCTCTGCCTTCGGCTCGGGTTGTGATCTCAGGGTCCTGGGATCGAGCCCCGCATCGGGCTCTCTGCTGAGCGGGAGGCCTGCTTCCTCCTCTCTCTCTGCCTGCCTCTCTGCCTACTTGTGATCTCTGTCTGTCCAATAAATAAAATCTTTAAAAAAAAAAACTAAAAAATTTTTTTAAATGATCCATCCCTTTAGATAACTGAGTGGAGTGAGGACCAGGTCTTTTTGGGCTTCTACCCCGACCCTGCTAGCAGCTAGATTGGAGCTGGGGTGTTAGGCAGCCTGCGATTTCCCCTGGCAGAGGGCGACATGCGAGGCTGCCGTGGAACCCGCCCCCCCCCCCATCTGCACTGGGACAGCAGCCTCTACACGATGCTCATGTGTTTTATTTATTTATTAAGTAGGTCCCACACCTAAGGTGGAGCCTAACACAAGGCTTGAACTCACAACCCTGAGGCCAAGACCCGCGATCAAGACCTGAGCTGAGATCTAGGGTCAGGTGCTTATGAGACACAGCCACCCGAGTGCCTCTCCTGATGCGTCTCTCCAGGGAAGAAAAGCAACCACACAGATGTTGGTTTTTTAATCCCATGACCGTTCTGGTTTTGAGCAGTTCAGTCCCTGTTAAATTGCACTAACTGTTACTTACGAATGGACTTTATGAGCCCATGCATTGACTTTTATGGTTGCTTTTCACCGGTCTTGGTTTGCATGTGTCGGATTCTGCAGAGGACTTTCGATTCTGCAGTCCCTGTGCGTGGGGTCAGATGAGAACCTCACCCAGTCCACCAATTCCGCACACATTTCAGCCACCAAGGTAGTTCAAACAGAGCTGTTTTTATTTCAGTTTCTAATTCTTGTTTTTTAAAAGATTTTATTTGTCAGAGAGAGCCAGTGCATGAGCACAAGCGGGCAGAGCAACAGACTCCCTGCCCAGCAAGAAGCCCCATGCGGGACTTGATTCCAGGACTCTGGGATCATGACCCAAGCCGAAGGCAGCAGTTCCACCGACTGAGCCACCCAAGCGTCTCTCTAATTCCTGTTTCTAATGAAGCAAAATTTGTCTCTCCTCGGGGAGCCAGGGACAGGATTCCTCTGTGCAGGCCTCCCTTTACCTAACTGCCACTCCACAGTCCTATCCCGAATCTGGAAACATTCTGCTTTTCTCAATGTGCTTCCTGGCCACCACTCGCTCACCGCTTACATCATTCCCTTGACGCCTTCTGACCGAAGACTGCGACCATTCACACTCCTACCAGCAACGTGTGAAGGGTCTGATTTGTCCCCATCCTTATCAGCTTTTACTTAAAAAATAAAACCACCAATCTGGCAAGTACAAAGCTTTACCTCATTATTGTGTTTGTATCTCCTTATTTGTATTTTCCTGAGTTCTAGGGACTTTGAACTTTTTAATTTCAGAATTTAGGAATTACTTTGAATTTACTTTTATCCTTTATTCATTTTTTAATATTTTTCCCTTTTTAACTGAACTGTTTTATTTTGAAAATGTTAATATGGAAAAGAATAGAAAATCACATAATAAGCATCCTTGTAACCGCAGCCCAGAGTTAACAGATGTGAATATTTCACCATATTTGCCTCAGGTTTTTGTCAAATAAAATTAGATGTTAGAGATGTACTGGAGGCGCTACACCTTTTCCTGTCCCTCCCAGAACAAATGCAGTCACATGTCTAGTGTGTGCCCCAGGCCTTGTGTTTATGTTTCCATCACTTATATATGGGGCCATGAACCCTATGGAGTATTTGCTGTGTTTCTACATGTGCATAAATGAGGGGTTCCTGGGGGGGGCTCAGTGGGTTAAAGCCTCTGCCTTCAACTCAGGTCACAATCTCAGAGTCCTGGGATTGAGCCCGGCATCGGGCTCTCTGCTCAGCGGAGAGCCTGCTTCCCCCTCTCTCCCTGCCTGCTTATGATCTCTCTCTCTCTGTCAAATAGATAAAGTCTTTAAAAAAAAAAAAAAAAAGGGTGTGTGAATGATGTCATGCTCATTATTGTGCTGAGACCAAGCCATATGAACAAACACAAATCCATGGTTTTCCAGCTCGGGTTCTGCCCCCCAGGGCAGACATGAAGGGCACAGGAAGACTTCCCACCCTGGACCCGCCTTATAAGAAACGCTGAAACGTGGTCTTTAAGCTGAGATGAAAGACCACTAATTTGTAAAATGAAAACCTAGGAAAATAGCACACTGGTAAAGCCAGGCATAGAGTCCGACTCAGAACACTGTAATGCAACTACTTAACACTCGCATAAAGGTTAAAGGACGAAAGTATTAACAATAACCATAACTACAATAACTTGATCATGGATGCTCAATAAAAAAAATGTAAATTGTGACATCAAAAAGCATAAAAGGGGGAGTGAAGGGTAGTCTTCTGTACGTGATCAAAAGTAAGTTGTTACCACTTTGAAGCAGACTTTCACAACTATCAGATGCTTCAAGAAAGCCTCAAGTGACACAAGGCTTGTCACCTCTCGTAGATGCGCACGCCATAGAGGGAAAGGAATCAGAGCTTGGCGCCATGGAAAATCACCAGTTCACAAAGGGAGGGAGCAACGCAGGGAAAAGGGAGCTACCGAACATCCGGAAAACAATGAACAAGACGGGAACACTAAGTCCTTACCTATCAACAATTACTTTACATGGAAACGGATCAAATTATTCAATCAAGAGGCACAGCGTGGCTTACTGGGTGGACAAGACCCAACGGTCAGTGCCACCGGCGGAAGACTCCCGCGTCGGTGGGAATGTCAGTGGGTGCAGCCAGTGTGGAAAGAACTATGGGGGTTCCTCACAAAGTCAAAAGTAGAACTACCGTACAATCCAATAATTCTATTGCTGAGTATTTCCCCAAAGCCAATGAAAACGTTCATTTGAAGGGACAGATGCGGTCCTGTGTTTATGGCAGCACTACATGCGACAGCCCAGAGAGGGACCAGCCCACGCGTCCGTCTGTTCACAAATGCACGTACCCATCAAGGCAGTACACACACACAATGGAACATTCCTCAGCCACGAAAAAGGAGACCTTGCCACTTGCCACAACAGGGAAGAACCTAGAGGTATCACGCTAACTGAAGTAAGTCAGACAGAGAAAGGATTTCACGTACATGTGGTAGAAAGAAACCAAACACACAAAGAAACAGAAACATACTCATAAATGCAGAGAACAAACCAGCATTTGGCATGAGGAGGGAGGTGCAGGGTGGGCACAACAGAGAAGGGGCTGGGGAGGCACAGACCTCCGGGGTTACAGTACGGACGTCACCGTGACGGAAAGTCCAACACAGGGAGCACCGTGAGGACTGATGTCACAACAGTGCGATGACAGACGGTAACCGTACTTGCGATGGCGAGCACGGCGCGATGGGTAGAATCCGGACAAAGGAAACGGTATTTACATGTGTGTGTGAGTCCATGAATGCCCTTCAGCCATCTGAGGGAAGGAAACCCTGCCATCTGCCGCAGCAAGGCTGGTCTTGAGGGCATGGCGCTGAGCCACTTCCAGGGGAGGACAGACGTGGTGTGTTCCCTGTCTCTGTGGAGCTAACGACATGGCACTCACGGAGACGCAGGCAGTGGTCGACCGGCTGGGAGAAGTGGGGACCCGCTGGTCAGAAGGCACATGCTTCCCGTTAGAGCACGGATCTGTGCGCATGGGGGCTACAGTTAACAACACCGACCCTATACTTGGAAGTGACTGCACGCATAGATGGCTGGTGTCCTTACCAAAACAACAGCAAAATGGTAATTATGTGGGGTGAAGGATGTGTTTACTGATCTCACCGTAGTAGACATCTCACAACACGTAGGCGCATCAAATCATCATGTTGTGCGCCATAAACCTTCGCGATGTTCCACGTCATTATCTCTCAGTAAAGCTGGGGGAGGAAAAGGTGCAGGCCTCCAGGGGCCGGGCAGACAAGAGGTAATAGGGAGCAGCGGGACGGTAGCCACGGTCTCCAAAGGCATTTACATTGCCATTATTTTTAAAATCACCAAGCCAGTCAAGAAAAACCTGTCTAAAAGGTGAATTCTGGGGGTGCCTGGGGGCTCAGTCGGTTACGGGCCCAACTCTCGACCAGTTCTGTTCCTTTTAGCGTTTGTTCTTCTCGGACAGGCAACACCTGGGGAGAGAACACTCCTGGACCCCTTGTCGCCTTGATAAGCAGAAGCCGCAGGTTAAGGCACCCACCACGCCCCGGGCGGCAGGAACAGCTGTCTGCCGCTGTCGGCGAGGGGCGTGCGGAAGCCTTCCCGCCGCAGGCCTGCGGGAGGGGCATCTCTGCAGCGGGGGGGGTGGGGGGGTGCTCCTGGGCACCCTGGGGCGTGAGGCCCCGGACAGGGCGCAAGGTGCAGCCCGACGGCGCAGGGTGCAGCCCGACGGCGCGCGGGGCCGGCAGCTCCGCTGGGTCCTGGGGCCTGTCTTCCGGGGAATGAGCTCCGCTTCCGCTTCTCGGTGGACCGGCCCAGGGGTGAACTGAGGCCGCGGAGGGCCTGGGGCGGGGGGAGGCAGCGACGGGCGGCACGGTCTGCGCGCGGTACTCAGACCCGCACAGACGCGGAGGGGCTGCGGCCTCGCGCCCGCCCCGCTGCTCTTCCCCCGCGCGCCGTTCCGCGCCCGCCCCCGGGCTGCGCCCCCACCCCGTTCAGTCTCGCCTCCACCCCTCCCGCTCCGTCCCGCGCTCAGCAGCGCTTTCTGGCGGGATTTCCGCGGCTTTGCTCCGGTCTCCTGCCCTGCCCCAAAGATGCAGAACGACTACTCCTGCGTCACCAAGCCCCGCCTCTCAGCTCCCCGGTGCCCTCCTACTGCGGGCCTCGCGGGCTGGGAAAACCACCCTCCAGCGTTGCCCCTAGGGACGGTTTCCTTAAACCCAGCAGCTCGGAGAGCGCAGGCCTGGCGGAGGGGGGACCCGCCGAGGAGAACAGCGCGTAGAGGGGCAGGGGGGCTGGTGGACGGGTGCGGCCCGTGGGGGGGGGGCGGAGGGTGCGGCCGTGGGGGGGGCGGAGGGGTGCAGCGCGTCGGGGGCGCGAGCGGAGGGGTGCAGCGCGTCGGGGGCGCGGGGGCGGCGTGTGAACCAATGAGCGCGGCGTCGCGGGGCGGGGGCCGGGCGGGGGCCGTGAAGACTCGCAGAAGGGACGCGGGTGTGCCCGGGCACCTCCGGGAAGGAGGAGCGGGGGCGCCCAGCGCTCCGCCCCATACTCGGCTCCTGACTGGGCGGCGGTGCGCGCTCGCGGGTAAAGTGCGCCCTGAGAGCCGAGGCCTCCGTGTCCCACTCTCTCCTTTTTCGCTATTAGCCGAGGCAGCACTTTCGCCCGGCGAGGGGGCCCGAGAAGAGTAAACCCTGGCCTAGCCCATCCCTAACCCGACCAGGCGGCTTCCTCACACCCTCCTCCTCCATCTCCCCCAGCCCCTCACCAGCCGCAGAGTGAGGGGTGTGCCATAACCGGGAGACAGCGAGGCCCCAGTCCTAAGTGTCCAGCAGAGCCTGCAACCACCGCTGCCGTCGGGTCGGGGCACGGCCCCTCTAGTGGGGGCAGACTAAGACTCCAACCCAAATAACAGTCCACGCATCCCTGTCTTGGCGGGGCTCCGCTGGAAAACTACCCGCGTTCAGCAAGTCTGAGCCTCGACACCTCTTAGGTCTGCCCCGAATCTTGCTTTAGATGTGAGAATCAGGGACCCCAGGAGAGGGGAAGGAGGAGGGGACTCCTTCACCCGTGAGGCGCCCCCGCTCTGCACCCACACAGCAGCACGTGGTGAGATTAGTGCTCAATTACAAGGAGGCTACGACATCTCTGGGGACAAGGAGGGCGTGGCTGGAAAGAGAAAGCCTCGGTCCGGCAGCATCCGGCGTGGAGATGGGAGGTAGGGGGCTGGACAGCCTGACCCGGGGCTTCCCCTTCCTCCTCACCATCCCGCAGCCCCCAGGACTCTGGAAGAGGCCTCGGCCCACCCGGACCTCGTCATTTTCCCGGGTCTGAAGACATTAGCTCTGGACGCCCCTCCTCCGGGCGGCTCGGACGCACCCACGGATCCAGCGCGTGCGCCGGGCGGTATGGTGCGCGGGGGTGCCCTAAGCCTCTCCGCAGGCTCCACGCCTGGGAGGCGGAGCTCCGCGGGGCCTGGGGCGGGACCTGGCTGGCGGGCGTGGCCTCGAGCTGAGTGTGGGCGAGGAGCCCGGCAGGCCGCAGGGCTGGGCGCCCGCCAGGACCGCGCTCCGGGGTGTGCCCTGGTGCGTCGTCGAGGATCCCGAGTGCGGGATGCGGCCTTCCACGACCCCCACCAGCAACCGCCGCTACACCGTCCACGCCTCCTGCCCTCTGCAGGTGCCTGTTTCACGTCGCTCGGACGGTCCTGACCTGGAACTGTTCCTTTGCCTTCCTCTCCGCCTCCGCCCCGTTGTCCCCTCACTTTGGGTTGTGCTGTCCAGGACCCCTTGAAAAATGTTACCTCTAAGTGCTACCTAGGCCAGGCGCGAAGTCTCTGACCCCGCCCTAAATGTCCCTTCTTGCCTCCGGTCTCCTTCTCCCCACCACGCCTGTGTCCGCCAGGACGCGCGAAACACGGGAACAGACTCCGCACACGGCTGTTCATTGCTGCACAATGTGCGATAGGACAGACCAGACCGGACACAGAGCCAGCAGGCTGTGATGGAAACACTGCATCGGGAAGGACCTAGCTGCGTCCTGTGGCCGCGCAGACACAGAGGAGGCACAGCAGCACGGGGCCACCCCACTCTCCTCCCTCCTCCGTCACCCCCTTTCCCCAGGCCCCCAGCGGACACTGGATGTAGCCTTGGCCCATCTGGATCTCATCCTTCCTGAGGATCTGAAGAACCTCCCCTTGGACAGTAGTTCTCCAAGAGACTCAGCCAGGTCTGCCCCTCGCCTCCATTTTGCAGATGAGGAGTATAGGATGTCCTCCAGGATCTATTAACTTAACAAGGGGGGGGGGGGACAGCAAGGTGGGAACAGACACCTCAGAGAAATGTAAAATACATATTTGTCTGCTTACTTACAGTTTTATAAGCGGAAGTGTAAACAAAAGGCTAACCAAAACAGTGACCTATGGGGAGAGGAAAACCAGGGGGTAGAGACGGAATTGGTCTTTTCTGTGTGCGCCCTGTCTTGTAGCTTTGAGTTTGGAAACATGTAATGTTTTACATCATTACAAAGTAAAATGAAACAAGACAAATCGAACCTGTGTATGTAACTGGTAACTTAAACACCCAGAGAGGCATTACTTAAAAGTGCCTTTAAAATGCAGTAGGGGAGGGGCGCCTGGGTGGCGCAGTGGGTTAAGCAGCTGCCCTCGGCTCAGGTCATGATCTCAGGGTCCTGGGATCGAGTCCCCCATGGGGCTCTCCGCTCAGCGAGGAGCCTGCTTCCCTTCCTTTCTCTCTGCCTGCCTCTCCATCTACTTGTGGTTTCTCTCTGTCAAGTAAATAAATAAAATCTTTAAAAAAAAAATGCAGTAGGGGAAAAAAAATTAAAAAATAAAATGCAGTAGGGGTGCCTGGGCGGCTGGGAGGGTTAAGGGCCTGGCTTCAGTTCAAGTCTTGATATTAGGGTCCTGGGACTGAGCCCTCCTCAGCAGGAAGTCTGCTAGACCCCCCCTCTGCCCTTCCCCAATCCCACTGCCCCTCCCCCTGCTCATGCTCTCTCAATCTCTCAAATGAATAAAATCTTCAAAAACAAATAATTAGAATTAGTGAGATATATTGAAAGAGAATTGCAAATAAAACATTTTTTTCATTTATCATCCTGGTAATAAAAAACAACATTGGTGGGTCCCTGGGTGGCTTAACGACTTGGTTTAACGACTGCCTTCAGCTAAGGTCATGATCGTGGAGCCCTGGGACCGAGTCCGGCCCGGGGCTTGCTGCTCGCCGGGGAGCTTGCCTCTCCCTCGCATCCTCCCTCCTCTCGTGCTCCTTCTCTCTCAAATAAATAAATAAAATCTTAAAAAAAAAAAAAAAAAGTCTTGAGTCCATGATCACCGCTGAAGGGGGTATTGGATGTAGGAGAGTTCACCATAGAATTGTTTGTCATTTTGCTTAAGAAAACAGCTGACACGTTTACAAAAGTGAAAACATTCTCCAAGTGTGGTCTCCCAAGTGTGGTCAATATTTGGAAGTGAACCCGACTCCAAACCCGGACATTCTCCCGCAGGGGCTGAAAGGTGCTGGAAGGGTTCCGAGTCTCACCTGAGACTGGTTCCACCCGGAGTGGGGGTGCGTGTCGTTCCCCATTCACAAACAAACCCGCCTGCTCCTTCTACTTCCTCATACTCGGAAACCGAAATCAATCTCAGGTCCGGACGCATCTTCCCCAGGAACCCTCACCGCCACCCACAGCAAAAATCTCCATTGATCGAGCCGCCCCGCGCCGCCCGGGGAGGCGCCGGCCGGCTGCGCGCCTAGGTGGAGCCCCCCTGGGCAGCAGGTCCGCGGGGGCGGGGGTGCGGTGGCCCGCGGTTGGTAGGCGGCGGCCGTGGGGGGTCCTGCAGAGGTAGGTGGTGCTCCGCGGAGTTGGGGGGGGGGGGTCCCGCGACGGTCGGGGTTCCCGCGAAGGTGGGTGTCCTGCGGGGTTGGGGAGCCCCACGGAGGTGGGGGACCGGGGGTAGGGGTGGGGCTCCCGCGGAGGTGGGGGGTCCGGGCGGCGGCGGGACCTGCGTGCAGAGCCGCCGGAGCCCGCGCAGACCCCGGAGCGGGTCGGCTGGGCAGGCTCCCCTCACCGCGCGCCAGGCCTCGCCCATGACGTCAGCGCCCTCTCCTGCCCATAGGGACGTAGGTGAGGACTGGGGACACGCACCCCTGTGCACGCTCATTCAGAATCGTGCCCCTCTTGTTGACCTTGCTGTTTCACGACCCAGGCCATCCTGGACGGTCCCCCCCCGTCCTAACCCCTGACACTCGGCGCAGACTCTAGAACGGGGTGGTTGACTCATTGACTAAATTGAAGCCAACCCCCAGAGTCTCTTTGCCGCAAAGGACTGATGTCTTGGAAATCTCACTCAAATTTTGTGGACCAGCTTCAGCCCACCTCCTCCAGGACGCCTCCCCCAGGCAGGCTTCCTGGGTGTTCCTGTCGGGAGGGTGTACACTCCCAAAGACGTTGCCCAAAGATGTTACGGGGCGTCCGCACTGACCACACTGTGCGCAGCCGGAGACAGAAGCAGGATTGACTGCCGCGGTTCACTTCCCACCGCCGTCTGGAGCTCCAGGCTGAGGGAGGGGGTTTCAGTCTGCATGCGCCCCAGCGGTCTACACCTGCAGCTTCAGGGGGCCTGCTCCTGTGTCCGTGTGTCCAGGGTTGTCTCTTCTCCAGAGCCCAGCTGCACTGCACTCGTGTCCAGTCCCCCGGAGCCCTTGCTCGGGAAGGCCCTACTGCCAAACGGGGACACAGTCGGAGGCGCCAGAAGTCAGGACCTCCGCACAGCTTTCCAGCACACACAATCTGGTCTGTGACTCCTCCTGCCACCCTCTGGAGAGTGTCCTATGAACAGGAGGGAGATGATGGCCTTGGAAAGAGGGCTAAAGCCAAGATCTGGGATGACAAAGCATGGGGACAGGACAGAGGATGCCTTCCCCAAGAGGAGCCAGGGATGGAGGCCGGTATGAGGGGACTAGAGGGAGGGCAGGCAGGGTCTTCAAACACTGGAAGAGGAAGCAGCATCCTGGGGGTCCACCCAGCACCCGGGGGCTGAAGGGCCCTCTCCGGGGAGGGAGGGAGAGTGAGCAAGAGCTCCCCAGGCTTGGGGAAGCCCCGAGAAAACTGGGGTAAGTGTGACGGAGGGACCAAGTCTGAGCCCCTTTCCCCATCATTCAGGGGTGAGGAGGGGGTGTGGCAAGGCATGTTCCTGATGATGGTTCAAGTTCATCTGGTCCTCTTGTGCCCCACCCCACCCCCAGATCTGGGCCATCGCACTGCCCTGTCTGGGTCTTGTCCTGGGGCTCCAAGCTGGGAGGGGGGTGCCTGCCGCGGGGCTCCACGCTGCCCCCCCCAGACACCTGGCCCAGGCCACCATCCCACCATTGCCTGGAGCAGGCCCTCTGCCCTCATCTGTACCAGCCTCACCCCAGGCCCAATCCCTCCTCTGTGAGTCAAGCCAAGGTCACCCCGTCCCCCACATCTTCTGACAGAGAGATCAAAGGGCTTTCTGGAGACCACACACAGACCCATCACCATTGGATTAGAACGGCCCTGTCAGCTGTTCCTGTTTTTCCATGTCTCCATCCATCAGTCAATCTTGTGATTTTACTCATTCTAAAGTGAGCCGCAGACAAACGTTGTTTTAAACCTCTTTTTTTAAAAAGATTTTTTTTATTTATTTGACATAGAGAAATCACAAGTAGGCAGAGAGGCAGGCAGAGAGAGTGGGGGAAGCAGGCTCCCCGCAGAGCAGAGAGCCCAATGCAGGGCTGGATCCCAGGACCCTGGGATCATGACATGAGCCAAAGGCAGAGGCTTTAACCCACTGAGCCACCCAGGCGCCCCTCCAATGATCTTTTAAAAGATAATCTGCACCACATCAAAAACGAATGTACTATATGTTGGCTAACTAAACATTCTAAAAAATTTTTAAAAATAAAATGTTCAAGGGGCACCTGGGTGGCTCAGTGGGTTAAGCCTCTGCCTTAGGCTCAGGTCATGGATTGAGCCCCATGTCAAGCTCTCTGCTCAGCGGGGAGCCTGCTTCCCCCTCTCTCTCAGCCTGCCTCTCTGCCTACTTGTGATCTCTGTCTGTCAAATAAATAAATAAAATCTTAAAAAAAACCAAAATGTTCAAGTTTTTTCCGATAAACAGCAAATGTTGTCAACAACAAGAAGAATAAAAAGAAGGTCATGGGCCAGGGTCTTTGGACAGATAGATGCTCCGGGCTCCTTTTTGCTGAAGTGTAAAGACTTGGAGAGCCTCTTCAGGTGCCCCAGCCCGGCCCCTCCCCCAGCCAGCTTCCTGTTTTCTCTCCCGAAGATCCAAGGCTGTGAGTGGCCCCTCTCCCCATGCTGTGCGCTCTCCCAGCCAGCTCTGGTCCCTTCTCATGGGACTGTCCCCAGTCCAGACATCCTACTGGATCCTGAGCATCCTCGTGAGCTGCCCCCAGGCCAGGCCTCAACCACCATGTACTTCCGTGACTCACAACCACCTGTTTCATGTGTCTTCCCACTCTGGTCCCCAACGGACAGCTTCCCCAAAAATCAGGGATCCCACTTCATTTGCCGATTGTCCTTGGCACCTGCAACAGGCTGGCGTGTGTGCGCGGCCAATAAATATTTGTTGGATGAATCCACAACTGGTTCCGGGCCTCCTGCCGGCTCCCCGGCCTTGGTGCCATCTGTGCCCACACAGCCTGGGTCCAGGGCCTCAGCGTGGGTCCAGCGGGTCTGAAGGAAGACAAGAACAGTGCAGGCCCGGCAGCAGGAAAGAGTGGGCACCGCAGGGAACGGTGCAAGAGAGCCGCAAAAGATCAATTCAGGGCTAGCTCCAAGACAGGGAACTTTATTTTGAGTTAAAAGTAATCAAAATGCAGCAGATGCCAGAAAAACTGTCTTCCAGGTCCTCCCTGCCTAAATTTCCGTTGGAAAGGAAAGGCTGTGCCTGGAAGAAAGCTGTTCACAGAGGCTCCCCTTGACCTAAGAAACGCACCTGCTTAATGGGCCACCTTTGTTTTCAAAACACCTCCCCTCACCTTCCTGCCAGAGGCCCTCTTCCCCTTTGCAGCCTCAGACCCTCCCCTCTCCGTGGGGCTATAAGCCCCCTGTGGTCTCATTGCCTTTGGGATTTCCAGGTCTGCACGGAGCCCCCATGCCTTAGCTGTTACCTTTGGTTTTCTCCTGTTAAACTGTCTCCTGTCGCTTCAGTTCTTAGTCCGGCCGGTGGGACCTTGACGGTGAGAGGAAGGTCCCTGGCCGGGTTACAGGATTTGGGCGTGCCTCGGCTTTGTCAGACCAGCTTCTGGTCGGCAGAGGCTGCTCCTCCGTTCTGGGGGCGGGGGGAACTGGCATGAGTAAGGGGTTGAGGCGTGTGTCTGCGTAGATACCAGTTCCGTGTAAACACCTTCTCCAATAGAGCAACTCTCAGGTTAACCTTAACCTCCCGGTGCCCAACCCCCAGCGGCCACACAGTCCCGGGTCTCCCTGGGGCTTTCAGCCCTCGTGGTCACCACCCCCTCAGTCACGGCAGGGGCGGTGACCCTGGGCAGTGGGGAAGCTGCCTTGGGTGGCCTCGGCCGCAAGCCCTCCCTCTGGGCTTCTGGCCTGCGGTCCTGGCCGGGCTGTTTCTGTTTGTCACCCTCCCCGGTATCACAGCCTCCCAGGGACTCCAGAGCTACTCATTTGAGCCCCCGAGGAAAACCTATTAGATACGAATTCTTTGTTGGCTTTGTGACAGTGACCTCTGACTGGACAGGTTCAGCTCCCTGGACCCCAAGGGCCTTGTTGTCTCTGCTCCCTGCCTTTTGGGGTGATGACCTCACCCCTGCCATCAGTTTCTGGGATCCAGTGACTCACCGCAGATCCCCGGCACCTGAATTCCCCGGGGATGCTTTCTAAGGACATGGGGCCATGACCTTTCCTCCTCAGCCCAGAGCTTCTGTCCTCGAGTGCCCTCCTGCACCCACGGCCCCTGCCCCTGCCTCCAAATCCGTCTTCCCACCCCCGGACCGCACAGTCCCGCTGCCAGAGGTGGCTCCCCCCCATCGCAGTTTCTCGCCCCAGCCCGTCTCCCTGTCTGCTTGTCTGGGTTCTGCCTGCTGGGCTCACCTGCAGACCTCAGACCAGTTACGTACGTCTCTGGGCTTCAGGCTGGGCATCTGTCAAGCGTGGGTGGTGGTCATTACCTCTCACTGTGGTCCCGCAGGGGAGCTCTCTGTTTTTGTTTGTTTGCTGCTGAGTAACTAGCACGTGCATCCGCTGGTGAGGAATGTAAAAGGGACAGGCAGAATGAACGTCCCGAGCCCTAATCTGACGGCCCCCCCCAGGACATCTGTGCGTGTTCACACAGCTCTTTATGCACACGCGCAACTACATGTGTGCAAATGGGTATGTGTACGTGTTTGCGAAACCGCTGTGACATGAGGGGGCTGGTGAAGGGGTCTGTGGCTACCAAACAAAGCTGACCAGTAGGCGGGCCTAAGGGTGCGAGTGCGCAGTAGTGGTAATGTTTGCGACAGAGGCCAACACCACCGGCAAGTCTTCGAAGAAGAGGTGGAGGCCGGGCTGGAGCTGCGCGTGCTTCTCCTCGACCTGCCTCACTGCCTGTCTATGAGCGCGTGTGTAGAACTGACGGCAATCCTGAAAAATAACTGCGGCTCTGAGTTCCCTTCTTCCCCACCAGCTGCCCACTCCCTCCGCAGACCAGGTGCCCACATGGACCCCTCCTCCTCTCCTTACCTAGGACGGGCCGTGGGCTCCCTCTGCCTCCTGCCCCTCTCACCCCTGCAGCCAGGACCACCTGTGGAACCAGTTCAGTCAGACAGTGTCTCTTCCCACTTACAAGCTCTCTGAGCCTCGCTGCCCCCCGGAGCAGGGTTGGCTTGAAGTCCTAAGAACGGCCAGCCCCAGGGAGGACCCCCGGGTCCCCACCACACCTGGGATCCCCCAGCTCCAGCCCCAGGCAGGACCCTGCCGCCCCCAGCACAACCGGGATCCCCAGGCAGGGCTCCACCACCGTCCCCCGCCCCCCGCACCTGGGACTCCCGACGGCTGAGTCCCCAGGCTGCCCAGTGGCCCGTCACTCTGCAGACACACCTTGCTCCGTTTTCCTCAGATGAAACCCTTACTGTGTGTGGGTTTCTTTAATGTGGATCAGAACTCACAGCACAAAATAATTCTGCAATTGCTTCTTCTTTTAAACATAGGTCTCAGATGGGGCGCCTGGGTGGCTCAGTGGGTTGGGCCTCTGCCTTAGGCTCGGGTCATGATCTCGGGGTCCTGGGATCGAGCCCTGCATGGGGCTCTCTGCTCAGCAGGGAGCCTGCTTCCTCCTCTCTCTGCCTGCCTCTCTGCCTACTTGTGATCTCTGTCAAATAAATAAATAAATAAACTTTAAAAAAAAAATTGGGTCTCAGAGATTTTTCATGTCAACCCAAATAGATCTTCTTCGCTCTTTTTTTTTTTTTTTCTTTGTTCTTTGAAACTGCTACGGGAACTAAACTCCATACTGTCTGTAAGAGCATTTGCCTGGCACCTGGCACCTGGGAACGCTCCACGTTTGCTTCACTTCAGTGCCTAGCACTCCAACACAATGGGGAAACACGCGGGACACTTCTGAGCAGGTGACAGGTTCAGTGTCCCCCATCCCGGCATAGATGACACACTCAGGGTCCCTGTCCCCAGCCAGTGGTAGAGGACATGCTTGGTGCCCCGTCCCCCATCCCACATGACATGCCTGGAGTCCTTGTCCCCTGTCCAGCGGTAGAGGACACACTGGTGCCCCTGTCCTCCATCCTACCATAGGTGACACACTTGGTGTCTCTGTCCCTGGCCAGCAGTAGAGGGCACTCCTGGTGCCCCTGTCCCCATCCCACATAGATGACATGCTCGTGTCCTTGTCTGCCACCCAGCAGAACTCCCCCACGCTCCCCAAAGCCCTGCCATGCACAGGAGAAGTAGCTCCTTCCTTCAAGACCGGACGGGTCACTTCCCGAGTCAAAGCTGCCCTCCCCCAGAACTGAGCCCTCCGCCCTCTGGGTCCCCTCCCTGTGCCGTCCCTGTGCTCACGTCACCCCTGTCAGAGGCTCGGCTGGTCCAAACACGGTCAGTGCTCAGCACACCACGAGGAACAGCCAAACTGCCCCATGTACGTGTGTCGGACAAAACCTTACCTGCCCACAGACGGACCCTCTCTTCCACCTCCCATGTCACCAACAGAGGCAGCAGCAGGCGTGGTGTGAGCGCCGAACATCCAGGCTCTGGGTCACGTCCCGCCACCTCTCTGGGCCTCAGTTTCTTACTCCAAAATTCCTACTTCATAGGAATGAAAACTCCAAATGTACGAAGGTGCACAAAAAAATGTAACGAGTATCGGGGCACCTGGGGGGCTCAGGTCATCATCTCAGGACCCTGGGATCTCTAGAGCCACGTGCCCTGCTCAGCGGGGAGTCTGCTTCTTCCTCTGCCCCTGCCCCCCCCCTCAAATCAATAAATAAAGTCTTCTTGAAGACTGTGGCAAGTATTCCTAGACCGTCTGCAACCCGCCCTGACACCACCTTTTCCCAAGCCCTTGCTCCTGCGCGAGGCCTCACTGTACTCGCAGCCGCGCTCCTAGCTGCCCCCACCCCCCACCCCGTCCGGAGGTCCGGAGGTGTCCCAGAGGCCCCCCCCCCAGCGCGGTGGGCCCTGTCCTGCCCTGGTCCTCGACAGTGTCCACTTCTCTGCACCCCCATCTCTCAGGGCGGCACAACCCCGGTTTCAAGCGCGCCCGCAGGTGCTCAGAGACCCCAGGGAGGAGGCGCGGGGCCGCGGCTCACGGGGCGGGGCTGGGGTGGCAGGACCGCGTGCGGCCGTGGGGGCGCCGCCCAGGCTCGGGAGGAAGTCGCAGGGAGAGGCTCCCGGCTCATCGTTGGGCCGGATGCCAGCAGCATGCCAGTGATGTTTGGGCGACAGGTCACCGGGGAAGAGGAAGGGCCGGAGACGCTTGCGGGCTCCTCTCAGCTCCCTCCAGCGCAGGAGGCTTTTCTAGGTCAGTCTCTGCTGTGCCTTCACGGGCTCCCTGCTCTGCCCAGCTTCCTTTCATGTTCCTGTCTGGGTTTCTCTGACTCACAGTCCTTGCCTCCGACTGTCTTTGTGCCTCGATGGCCCTGAGGGGAGTGGGGCGGGGTGGGGGGGGGGCACAAAGCACTGGCATCCCCGCCCAACTCTGCCCCTGCAGCCTCTGACCCGGACAAGCAGGCCAGGCCCAGCCTCTCCCTGTCACCAGGCTGTGCACTGTTCACCAGGCTGTGCACTGTTCCGGACTGGTGAGTGAAAGGCAGAAGATCCACAAAGGGGCTCTGACGATGGCCGGTCGCTACACACACAGGAACACAAGATCAGTGCTCGCTGGGGGCCTGGGCTCCCCTGGGGCTGTACAGTTCCCGGAGCTGCAGGGTGAGGGACCGTCGGAGTGTCGGAGTGTCGGAGTGTGTGTGGGACAGGCCCTCCGTCCCCACCAAACCCACCCCTCATCTTACCCTCCCTCCCTGGAGCCCCTGCTTTGCTCACATCCCAGGGCCAGCCCGGCGGGCAGCAGGCCTTCAGTTCCCCATGGTCCGGCGTCCCACAGCCCCCCTCTCCTTGCCGCCTGCATCCCACAGCAGGCCCCCCACCATGGACCAAAGCCTCCGGTGGAACCAGAGCCCTCCGGTCCCTGCAGACCCCGCCCACTCCGCTGCCCCCTCCCAGGGCTCTTGACGCCGGCCCTCTCCCTCCGTCGGACCACTCAGGGGACAGGCGACGACAGCGGCCTTCCCCTGCTTCACGTCCCGGCTCAGGTGTCACCTGCTGACATGGTCGCACTGACCGACCTACCCCATGCTCCAGCTCCGGCATGTCCACGGACCCTGCCATCTGCTCCCATTTTACGTCTCTGTCCCCCCAGGACAATGTGATTCCCACGGGGGCGGATTCCTGTCTGCTTCCCCCTCCTCAGGGCCGCCAGCTCCCAGCAGAGTGTCCGGCACATAGCAGGGGCCTCGGCGTGTCTGCTGAGTAAATGCATATGAACATCTCCTCTGGCCACCCAACAAGTCTTTGACACAAGTATACATGTTCCCACTCTGTAGTCACAAAGCCAACAAGAGTTGAGTCAAACCTTGGAAACCCTGAGTAGGGTGTGCGTTCCTTCATTCTGGGCAGGTTCTTACCTGGTTTAGTCCCCTGGCACAAGGATGTACAATGAGGTTCCCGCTTGCTGCTCCCTCCTCCAGCCTCAGCCCTCCCTGGGACCAGGGGGGAGTGGTGGTTCCCCAGTCCTCTGGGAGACCGCAGACCAGCCACCATGCGAGTCCAGTCCGCACACCGCACCCCCACATGGCTGAGTTCCGACCGCAGGAAACGGGACAACGACAGCGCCACGGGAGGGTAAGCCTGGCAGAGACGCAACCGAGGAGGCAGGGAGAGAAGGAGCCAGCAGGTGAGCGCCAGGGCAGGGGGTGGCCCACCAAGAGGCCGAGACTGCTGTCCTGCTGAGGGGGTGTCACATTGTCCTTACCTCCTCCCCTGTGGTCCCAGACCAACACCCAGTGTTCCTCAAGGGCTTTGCAGGAGCCCTGTCCATTCTGGGAGCTCGGACTCACCCTGGATGTCTGCCTCTGCCCAGGGACCCTGTGGGTGGCCTCCCATCTACAAAATGGACCTGGAGCCAGCCTGCTCCTCTCCAGCTCGACCGGCTGTCATCGCCTGTCCCCTGACCCATGGCAGCAGAGCCTGCCTGAGTCTGGGGGACGCCCCTGGGCCATGCTGCTTCTCAGTGGAGACCCTGTGTGACCCGGTCTCTGCTGACTCCCCCGACCTCCTGCTCACCGTGCCCCAGCTGCTGTACATCGGCCCAAACTCTTCCTTTCTTGTGAGTCAATGCTGTTCCCTCTGACTGGAATGCCCTTCCCTCCCTGCTGCGCCTGATAAATATTCATTAAACGTGGCCTCCCCAGAGAGCCCTTCCTCAAGGCCCCCGTCCATACTAGGGCCCAGCGCTGGACCCTTGTGGGGTGGCCAGCCTCAGCAAATAAAAACACAAGACAGCTCCTTAAATCTGAATCCCGGACAGAGAATGAACCGTCTTTTGCAAGGATATTCCCCATATGACATTTGGGGGATACTTATACTTACTGTTTATCTGAACCTCAGGTTTGACTGAGTGTCCTGTGTTTTATCTGAGGAGCCTACACTGTGGTCGGCTTCATTCCCTGCTCGCTGGAGAGGCTGGAGACAAGAGGAACCTCTCCTTCTCAGCTAGGGTTCTACAGGGTAGAATTCATACGAGATCCGAGAGGCGAGGCCCTCTTCCCACCGCGGGAGGGGTCTGTGGGAGCGATGGCTCCGATGACGGCCCTTGAGGCAGAGGGTCGGGTTAGAAGCTCATGCGTTCTCACGGTCCAGGCCTCACAGTGATGCTTATATCACCATTCCCTGCAGGAAATCCTCACTGCCTGTGCCCTGAGGGCGGAGTCTGCCTCCCCCTTGGGGCCTGGGGCTTTGGTTCCCAGCAACCCCCCCCACCACCACCATCCACTGCCCTGGTTGGATAGGCCGGGGACCAGTCTGTGTCCTCGCTGCCGCGGGCTGTGGCCGAGGGTCTCAGCGCTGGCGTGCCTGGGCATCACCGTCTGCGGCTGCTGCTCCCGGTCAGACAGGGCCTCCGTCCGCTCACACACGAGGGCGCAGCGCGCCGGCCTTAACTGTGGCTGTGCAAGGGACTAGAAGCAGCCCGCGGCTGCTTGGGGACGAAGACCAGGAGGGTGGCCCCACGCCCAGGCGCGCTCCCAGGACCAGCTCGGTCCCCCGCGGACCTCAGTTTTCCATCTGCCACGTGAAGATTCCGGCTCCACCACATGGTGTGAATGTCCCTCTCACCTCTCACGTTCTGCAAAGCCGCGGTTCTCGAACGTGGTGGTGCGAGTGGGACCGGCACCCAGCGAGCTGCGTCCGGCGCGCTGCCCAGGGTAACAGAGGCTCGCTCTGGAAGGCTCGCTCTCCCTGACGGGCCAGTGCCCACGGACACGGGTGTTCTCCTGGTGCGTGTGCAGGCAGAGGAGGACCCGGCTTGCCGCAGAGAAGGGGGCGAGGGCTGCTGGGGCCGAGCGGGGGTCTGGCCGCCCTGACCGGGCCACGGAAGCCAGTGCCTGGCCCGCTTGGTACCCGGCCACCTCCCAGGGGACGACGGTCCTGGTCCCTCTTCAGCGAGATCCGCTCCCCACACTGGGGGGCTGGGGGAGGAAGCTCTGCTCAAACCTCCCCTCCTCCGAGAAGCGTTTGCTAACCCTGTAAAGGTGGTGCGCCCCTCCTCCGCTTCATTCCCTTCATATTAGCCACTTCACCGCTGCGGAGCACTTACGCATCTGTAATTACCTTGTCCAGGTCCCTGTTTACTTGCTTATGGTTAGTCTTTCCTGGCAGAGTCTAATTTGCCAGCTTGGTCACCACCAGCTCCTACCGCAGGGCTCAGCATGGGAGACACTCAGGGAGTGGGCACGGGGCGAACGGGGCTCCCGGAGGAGCTGGTGGGACAGGAGGGGAAGGACAGAGAGTGTGGGCACGGCGACCCGAGGGGGCGGTGGGGGGCGTGGACAGCACACAGGAGCTGAAGGAGGAGCGCCACCTGCGTGGCAGCGTACAGGGAGAGGGAGCACGGAGGACGCTCCCAGCAGGACAGGACAGAGAAAGTCAGTCTCCAGAGAGAGGGAGCAGTGTTTCAGGGAAAGAGGCAGTGGGTCTGAACCCCAGCCCTGGTCCTGCCTCGGACCAGCAGTGGGAGCCAAGCACAGCCCTCACGCCGCGACTCCCGAAGCCGGGCCTTGGCTCTGGGCAGGTGGACGGTCTGGTGAATCTGGTCGCATCTCCGTCCTCCGGGGAAGCTGTGGACCCGAGCAGCAGGGGCTGCCCCAAGGAAGGCTGCCTGCACTGACAGGTCACCACTGTATGAAAACACAGCACAGGCAGCAGTCTTTTTTTGAAGAAAAATGAGTCTTTAGAGAAGCAGCCAAGGTTGAAGACCATCTTTGGGAAGGGGGCATGGGGAGTGGAAGCCGAGAAAGGAGCATGGTCTCCTTCACTCACGCCTCTTCTCCCCGGAGCTTCCTTTTCCCACGTCCAGGTCTCTCCCCAAAGATGCTTCACATTTTTTGTGCAGGCTCTTCCATCTCTTTCCCACTTCATTTACAAGTCACCTCCTCCAGGAAGCCTTCCCGAAATCATTTGCACTCTTTCTCCAATCTGTCAACATAATCCTCAACCCACTCTTCCCCACTCAACGAGCCTTTAAGACGCGGAAATGACAGACCTCGGGCGATGGTGGGCGCACCTGTGTGCATGACCACACTCCCTAATTCAGTCGTGGTGGATTCTGGACCTGCCTTGTCACACTCCCTAAGGGCAAAGACCATGCCTGCCCTGTCCCCCAGTCTCTCAAACATCTCTTTGTTCCTATCTCTCCCCCTCGAAGGCTCCTGAAGACTTGTGGACTCTGAAAGGACAGGGGGTCACTGAAGCGGCGGAGAGACAGACTGAAGGAGAAACACAAACAGAAAGAAGCAGGAGGAGGAGGAAAGAGCCCAGCCCTGGGCCGAGGCCGCACGCCCAGCACGCCCCCGTCTGTGCCGGGGTAGGCACTCCCCCAGCACCCAGCACCCCGGGGAGACCTCCTGAAGGGCTGGGGACAGGTGTACAGGAGAAACCTGCATCGGCGCGGCGCCAGCGGAGGCAGGATCCAGGCCCGGCCAGCCAAGCCCACACACAGGCAGTCACCTCCCCCCCACCCCGCTCTCTGGGACAGGAGGAGCCCCAAGTGGGGATGAGAAGGTCAGGGGCAGAGTTGTTAGGGCTTCTGGTGGGGGGGGGGGGTGAAGGCCTTGAGAAGGGGACATTTGCTGGCCGTGTCCACCCCTCCTGTTCCCCGCTGTACTCCGTGTCCTGCAGTAAGTGCCACAGAAAGGCTGCCGGAAGCTGTGACACGTGTTTGTAGCAGGGGGTGAGGGGGACGACCAGACCATGGGCCCAAGCCAGGCTGAAGGCTGTGTCCCACACAGGAGTGTCCCCTGCCCCACTCTGGCCTCTGCCAATGAGGAAGGACTGTGACTGGGGAGGGCAAGAAGCCTGGGCACATTTGAAAGTCTAAGCAGGGGCGCCTGGGTGGCTCAGTGGGTTAAGCCGCTGCCTTCGGCTCAGGTCATGATCTCAGGGTCCTGGGATCGAGTCCCGCATCGGGCTCTCTGCTCAGCAGGGAGCCTGCTTCCCTCTCTCTTTCTCTCTCTCTGCCTGCCTCTCCATCTACTTGTGATTTCTCTCTGTCAAATAAATAAATAAAATCTTTAAAAAAAAAAAAAAAGAAAGAAAGTCTAAGCAGAGTCTGTCAGAAGAGCCTCTCTCCCTGCCCAAGGGGTGGCGGGCAGTTCAGCGACCGGGCACGTGTTCACCCAGACCTGCCGTGTGCAAGGCACTGTTCTACGTTCAGGCCAGCAATGGGAAGCCAGGTTCCTGTTCCCACAAAACTACCTACTGGTAGATAGAAACAGCTCAAAACATAGAAACAGATCATTTCAGATGGTGAGAAAATCCACGAAGAGAGTAAATCCGGGTAAAGAGATAGTGAGTGTCTTTGAGAAAAACTACTGGAGATACAGTACTGAAAGACGTCCTCTGGTGGCTATGTCCCATCTGAGCTGAGCCCTGAAGGACGAGACGGACCCAGTTACGCCCAGCTCTGGAGCCAGAGGGGCTCCCCAGAAGCAGCCACAAGAGCAAAGGCCCGGCTGTGACATCAGCCTTCTATGCTCAAGCACCAAAAACAGAAGACGTCCCAGTGAGCCCAGTGAGATGGGGAGGGCAGGTTCACTTGCCCCACGGGTGAACACTGGAACCTGGAAAGCTTTTAAAACTCCCGATGCTGGGGTACCTGCATCGGCGTGGCGCCAGCGGAGGCAGGATCCAGGCACGGCAAGCCAAGCCCACACAATGGCTCAATGGGTTGAAGCCTCTGCCTTTGGCTCAGGTCATGATCCCAGAGTCCTGGGATGGAGCCCCATGTCAAGCCCCATATCGAGCTCTCTGCTCAGCGGGGAGGCTGCTTCCCCAACCCCCCCACCCTGCCTGCCTCTCTGTCTACTTGTGATCTGTATGTCAAATAAATAAATAAAATCTTTAAAACAAAAACAAAACAACTCCCGATGCCTCACACATCCCGAGATTCTGTTTCTTTGATCTGAAGTGTGTCCTGGACACGGGGAGTTGAAAAGTTCCCCAGACCATGCTACTGCACGGCCCAGCACAGGTACCACAGCAAGGCCCGGGGACCCCCGACAATGTGGGTATCCGCAGATGCCTGGAGGCCTTCCCCCAATGCTCCAGGCCCGATCTAGAAAGGACCCAACGTATAACAGGACTTGAGTTGGGGACGGAACCAAGAAAACGAAGCAATCCAAAGGAAGACAAACAAAGAGAAGGGACCAGGGAAATACAGAAAACGTGATGAAGCAGACGGCCCCAAAGGATGAGAGATGGAGGGAAAAGGGAAAGCACTCGGATTCCTTTGCAGCTTGTGGCTACAGCGTGATCACAGACTCGTGTCTGAACTCTGAAGTCTAAGATGGGTCCCACTGTGCTGAAGTCAAGATGTGGGCAGGCCTGGGCTCCTCCTGGAAAACCCTGCCTTCCTCCTCCGGCTTCTGGAGACCACCCACTCCCTGTGCTCACGGCCCCTCCCTCAGCCCTCCAAGCCCACGGGGGGACTGAGGACCTACCGCACTTCTCTCCCCTGCTGTCCTCGCCTTCGGGGGTGCTTGTGATCACGCTGGACCCACTTGGATAATCTCATGATTCCAGACTCAGCAGATCAGCAGCCCAAATGCCATGGGCAAGCTTTATTCCTCTCTGCCCTGAGAAGGAACGCAGTCACAGGTTCCAGGAATTAAGACGTGGACGTCTTTGGGGGACCGGGACTCTGGCTAGCACAACATGAAAGCCATTTAGCCCATAGGTTTGGGTCATGTTTGCTGTGTTTTGCTTGTGTAGCTGTGGGTTTTACGAGCGCTGGGCCGGGAGGTTCGTTCTAGGATAAGGATACACGGGTTTATTTGTGTTGGGTTATCAGGGTGTCCAATTTGAGTGTCTCCCCAGTAAGTATGGAGCGGAGGGAAGGACCAGGATGCCTGAGGGCCGCCTGATCTTTATTGTGTTTTATCTTTATGACGTTTATCTCCAAGCGGCTGCCCCATAAAGGCTTACTGCTGCCGGACTGTTGTTCTCATTGACAAGAAAGCTAATGACAGGCTGTCTCTCTGCGTGTTTTCTTTAAGTACGTCTCTCTGTCCCTGAGTAATACTGGCTGTCCGTCCCAGTGACATTCAGCGTGCACAGGAGTATCTGGGCATATCCGTGGCGCCGGCACAGTGTGAGTGCCTCTGTCCGTAAGCGTGGGCGCCGTGGGGAATGTGCACGGGCGCGTTTGCTCAGCGGCGCCTGCGATCACAGTCGTGGGCATCTGGATGTTTACTTCTTCACAAGGCCTCCAGGGGATCCTCACAGAGAGGCCTAGCGGGAGGCGGGCCTGGCCAGGAACTAGGGAGAGGGTCGAGATGGAGGTGAGGGCCGGGAAAACACCGAGAAAGCATCTGGAATGGAAGAGGCAGAGGGCGGAGTCACAGCAAGGGCACAGATCAGATCTGGTCTGGCTGCACTCCTGCTTACTCCCTTGCTGTGGGAGCTTGGCCACGCCAGCTCTCCCCACGGCTGTTTACCAAGAGATTTGAAATAGATAACCCCTGGGTACGTCCCAAAGACGGGGAGAGAGAGACCCGTGGAAATGGAAACATACACCAGGAAAAATGGGAAGAAAGAACTAGAGAGACATAGGAAGAGAGTCCTAAGAGCCGCGCTGGGAGCCAGCCAGAGGCAGGAGTGTGGGCGCCTGCTCCCCACCCTTTACCCCAAAGCTTCAGACTGTTCCTAAGCCCTTAATAGGGAAGGCAGGAAGACGGAGAGAGCCGCCTGGATGACAGCACACACCAACATGAGGCCTGCGGAGCCACAGGAGCCAGGATCCCGGCGTCCGCCCCCGGCCCCCAGATGTAGGTGTGCCGGCCACCTGTTATGACTCACACCCTGGCGATGCGGGCACCCATGCCAACAGCGAGACTGGGCCCCTTGCCCACCCGCACAGCACAGGCCCGGGGGAAGGGGAGATTCAGGCCCCGGGAGGGATGACGAGGGGCTGCCCTCCCCACCGGGCGCCGCCTTGCCCCAGGAGCGCCCCCTCCCGACCACCCCCTGGCCTCGAGGGCCCACGAGTCCTTTCCTCCCGCCCTCCTCCCCCAAACCCTGCCCGGGAAGCCGGAGAACCAGATGAGCTGTTACGCAAGGCCTGTTTACCCGCCGCGGGGGCCTCCTCCTCCCTATAAAACCCGACGCGGCGGGGAGCGCGGCGGAGCTCGAGCCTGCTGGAAGGGAGCGAGGCTGTCCCTGGAGGGCGTCAGGGCAGCGTCCGAAAGTTCATGCGCCGGCCGGAGAGAGGGTCCCCCAATCCGCCAGCAGCAGGCGTGGTTCGCCGAGCGCGCGCTGGGAGGCGGCCGCGGGGGTCGCGGAAGGGTGGGCGCCCGGACGCGCGCTCCCCATGGAGGCGCCCGAGCTGGGCCCGGGGCTGGTGGAGCGTCTGGAGCAGCTGGCGACGTGCCCGCTGTGCGGGGGCCCCTTCGAGGACCCGGTGCTGCTGGCGTGCGAGCACAGCTTCTGCCGCGCGTGCCTGGCCCGCTGCTGGGGCGCCCCGCCGGCCGCAGGCGCCCCGGCGCCCCCCACCGCCTGCCCCTGCTGCGGCCAGCCGTGTCCCCGCCGCAGCCTGAGGTCCAACGTGCGGCTGGCGGTGGAGGTGCGCATCAGCCGGGGGCTGCGGGAGAAGCTGGCTGAGCCCGGGGCCCGCGCGGGGAGGCGCAGAGGGGGCCGCATCCCCACCATGGGCTGCCTGGATCCGCACGGAGAGGTAAGGCAGGGTCGCCCGTAGCGGATCCGCGGCGGCTGCTGGAAGTCCGAGACCGGGCTTTCCGGGGGCGGGGCCCTTATGGAAGTTTAGGCAAAGAATGGATCTGAGACAAGCAAAGAACGAGGGGTCGCGGGCCTGACCCCAAACCCCTGTAGTGCCGTGAGAGTTTCCAGGAAGGACAAGGGGAAGGAGTCTGACACTGTACCCAGAGGTCGGAGGGCTGGACGGCACGCAGGGCCTCCGGAGCCCTCGGCAGAGCGCGGGAGCTGCGGGGGACGCGGAGGGACGCCGCTGCGCGCGGGGGAGGTGGGGACCCGGAGAGAGTCCTGGAGGGCGCGGGGCCTGCGCGGGGCCTGCGCGCCCAGCGGGGTCAGAACCAGCGAGCGCAGAGCGAGAACCAGCCGGAGTGCAGGGCCAGGGAAGGAGGGTCTGTCAGGAGGGCGCGAGGGAGGGAAAGCAGATCCAAACACCCCGGGAGCGCAGAGGGGTCAGCCGCGGGCTTGGCCCGAGCCGCGCCGGGCGTCCTCCGCTCCTCCCAGGGCCCCTGGCGGGGGCGGCGACCGCTGGAGGCCTGGTGCACGCGCCGCGGGGACCTCTGGCTCCTGCCCCTCATCCCATCCCGCCCCCCGCCCCCCGCCGCGCCCCTCTTGGCCCCGGCTCCTTGGCCATCAACCAGCCCCATTCCCTTGCCCGGCCCCCCAGGCGTCCCGGATTCCTGAGCTGCTTCTTCCCAGCAGCCTAGCCGGTCTCGGGTGTTGCTTGCACACTTTGAAGTCTACACAGACCTAATTAGTCCAGGTGTAATTGGCATAATTAGGCAAATTGCCTTAACTCTCTTCCCTTCAGCACCACCCCGGTCTGCTCCAGTCATCCCCAAGGGACCCTGACACGGGCAGGTGGACGCTGGTATTTGGGGGGCGGAGCATGCGCTGCTCCTCCTGGTTCCCACGGTATCCTGCAGATCCGCAGGACGTCTGGGACACATCCAAGTCCAGCTGCCTCTTTGACCAGTGTGACGGACACAACGCAAAGGGCCCAATAAACGCCCCCGGGCTTTTATGGCAACAGGGGAAGCAGCTTTGTTAGAAGGCTTTTATGTACCAACTCTTAGCCCCAGGCTCTGGGTGTTTGGTCTGTCTGATGGATTGATGGACAGGAGGACACCCTCTGGAAGGTAGACAGGGCAGGGGACCACGGAGAGAGACAGAATGAGGCTGAGGGAGGCATCAGCAAAGGTAATGACTCTGGGAGCTAAGTGGGGGCAGAAAAAAGGCCTGGGCCAGGCTGGGGAAGGGAAAGGGGGGCCTTGAGGAGGGGGAGGGAGCAGTAGATGACGATGGGCAGGAAGCATGGGCCGTGAGAGGGGACAGAGAGGCAGCGAGATCACTTTGAGAGGTGACAGGGAGCTCACCGACGGAGATCCAGCTGCCTGGGGGAGGGGAAGAGGGCGAGGCGTCCTGAGGACAAAGCCCAGGGCTCACATCGTGTTTTCTTCTGCCCATGCCAGGATATAAGGAAGACATGGAGAAGGTGAGTTCCGTCTTACCGCCCCTTCCTTTCCACTACGGGCCACCACGTCCATCACCTTTTCCATGGGCTCACAGCCCCACTCAGGGACAGGTTTCTTGCTCCGGGGAGTGAGTGGGGTGAGGGGAGGGCAGCAGACGGCAGAGGGCGTCACCTGATTGCCTGACCTTTCTCCCTCATCTGTGCAGACTCGATGCCCCAAGACCCAAGTCCTCTAACTCAGATGATGATCTCCCCGAAGATTACCCGGTGGTGAAAAACATGCTCCACAGACTGACGGGTGAGGAGGGCAAAGGGACCGCACCGAGGGACGGTGTGTCTCGGGCTTGCTTCCTTTTCTCTCTCAAACCTGCTCAGGTCTTCTCTGACGTCTGTATTAGTGTCCTAGGGCCGCTTAGCAGAGCACCACATACCGAGTGGCTTAGACATCAGAAACTTGCTGTCGTGGTTTTGGGAGGAGAAGTTGGCGGGATTGCTTCCTTCGAAGGCAGGAGGGTGAATCTGTTCCCTGCCTCCCTCCTAGCATCTGGGAGCCTCAGGGGTTCGGTGGCCCGAAGACAGCCTTCTTCCTGTGTCTTCTTTACATGGTTTCTCCCGGTACTCATTAGTCTCTGGGTCCAAATTCCCTCTTCTTATAAAGACTGCAGTCATATTGGACTATGGCCTCCCCTAATGCCCTCATTTTAACTTAATTTCCTCTGTAAAGACCCTATTTCCAACGAAATTCACATCGTGAAGTGCTGGGAGACTGCAGCACACCTTCCGGGGGGAACACGACTGGGCACATAACGGTGTCCTCAGTGCCCACAGCCCAGCGCCCTACTCTCCCAACAAACAAAGCATCAGCCACTTCTGCCCTGTCCCATTACTCCTCTCCAGGAGACTTCCCATCTCTCTGAAGCTCCTGGGGAGTGCCCTCTCTGCCCACTACCAGAGCTGCCCTCTGCCTTTTCTCAGCTGCCAGAGGGGCGCCTGACTGGCTCCATCTGTGGAGCCTGTGACTCTTGATCACAGGGCTGTGAGTTCAAGCCCCATGCTGGATGTCGGGATGATTTAAACATAAAATGTTAAAAGTCAACAAAAAAACCTGCCAAAGATACTCCACCATCTTGATCACCCACCGTCTCCCCCAACCCCGATTGCTTCTAGCACCCCCAATTCAGAAACCTTACCTCAAACGCAAACCCCACACACAGCCGCGAATACTCGGGTCCCTCTGGCTCTCACCGCTGTCCCTCTCTCTCTGTCCCATCTTCCGAAAGCAGCAAGCTGGTCCGTTCCCACCTGCCCTTGGGGTCCCAGTGTCTGTCTGTCCTTCCCTTGCCAGCCACCTTCCCCACCCCGCAGACCAAGCTCCAGGCCCACCCCGGACAGAGCAGAGGGAGGTACCAGTCCTTAGGCTTCCCTGCAAGCTGGACTGGCTCCGCTTCCCCCCACCCCACCCACAAAGGAGAGGCAAGCTTTCCTTCCGCCTTTGCACCCTACCCACCCCCCACGCTCACCACAATCCTTGTCCAAACCCAGATCAACACAAGCAGAGCGTGGGTGCAGGCTGAGAGCTGCCCGCGCCCTCCCTTTTCTAGACCTTGCCCCACTTAGGCTTCTGTGGCCTCGGGCGCTGCCGCGAGGCCTCCGGGATACCCTCTGCCGCACACCGCCTGATCCTCCCGCCTCGGAGTCGGAAAGCCCCTCAAGCCCTCCTTTCCTGCCTGTCCCCACACAGCCGACCTGACCCTGGACCCTGGCACCGCCCACCGCCGCCTGCTCATCTCGGCGGACCGCCGCAGCGTCCGACTGGCCCCCCCAGGGACACCCGCGCCCCCCGACGGCCCCGCGCGCTTCGATCAGCTCCCCGCGGTGCTGGGCGCACAGGGCTTTGGGGCCGGCCGGCACTGCTGGGAGGTGGAGACTGCCGAGGCGGCCTCTGGCCCGGACTCCTCCGGGGAGGATGAGGACGACAACCAGAGCCGCTACGCCGTGGGGGCGGCCGGAGAGTCCGTGCGTCGCAAGGGCCGCGTGGGGCTGTGCCCCGCGGGGGCGGTGTGGGCCGTGGAGGGCCGCGGCGGCCGCCTGTGGGCCCTCACGGCTCCCGAGCCCACTCCGCTGGGCGGCGCCGGGCCCCCGCCGCGCCGCATCCGCGTGGACTTGGACTGGGAACGTGGCCGCGTGGCCTTCTACGACGGCCGCTCGCTGGACCTGCTCTTCGCCTTCCAGGCGCCCGGGCCCCTGGGGGAGCGTGTCTTCCCGCTGCTCTGCACTCGCGATGCCCGCGCCCCGCTCCGCATCGTGCCGGCCGAAGGCTGAGACCCACCCACACCCGCCGCCAGCGGCCTCGTAGGCGCCAGCCAGGCCGTCCGCGCTCATCCACACAGCCTCGGTGTCCACATCCACACCCAGGGCCGAGTTCGGACGCGGTGCCACCGCCACCTCGGGCTACGTCCTGCCTCACCTCTCCCGTCCGGCCTTATGCTCGTCCACACCCGGACGCTGCGGCAGGACGGACGCAAAGGGCCTTACTGCCTGCTCAGGCCTCTCCCCGTCTGGAGGAAACGCACAGTCCTTCTCCACAGCTCGAAGCCTCAGGCCTCCCTGACCTGTCCAATCTGAGCTCCCTCTTCAAGACTCTGGCCTGGGTCCCAGGGCCTCCTAGGATGCTTACTAAGCTTTCTGAGCAGGGGGCAGGCCGCCCTACTCCATGAGGCCTGCTTTCCATGCTCGCAGCCTTTCCCCCTTTGGAACCTCCCCGAGACTCCCCCTGTAAGGAACCAGTGGTGCTATCGCTCTCTCCTCTACTGGGAATGGCCTGGACACCCAAGCTGCTCCTCATCTACGGCTTCACATCTTTCTCCGTATGTATAAATGGGCCCATATTTAACACGTTTTGTGATGCTGGGTTATTTATTTTGTGCATCTGTGGCAATAAATGAGATCTCAGTGGTGGTATGTTTTTGACTCATCTTTGCAACTGTGCATGGCAAGAAGCCGCGAAAATGATGGCAAGATCCCAGTAAGGAGTGGGGAGGGCTGAGAGCTGGACATCTGGGCTGGCAGGAACATCAAAGCCTAGGAAGGAAGGGGTAAGAGTGTAGTATAGGGGACATATCCCCATCTCTTTGCTCCCTCTCTTTTCCTTCCTCTCCTAGGGACCCAGGGCCCTAACACTATGCTGGGTCTGTCTCTGAAGCCAGAAGACAGAGGAGACAGTGGGCTCTAAGTGACCAGTCTTCAGGATGGCTTTGTTGGAAATCCTGTATCCTATGAGAAGGGTGAGGAGAGGCCACCACTGTTTCCTTTCCCATGTCCCATTAACAGGGAGAAAGCAAAGACCCCTTTCCCAACTCCTCCGGAGGGCAGGAGAAGGGAAGGGCTGAAGCTCCCTGAGAGCCCTGAGGTCTCCCACGAGGCCTCCCATCCCACAAGCAAGGACTAGAAGTTCCAATTATATAAGTCCATTCCTGGAAGAGCTCAGAGCCAGGATTAACAGGCACAGCTGGGACAAGACTGCCCCCAATCTGACTGGGACCCCTGGCAGTGAAAGCTAGGGCTGCTGAAAACCCAAGTTAAGTGCTTGGGACTCAAGGGGAGAATGCAAGGGGCCAAGATAACTGCATCCCAGGACAGACAGTTTGGCAGTGAGAACAAGGGCGACAGACCGGGACCTAGGCGCCTGGATCCCTGGAGAACAGAGGATGAGTACTGGAAGGAGAAATGAGTGCTGGGGGAACCCAGAAGTCTGGGTTCTGGAGTAGCAGCAAGTCAGAATTCCAGGATTTCTGCCTACCCTCCTCTCCCCCTTCCCTCCCTCAGGCAGAGGAGAGAGGAGGAGGGGCTGGAGGAGGGATCAAACCATGGGTTTAGTCCCCAGGTAGCCACATGAATACATTCAGGGCCAGACAGACACAGGAATGGTGGGGGACAGAGGAATTTAGTGCTGCATTGGCCCTGGAGGGGGCTGGGAGGGGTCAGGAGGCTGGGGAGGGGTGCTGGGGCTCGGTCCTGGGGTTGCACGACGCCGTCCTTTGCGGTGGCCCCGTACACAGTGTGTATGACCACAGCCCTCCTCTTCCTCCTCATCACTCTCCGTGGAGCTCTCGCCAAAGGCCCGAGGTTTCTCGTAAATACAGCAGCCTGGATTTGGAAGGAGGAGCCCGGTAAAAAAGGAGCAGAAGTTAGGACGGATGTACAGTTGCTTCCACTCCCATGGATCTCAGTAAAAACTCCTACTCCCACCATTGGCTCCTTCTCCCTTCCAGGATCCCGCGTCCCCAGGCCCACCCCCTGGGGCTGAGGCGCCCAAACCCCTGTCCTTTCTGCCAGGAACCCACCGCTCCACTTCTCCCTGGCTCTGACACCTCCTGCCTTCAGGCCTCGGCCTATTCCCACCTCGCTCCCTCTACTTGAACCTCGTCTCCCTGAAGCCAGGAACAGGACCGCAGGCTGCGCCAGAGCACTGTGGCTGCTGGTGGCCGACGATCACTCACATTTTGATGAGCGGCGGCCCATGTGTTCGTTGTCCACAGTGTCACTCGTCCACTCTACCTTTTTCTCTGGCTTCCTTTTCCGAAGCTTGATGGTCAGGCTCCGGTTCTCCTGGAAGGTGAAGAGGGACGGGCATACCTATCTAGCTCCCCGAGGCTGATCTTCCCCACTCCCTCCCTGGGGGCTCCTCTCCTCCAGGCCCCAGGGCAAGCAGGGCCACAGACATGGCAGCAGAGGAGCTGCATGCTGGGAGGGGACAGAACACTACAGGCCTTTGCCCTCCAGGAATCCCTGGGGATTCGAACGTTCTCCATGACTGCTCCGATACAGAGAAGACACAATTTGGAACCTACAGAAGGTCCCAGCAACTCTTCAAAAGAAAACATAACCCTCCCTGTTTCTCTGTCTTCCTCCCCAAATCATCCCTGGTGGGACATTATTCACTCAGTCCCCCATACCCGCGCTTTGATCTCCTTTTTCCCAGACCTCTCTCAAGCCTGCGACCCCCTTCCTGCCCACCTACTCCCTAGCACCCTGGCATCTCTATCATTTAAACGCCCTTAACCCAGGGGCTCTGAAGCCCAAGACACCTCTGCCCTTTGAAAGCAACTTAACCTGTTTTTTGCAAAAATGCTACTCCTTTCTCTATTTTCATCTGTTCTGATTTCTCACAATACTATCTCCACCTCCTCCGTCTGGTTCGCTCATTTCTTCTGTTTCCCTTTAGAGTCACCCGTTCAACAAATACTTATTGACAAGTGTGCTTCTGGGCAAACTGCCTCCAGCAGTGCTTTCTCACAGAACCTTCATGGTCCCCCAGCACCTCCCTCGCTCCTCAGCCCCCTACGTCCCATCCTTGGGTCTTCCCACCACCCCGGGCAGCATCCCCCAACCCCGCATCCGCACTCGGACCCTGCTCCGTGTCCCCACCCTGGGCAGCATCACCCACATTCCACTCGGACCCTACTCTATGTCGTCTGCCCGGGCAGCATCCGCCGCATCCCCACTCGGACCCTGCTCCATGTCCCCTCTCTGACTCCCTATTCCCTGTCCCCACCCCGGGCGGCCTCCCCCGCACTCCCGTCGGACCCTGCTCCGTGTCCCCACCCCGGACGGCCTCCCCCGCACCCCCGGTCGGACCCTGCTCCGTGTCCCCACTCCGGGCGGCCTCCCCCGCACCCCCCTCGGACCCTGCTCCGTGTCCGCACCCCGGGCGGCCTCCCCCGCACCCCGGTCGGACCCTGCTCCGTGTCCGCACCCCGGGCGGCCTCCCCCGCACCCCGGTCGGACCCTGCTCCGTGTCCCCACCCCGGACGGCCTCCCCCGCACCCCGGTCAGACCCTGCTCCGTGTCCCCACCCCGGACGGCCTCCCCCGCACCCCGGTCGGACCCTGCTCCGTGTCCGCACCCCGGGCGGCCTCCCCCGCACCCCCCTCGGACCCTGCTCCGTGTCCCCACCCCGGACGGCCTCCCCCGCACCCCCCTCGGACCCTGCTCCGTGTCCCCACCCCGGACGGCCTCCCCCGCACCCGCACTCCGACCCTGTTCCTCGCCGCCGGGCCGGCCTCCTGCACCATGCCGGCCACTGCGCAAGTCCCGCACACCGCGCACGTCTCCCGACCCCAGGGGTCAGCCCGCTCCGCCCCGAGCCCCAGCCGCTCCCGCCCGGCCTCTCCCGAGGACCCCAGGAGCGCCGCCCCCCGCCTTTCTCACGGGCTCGGTTGTCACGGTAACCGTTGTCTCAGTGACGGTCTCACTCAGCCCGGCCCCTGCCTCGGCCATGGCTAAGGCTGAGGAGAGGGAGGAGGGGAGGAAGGGGGAGGAGACGCCCTTCCCTTTCTCTGGTCTCTGGGGTCTAAGACAATCGGGGTCGGGTTCAGAGTAGCAGCCAGGATCCTCCGCCTTCGTTTCGACCCCCTCCTCCCGGGCCTTCGCCTCCCCGCCCCAGGGGATAACCTGTCCAACCCCACTTCCGGCTCTCTGCTTCCGGGTGTGACGCACTCTGGAGGTCCCCTTTTCCCTTCCGGGCACTAAAGGCGCCTAAGCGCACGCGTCGCCAGAGTAGTTCCGCCGTCACGTGACGGTGCGCAGGCGCCGCAAGAGGCAGCCCCAGAGTTGGCGGAAGCGGCCCTGAGCGCCGGCAACAGGCGCACGCGCACGCGCAGCGGGGGGGGGCGGTCCGGAGGGGCTGTGGGCGGGGCGCGGCACGTGGGCGGGGCTGCAGGGCGTGGCGGGGCGCGCGGAGGATGCACCGCGCCCCGCCGCTGAGGCCCACGCAGCGCCTGCCTGGGTTTCGCGGCCTCTCGTGGGAATGGGGCTCCGACCGCAGCGGCAGGTGCACGCGCCTGCTCCGGGGAGGGCTCCGGTCCCGCGGGGGTCTGCGGG
Source organism: Mustela lutreola (assembly GCF_030435805.1). NCBI lineage: Eukaryota > Metazoa > Chordata > Mammalia > Carnivora > Mustelidae > Mustela > Mustela lutreola. The sequence continues at coordinate 158,718,308 of NC_081295.1, forward strand.
CGCCGGGGCGGGTGCAGGTGGCGCCTTCTGCTCGGGCTGTCCGCAGAGCGCGCCCAGGAGCCCCCGCCCGGTCGGCTGCGGGCTGGCGGGCGGGACGCGGTACGGCCCGCTCCGTCGGCTGGGGCGGGACGGGGGTCCGGGACCGCAGGCACTGCCGTCCCACAGGAGCACCTGCCAGTATCCCAGAGGCAAGGAGGGTGGGTGCCGGGGGCCGGCAGAGCGCAGCGGCTGCGAGGCGGCTGGGCGGGGGCCCGCGTGCGGTGCGGGGCCGGGGCCGGCTGGACGTGCGCTGGACACACGCGCCGCTGCGCCCCGGATTTCGGACCCCAAATCCAGCGGCCGCAGAGCCCCGCCGGCCCACGCGTCCCGGTGGCCGGGGCACACCCGCACGGTGAGTCCGAGCTCTGAGCGTGTCAGGGGCATCGCAGCGAAGCAAGGAATGCGAAACCAGCTCCCGGCGGGCATCCGGGACGGTTATTGTGCCCCGACTCCCGAGTGTTTCCCTTCCAGGGTTTGGACAGACTGATAAAAAGATACACCTCGGCATGTATAGTAAAACCCATTAAAAAAACACGTATCTCTCTGAAGTGGGATTCCTTTTATTTTTTACTCGCCCCCCATCTTTCTACACATGAATCTATCACAACGAATATATATTACATTTATCTCAACAGCAATAAAAAAATTTTTCCAAAATGTCCAACTGTAGTAAGCACATACTGGTATTCCTTAGTATCACATTTTTTGTTGTCTAAGCTCACAACAAAGAGATCTGGTTAAATTATTTGTTTAATCTCCCACTATCCAGATTCCTACATTTTGTTTCTCTAAACTCAAGAACCAAATAGATTTAGTGGTGGAATACTTAAAATTACTTTTTCTATTAGTCTCATTCCTGCCTCCATTTTTTATACTTTTTTTCTTTTACCTTCTCATATACTAATTTATATATATTTTTTGTAGCTGATATACTTATTGAAAGAACAAATATATCTATAAATTCATTTAAATTCCTTTTGGAACAAGACAGATTATAAATAATATACATATGTCTGGCATATACAGAAAAATAGAACTTTGATAAGAAACTCAACTAGAGTAGGTGTACTCTAGGGACAATGGTAATCCCCACATGATAACTTCCTTCTATGGGAGCAAAACATTGCAACTAGGATGAACAAAGGATCTTAAGAACCCAATATCCGTCACCATCCGAGGGAGAATTGTTGCGTTGCCTGGAAAAAAATCAAGAGTCTTCCTTCTCCTGGAACCTACAGAAAAAGAAAGGACTCATTATATTTTAATAAGCATAGAGGTCCTAGCCGTGTAAGAGAAGACATTCATTTGAAGAATCAAGGAGGGAGTTTTATTTAAGACATTGTGGAAGACTAGCTCCCCTCAACAATCCTTCATATTCAGACAACTAAAAATGCCGTATTAAAAATGTATCTAGGGGCACCTGGGTGGCTCAGTGGGTTAAGCCGCTGCCTTCGGCTCGGATCATGATCTCAGGGTCCTGGGATCGAGTCCCGCATCGGGCTCTCTGCTCGGCGGGGAGCCTGCTTCCTCCTCTCTCTCTCTCTGCCTGCCTCTCCATCTACTTGTGATTTCTCTCTGTCAAATAAATAAATAAAATCTTTAAAAAAAAAAAAATGTATCTAGGGGCGCCTGAGTGGCTCAGTGGGTTAGGCCACTGCCTTCAGCTCAGGTCATGATCTCAGGGTCCTGGGATCGAGTCCCGCATCGGGCTCTCTGCTCAGCAAGGAGCCTGCTTCCTTCTCTCTCTCTCTGCCTGCCTCTCAGTGTACTTGTAATTTCTCTCTGTCAAATAAATAAATAAAATCTTAAAAAAAAAAAAATGTATCTAATGAACCATAATGAAATACCACCTCACACCAGTCAGAATGGCTAAAATCAACAAGTCAGGAAACGACAGATGCTGGCGAGGATGCAGAGAAAGGGGAACCCTCCTACACTATTGGTGGGAATGCAAGCTGGTGCAGCCACTCTGGAAAACAGCATGGAGGTTGAAAAAAGTTGAAAATAGAGCTACCCTACGACCCAGCAATCGCACTTCTGGGTATCTACCCTAAAGATACAAATGTAGGGATCTGAAGGGACACATGTACCTGAATGTTTATAGCAGCAATGTCCACAATAGCCAAACTGCGGAAGGAGCTGAGATGTCCTTCAACAGAGGAATGGATAAAGACGATGTAGTTCATACATACAGTGGAATAGTACATTGCCATCAGAAAGGATGAACACCCACCGCATCAGACACGGATGGGACTGGAGGGGATTGTGCTGAGTGAAATAAGTCAAGCAGAGACACACAAATACCACATAATTTCATTCATATGTGAAATATAAGAAACAAAACATGAAGATATGGGAAGGGAAGGAAAAACAGAACGAGATGAAAACAAAGAGGCACACAAACCATAAGAGACTCTTAACTACGGAAACAAACTGAGGGCTGCTGGAGGGGAGGGGGAGGGGGGATGGGGGAACTGGGTGATGGACATTAAGGAGGGCATGTGAGGTAATCAGGACTGGTCAATGACTTGATGAATCACTGAGCTGTGTGAAACTAAAAATAGACTATACGTTTATTAATTGAATTTAAATAAAAAGTGAATATATATATATGCATTCCAAAATATATCTAATGAAATATAAAGTATATGCAAATGATATCTTAGGACACAAAGAGCCACGTGCCATTAGACAAAGAATGAAAAAAGAAAAGGGATAAACTGGACCTCATAAAAATTAAAAACTTCTGTTCATTTAAAAAAAAAAAAAAAAGCTGGACACCTGGGTAGCCCAGCGGGTTAAGCTGCCTAATCTTGATTTCAGCTCAGGTCATGTTCTCGGGGTCATGAGACGATCAGGCTCCATGCTCAGCAGGGAGAGATCTCTTTCCCGTCTGCACCCTGCCCACCCCGACTCTCTCAAATAAATAAATCTTAAAAAAACAAACAAACAGAACTATTCAGTGTAGAGATTACACACAGACATACATAACTCAACTAATAATGACTAAGGAAGTAAATAAGTAAAAAGAAAAAAAGCACCATGAGTCAGTTACCAGGAACAACAAATAGCAGCATCAGACCCACAACTATGGGTATCAGAATTATTAGACACAGGGGCGCCTGGGTGGCTCAGTGGGTTGAAGCCTCTGCTTTCGTTTCCGGTCATGATCCCAGGGTCCTGGGATCAAGCCCCACATCCGGCTCTCTGCTCAGCGGGGAGCCTGCTTCCTCCTCTCTCTCTCTGCCTGCCTCTCTGCCTACTTGTGATCTGTCAAATAAATAAATAAAATCTTTAAAAAAAAAAAAAAAGAATTATTAGACACAGAATATAAATACTCTTATTAAATATACTTGAATGTAATACATATTTTAAGAATAAAAGGAAGAGGGTGCCTGAGTGGCTCGGTAGGTTAAGCATCTGACTCTTTTAAATATATATATTTTATTTGACAGACAGAGATCACAAGTAGGCAGAAAGGCAGGCAGAGAGAGAGGGAAGCAGGCTCCCCGCTGAGCAGAGACCGATGTGGGGCTCGATCCCAGGACCCTGAGATCATGACCTGAGTCAAAGGCAGAGGCTTTAACCCACTGAGCCACCCAGGTGCCCCTGCATCTGACTCTTGATCTCAGCTCAGGTCTCAGGGTCCTCAGTAGGTGCCATGTGGAGCCTACTTAAAAAATAAATAAATAAAAGGATAAATTTATTTATTTACTTTTAAGATTTTATTTATTTGAGAGAGAACGAGTGGGGAGAGGGATAGAGAAAAAGGACAAGGCTTCCTGCTGAGCAGGAGCCCGAGGAGGGGCTGGGTCCCAGGACCCCCGATCAGGACCTGCTGAAGGCAGACGCTTAACTGACTGAGCCCCCCCAGGTGCCCCAAGACAAAGCGTTCTTGGACCCATCCAAGGACCGGAGCTGCCCGGTTCTTGGAGTGACATATGATCAGTGCTCAGGAGAGAAGGGCTACCGTGAACCGGTGCTTCCGAACACCACCTGCTGACCCCGGGGCAGTACTGGCCCTCGGTAGGCTCTCATTTCCTCTGAAGCACTTTACAAGGCTATAACCAGATGAAGAAGTGTTCATTTTACAGGCCCCAGAGCTCCCTGTTGGCTGGACTGTGGAGACGGATGGGGCCAACGGAAATACCCGTTTCTTGGTCAGTGGAGACGCTGCGGGAACTGCAGCTCACCGAGGGCGTGGGGGCGGGGAGGGTGCGCACCTGCAGCGGGTACAGGTGTAGAAGACCGTCTGCCCCTCGTCGGCGGAGCGCATCTGCCGGGTGTGGTAGGCCATTCCCTCGTGGCCACATCGAGGGCAGCGCCGGTCAACCTGGCCGGGAACCGGCGCGGGGACGGGTGTCAGCGCGCACGCCCCGTCCCGTCCCGTCCCGTCCGCACGCGGCCGCCCGCGGGTCACACCCCACCCGCCGCTTCCCGCCGGCCGTCACCGCTGCAGGTCCCCGCCGCCGTCCCGACCGGGTCATCCGCTCACCACGGGTCCCTGGAACTCAGGCCCTTCCTCCGCCGGCGCAGGCGCGGCCGTCCCCGGCTTGTTGAACACGACGCAGCTGCTCACCGCCCTGCCCTCGAAGTCTGCGCGGGCGGCAAGCAGGGCTGTGGGCACCGCGCCGCCCGCCCCGCCGCCCCCGCGACCGCGCCGCCCGCCCCCGCCGGGACCCCGCCGTCCCCGCCGCCCGCCCCCGCCACCCCCGCCGCAACCCCGCCGCGACCCCGGGGCCGCTCACCTCGCACCGGGACGCGGAAGGCGCAGCGAACACAGGTGACCGTGTCCTGCGCCCCGGGCAGCGGCAGGACGGAGCCGCAGTCCGGACAGAAGTCCAGGTCCGACTGGAACCTGGAGCCGGAGCGCGCGCCGTCCATGCCGTACCGGACGCGGCGGGACGGACAGCGGCCCCTCCGCCGGACCGAGCGAGCCGCCGCAGCGCGAGCCCCGCTGCCCGCACGCGCGGGGCTCCGAGTCCAGACCCGCAGGCCGCGTGCGGTCCTCCAGAGCAGACGAGCGCGCCGGCTCCGCGCGGGGCGGGCCAGAGCGTCCGCCGCGCCGGCTCGCCATTGGCCGTGACGTCACAGTCCGTCGCCGTGCGCCGCGGAGCCCGCCGGGCCGGCCGGGAGGACGGTAATGGGCGCGCGGCCTCGGGGGCGGCCCCTCCGGGAGGAGTCCTCTGCTGGAGCGTCAGTGCTCGCTCAGCCGCGGGGGCGCTGGCCCTGGGAATCCCGCGGCCCTTTCCGGCTGCCGCAGCGGGGCCTCCGAGGCCGAGCAGGGGCTCTCCGCCGCCTCTCGGGGCCCCCGGTGCTCCGGGGACCGGGTCCATCGGGGCCTCCTCCGGGGAGGAAGCGGGGCGGGCGGAGGTGGAGGACGGGCCGGGCCTGGGGCTCCACTCCCGGGTCGAGGACAGGGCGGGCCGGCCGGCGTCCGTCGGGGGCAGCCGCGGTGCATCTCCCGGGACCCGGCCCGGCCTTCGGCCCGCGGCCCGCCTGGTCGCCCGGCTCTGGCGCAGCGGTCGGTGAACGCTGGTCGTTCGGCGTCGCGCGGACACTTGGGGTTTCCCTAAGCCCGAGGGCCGGCACGTTCAGAAAACCACGCTGTGGCGTTCGTCGGGGACCGACAACTGGGCAGACCCCGTCCCCGGGTTTCCCGGTTCCGTGCCGGCCCCGCAGCGCCGCCGACCGGGCAGCTGCGCGGAGCCGTCCGTGCCCCTCCTCGAAGGCCAGCTGTGGCCTCTGCCGGGGGAGGCCCCGCCGGGACGGACCGGCCGGACGGGTGGGGCTGGAGCGGCCCGCGAGCTCCCGAGCAGTCCCGTGACTCCCCCCGCCGGGCGCCGCTGGGTCTGTGCGGCCCAGGGAGGTCGGCTCCTCGGCCCGAGGCGGGCAGGGTGCACCCTGTGAGTCTCCCGTGAGAACGGAAGCTGAGATGCGCTGTGCCGCGCTAACTTTCCGTCTTCGGTTGGACGGCGGCCGGGCCTGTCCACCCTGGTTGAATACGGCCCTGATGGGCCGCGCGCCGCGAGGCACAGCCGCCTCCCAGCGCAAACTCGGTCCGGCTGTATTTATTAAGCTGGGGCTGGGGCTGAGAACTTGAGAAACGTTAGGGGACCCTAAGGAGACCAAATGACGAGGATGCAGTGAGAGTACACGGCTGGACCCGTGCGGGAGCCCAGGGCAGGCCTATGAAAGAAACCTGTGCCTCGGGACTGAATGGCAAAGGTTTCAGCAAAAAGACGGATACAGGGACGCCCGGGTGGCTCCGCTGGTTGGACGACTGCCTTCCGCTCAGGTCCAGAGTCCCGGGATCGAGTCCCGCGTGGGGCTCCCAGCTCCACGGGGAGTCTGCTTCTCCCTCTGACCCTCTCCTCGCTCATGCTCTCTCTCACTGTCTCTCTCTCAAGTAAATAAATAAAATCTTAAAAAAAACAAAAGATGGGTACAGTGTTATGGGGAATGTAGCAGAGAGAGATGCTCAAATTTGTGATAAGGGTAATCAGCAAATCGGGAACTTTGGGAACTTGGGTCAGTACTCTCATGTTCAGTACTGTGCTAGGCTCTGCATACTGAGAAAAGTAAGATGGCTGCGCTTTTTAAATATGAAAATAGATTCACATAGAGAAATGAGAATGTGCCTAAGAAGTCTGTGAGGTCCAATATTTCGTATCAGATTCATTCTAATACATTTGTAGATGTAAAATTTTTTTTCTTAAAGATTTTGTTTATTTGACAGATCACAAGTAGGCAGAGAGGCAGGCAGAGACAGAGGCTCCCCACGGAGCAGAGAGCCCGATGTGGGGCTCAATCCCAGGACCCTGGGATCATGACCTGAGCCGAAGGCAGAGGCTTAACCCACTGAGCCACCCAGGCGCCCCTGTAGTTGTAAATTTTAAGTTACACCCTTTCAGAGTCTACATTTCAGTGTCAACATTTTAAAGGTGATAGAGGAATACAGGTATACCAGTGTAAACCCTGATTATTTTCCAGTGAGTTTTTGAGGTAATGGTTAAAAAAAGTTTTCAGAAGAAGACAGAAATCGTTGTTACAGAGACTATTTCAGAAAGACTTGATAGAGAGTCAGGAGCTTGACTTGTGGAGGGGAATTAGCTGCCATTTCCTGAGAACTTACCACATGTCAAGCGTTGTGGCAGGTGCTTTCATCTAATGTGTGTTTGTTCTTTATTACCCTGGGCAGCAGACTTTTGTTTTCTGTGTCCATTTTATAGATGAGGGAGCTGACTGACACTGTTGTCTGCCCAGAGTCCACACCTCAGAGGCAGTTCAATTAGGATTCAGATGTAGCCCTGTCAGGCTTCAAAGCCCATGCTCTTTGCCATAAACAGTACAAAAGGCCCAGGGATGAAATGCCGGGCATCCCCAGTGGCTTCAACACGACCTCACAGTAAACTCAGATTAGACCAGGGATGACACATAAAAAGTTGGCAGGCTTCACTTGTGTTGCCATCAGCCTGGCCCATAAAAAAAGGGGCGTAACCACAAATTCCCACCCTAAGGTGCTGAGCAGGGAACAGTTTCACAGTGGATTTACGATGAAGGATAAGTGGCAGTATAAGGCAGGGAAGCAGAGGGGCGGGTGATCACATAATCTCAGAACCAAACATTGGAAGGCAGAGATGCTGTATGTGCTGATAGAGGCGGAGAGGGCCAGGGCCAAGAAGCTGCAGAGAGAGGAGGGACCGAGAGCTCTGGACTCTGGAAGTCTCTCGGAAGACAGAGGAGGCCAGGAGACAGAGCAGTCCAGCCCAGCCGAGCTTGCCCAGCGCCACACCCAGGAGTCTGCGTCTTCCCTCTCCCAGGCCCAGATTCCCGATTCCGAATGGTTCCCCTTGAGTCCACGGGAGATGTGCGAGCCTACTTTCTGTGAAAGGATTAGATGCTGTTGTTAAATTCCCCGGAGGAGGAGATCCTCACAGCAGGATCTCTCTTCCCGAGGGGACATACCCCTGGCGTTGACCAAAACAGTTGCTTACCCTGGTTCAGTCGGTATGTGAGTAGATAGTTTCTGACACCTCCCGCACTCTGATCTACCTCTGTTTTCTCTGTCTTCCAGTCTGGCCTGGGCGAAAACCTCTACAGACCCTAGGATTGCTGTAGGTCAGCAGTCCCCACTGGAAAAAAAAATCTTGGTAAATAATCTTCACGTTGTACAGTTTGGAGTTACTAGGAGAAGGGGCCTTAGGCTTCAAATCCTGCTCAGGTGACCCCTCCCCAGAGGGTGTCTACCCTGGCACATGTGTTTAGCTATATCCATACTTGCAAAACAGAGTATTATGTTCAAAATGCCCAATACTCTCTTTTTTAAAAAGTAGTTACTGATGTCGGTGGTGGGTGATTCAACTCTGAGAGCTCAGAGTTTCGCCTGGGGTGATGGGAATAAAGATCACAATTGTTAAACACCAAAGTAAACAAGAGACTGCAAATCTTCTCAGTGTCACTGATGAGGTGCAGCTCCTGTTTAAATGTGTTTAAAAAGACGGTCACCTTATAAAATTCTGTGCCTCACTTTGACAGAATCTTGGTGGCGTGCATACAGCAGCGGCAAGACAGCTGATAACTCGGAAGTACCACGAGGAATATGAAACATTGTGCAGGGAGCAAGCTCTTTCTCTTGACCACTGGCTGGCCAAAGCGGAGTCTTATTATAATAAGAGAATAATGGACATGATGAAGGAGCAAGGGACAGGCCATGAAGCCAAGACGAGATTGGAGGGGAAGACGACCCACAGGCTCGAGAGACCAAAGCAGTATTACTTGGTTCCGGAGAGAGAGGTGAAACACATAGAAAGGCACATTCAGAGAGTGGGTCGGGTCAGAGAGTCTAAGAACAAACCAGGTAAACAATTACCACGGCCCCCTAGTGAGACAACGTTCCCCAAAATTGTGCCCGAAGAGCATGGTGTCCTGAGTGCCCAGAGAAGAAAGCAGGTAAGCGAGAGGGAACAGACGCAAATCGAAGGTCACCAGGAACGCATGCTTCGGGGGAGAGCGCTCACGGAGCAAAGGCGCAAGGAGAGAGTCTTGAGGAAAACCCAGAGCCAGCTGCCAACACGAGAGCGGCGCGGGAGGGCAGGGAGAGAGATGAAAGAGCTTGAAAGTGTGACTGCGTACCCCCTCTTCCAGCCTCGCGGTAGAAGCCGGATTAAAGTGAATATCCTCATGGAAAAGAATAGAGAAGAAGTGCCTGCCGTCATAAAACCACATCAAAGAAAATTCTTGACCATGCCACCCTTTCTGAGAAGCCAGATAGGAAAAATGAAAGACTAGTAGAGTTTCAGTGCTTTGAGAATAAACCCCCGTGTCTTAAGTGAACTCTTGTTTTTAGTACTAGTTCCCAACCGTCCCCGGAGTGTCTGCATCAGATACGGAAGTTTCGGATAGCTCTGGGCTAAAAACTCCGTTCTCTCGTGTTCCTGCACCTGGCGAATCCTTGACGTCGGGTGTCACCAGCCCGAATGCGGTTGAGCAATGACACTGAGGAAGGAACTGGGATCCGCCGCTGCGCAGGCCCTGCGCCCAGCCCACTGCGGCTGTCTTGAGGTTGCCGTAGGTCAGTCGGTGGTCTTTCAGTTCCTGTTTGTACGTTTCTTGGGGCTACTGACCGGGTCTTCCACGTCTGGCTTGTGCCCTACAGTTCGGTCTGTGTGAGGGGCTTTGAGAGCCTCCTGTGGGCCAGGTTTTGTGAGTGAATCAGAGGTCCCGGCCCTTGACTGGGCCACAAGTAATGGCATAGATAGCCCCAAACACTGCGTGTGCTCAGGGTTAGGATGGAGGCCTGTGCGGTGCTGTGCCAAGGAGGGGCCCCGAGCCCCGCCCGGCAGAGCCAGGAGGGCAGACACAGGACACACAGCCCATGTAAGCACTGTCTTCCCAAGGTCTGGGTCCGCTCAGATGCAAACTGGACTCACCCTCTCAAGCATATGTCCCCCAACCCTCACTGATGACTCAGAAGACAAACGTGTGCACTGCGAGAATTTTCATCCCAAGCAGAATGAAATTTACGGATTTCCTTTCATTTCCAGTTCATTTTCTTACCATATAGCAAAACTTTGGGAAGGTAGGGGTGAGCGTTGGTGCACAGAGAATGAGTGAGGGCTGCCCCGAGAGCATTCTCCGTCAGTCGTGGTCCCCACCCCCATCCCCACCCGCAGACCAGCAGTTCACTTGCGACATCGGCAGTGTGCCGCGGAGCGTTCCTGGGTGACGGGGCTCTTCTGTGCTCGCCCTCCACTCGCTGTGCCTCCTGCAGACTGTGTCTCTGGCCTTCCGTCTCCGTGTCCCGTGGGAGATCCTCTGCCCTGCACGGTTGTATCGCCCGAGCGCAAGGGGCAGGGGATGTGGAAACCCAAATCCGCGGGGCGAGGATAAGTCCCACATAACCGGGAGGCCCGCGACTCTTCCTCTCAGGGTCCTGAGTTCGAGTGCTGCACTGGGTGTGGATACAACTTAAGTGGTTGTTTACCACGAGGATTTTCAGTGCTGGACACATTAGTGAGGTCAGCTGCCCCCTCTTTCTCCTCCAAATCTAGTAGAAAAGCAACTGCTGATTGCAAGGCAGTTTCCCAGCTCATACAGCTATGGAGTAAAAGTCGGCTTTTGACTCAGTTCAGCTAACCTGACTCCATCATCTCTGCCTGACACACAGTTCACCCTTTATCTCCCGGACCCTGTATGAGCAGCACCGTAATTACCCCAAGCCAAGCACCCTTAAAGCCTGAGTCACACTTGACGCTTTTCTTTTGTCTTGTATTCTTTTAAGATTTTATTTACTTGAGAGAGAGCGAGCACAAGCAGGGGGAGCGGCGGAGGGAGAGGGAGAAACAGGCTCTCCGCCGGGCAGGGAGCCCGGTGTGGGACTCCCCCCGCAGGCCCCTGGGACCATGCACTGAGCCGAAGGTCAGGTGAGCCCGGAGCTTGTGCGGTTCTCACGGCGCTGAGGTGGCGCCCCGGCCTGTTGAAAGCACGAAGAATGTTTGCTGACTGCGGGGAGCAGAGCAGCGTCCAGGAGAGCCCGGCCCCAGAGTGCAAACTCAGCTGGTTCTAACCACTTCTTACCTCCCGGGTGCACAGTCAGCCTTTCTTCTTGTATTTGAGTGGAGGCACTGATACATCTTTGTTTACTTGTTTTCTGATACCCCTCAGTAAAATTCATGACTTGATGCATCCCCTTTCTAGAACTTTCTCTGGTGCCTTCCTCTCAAGGCACCTGGCAGCAGCATAAACTAAAGTGTCATTCAGGTCTGAATAAAGGGTTCCCGGAGGAGGAGGTCAGGGAGCGAAGGTCTGCAGGGACGCTAGGTGAGGCGGCGGTGAGCTTTCTCTGTTACCTGCTGATGGAGAGTAGGTTGTCAGCCCTGAGCACGCTGTGACTTAGCCCCACAGAGTGTAGAGTTGTGGGGTTTGTTCAGGCCCGAGCATGGCCACATATCAGCCGGTGTGGGTCTAGAACGGAGACAACAAAACTTTCCTGACCAGTTGTTCCAGTGGATAAATGAGAGGCTTTGTAGCATAGAAGGCTGTGATATCACGAAATGTCCTTCTACTGGTTTTCTTCCCCTACTGAGCTAAGAAGTGGAGTTTGTAGAAGGTGAAAATGGATCAGGAAATGCCACAAAGTATAAAGCCCCTGGTACCGAAGGTGTGAGACTGTAGCTCTCATCCAGCCAGAACCGTTCAAACAAGTCGCCAGAAAATGGGCTGGAGCCTAAAGTAATCTTTAGGGCTATATTGGGAAAGGTCTCTGACGGTGACCAGCCCTGCCTGATGGAGTGTGTGGCTGACCGCCAGCCCGTGCAGCCCCGTCCACAGCACCCCACGCCGCTGGCCTTGGGGGTGACCCCCACAGATTGATGATCACTCGACCCTGCTCTCACGCAGAGCACAGGCCTCCCTACCCGCTCTCTGAAGGAAGAGCGTTCCTGTGGAACCTAGCGTGAGCCCACCGGACATCCACCAAAGCCCGACCCATTTCCCAAACGCACCTGCCGCCCCACGTCGTTTCTGCGCCAGCTCACACGACTACCTGCTTTTCCTAACACAAGGACGTCTGCAGAGGGTTTTCGCTCTTACGAGAGAAGCCCCAGCCATGCTAACAGGTCTTCTGTACGCGTGCAGTGGGCTGACGCAAACTCTCCGAAAGCAGGGACGTGAGGCCGCCGGGTGCAGTCAAATCGTGAGGCGGCAGCCTTGGGTAGCCGCACTTAACGGCTTAAGTTTGTAACTTAACTTCCAAGTTCGTAAGCAGTTGCCGAGAGAGGACAGTCGTGAATCTCGGTCTCCTTAAGTATTTGGGCAGGTTTAACGCAGGCAGCAAGCTGGGTGGCTGGTTTTCTCTTTGATCATGTTTTTACAGTGGTAAGTTCTGTCCCAAACGAGCCCTGCCTCACAAACCATCACGCGGATTGATAAGGTGTAGCTCGAGAAGGTAAGAAAGCTGGGAAACCTGGGAGGAGCAGGCTGGTAGTGTTTCCTCGGAGCGTTCCCACGTGAATGTAGCAGAAACTCCCAGGCACTAAGGTACAAGGGAGAATACACAGATACTGAGGGAAGGAGTTTCCTTCCTGTGGGTAGCAGGAGGCCAGGTCATCTGTTTAGAGGGAAGACAAGTCTTGAGTACTGGGTTCCAAATGGACCAGGGATCTGGAATTTCTTGTAACAGACTCCAGGCAAGAGTCGGCCCCACAGGGATAATGTTGATCATGGGGATGAAAGCACAGGGAGGCCAGTCGAGGGTATCGGGATAGCATTGTGCGGGACAGCGTAGCTACCCCTGCGGTGAGCGCCGTGCTGGGGTTGGTTGTCAGGTGACCGCTGTGCCCTGAGACTACTGGAATGTCACGGGTCAGCTACGCTCACGTTTAAAAAAATAATGTTGCAAAGTGTGATGTGTTGAAATGTAGCAACGTCATGGTCACATTTCTTGTTTGCAGGCCTTAGAAACTTGCTTAGGTGAGTATCAAGAAAAAAAGAAAATCAGTAGAAAGTATCTGAAAATATTTTATGTAGTGGGCCTCACAGGGGCTCGGAACCAAGGCAGTAAGGACACCCTCCACACTCTCGTCTCTCCTTGTCTGCTCACTCCCGCTCCCTCTTTGCTCTCATAGTGGGGAGGGGCACCGCTCCTGTGCCAACTCTCCACCCAACGGCTTCAGCTGCAAGAGTTGGCTGCTGTTGAACTGGAAGTGTCCTCCAGTTTCTCCCGGCTAAACACGCGACCGTGCTATTCCTTTGCACTCCTTCCAAGCCAGATCTCCTAGGAGGTCTGTAGAAGCTGCCTGCCTTCTGGCCCCAGTGCCCATCAGGCCCCCCAGGCCCCCTTCACCGGGTTGTCAGCTCCCCGCAGCTAAATCCAAAGGACTCTACGGGTAGAATGGAGCAAGGCAGAACCTGACAGGCACGTGGCGCATGGGCAGCATCAAAGAGACCTGGACAGCTGGAGGGTAGGAATCCGGTCCCTGGAAAACAGAAGAGCAAGGACATCAGTAGCCCTGATGGACAGGGAACCGATGGAGCCCATTCAAGGAACTGCAGCAAGGCACCGAGGGTACAAAAGAAGCAAACAGAACACTCAGGATAAAAGACTGGGCCAGGAGTTTTGAAAGATGCACAAAACTGGCCTGCTGACTTGGGTTTCACTAGGGATGGGCAGCCACCAACCGAGAGTGAAGAAAAGCCCAAAATAGAAGCAGGAGACAGAGCAGACAATTACTATATCCCTCATGTTGAGTCAGGTATGTGAAACAGGACTTTGAACTCATTAAAGCATGTCTGATAGTATCTTTAACCATGAAAGTTGAAATGCTTGGAAATGGAGCCTCGGGATGTACAGTTTACAAGACTGGTGCGTGGTTTTATGTAGATCTAATTATACAGCCTTCCCCTGGATTAGCCTCACAAATTAGAGTAAGGATGAACGCCGTGACAGCGTAGGCTTTCTAAAATTCACCTGCTACCTACTGTCAGTTCAAATAGTGAATCATCTGTACCTCATCTGTCATAAATCATATTTTTGTTCGTAAGCTCCTAGCAGAGGAGAAGGGTGGTTGTGTAGAGGGAGAAAATAAGACATATTAAGTGTCTGCCATGCATCAGATACAATTAACTTCTTTGTGTCATCAGTACGTCTTGATTCCAGGGCAATCAGTATATCCTGACTCAGTAGAGAATGAACTGTCTAAAGCTTCCCATATAGACAGAACATTTTGTTGAGAGGAATAAGCAATTTAGCCAATAATTTCCTCAAACTTTCTGTGATGTGCATGTCACATACCCAGATATTCTTTTCTGTTTATATCTATCTTTTGTAGATGTAAAGATAGATATAAACAGGGGGTAGATAGATATAAACAGATAGATATAAACAGATATAAATTGGGGGTCTAGCTCTTTTTCTTGCCCAAGATCTCTTTCTGGCAAGCGAATGCCCACCCCCCTCCCCTTAGAGAATTGCTAGCCCCCGAGTCATAGCCAACCACAGCACGCTCTCTTCTGGGCACAGTGATGGACATCAGTGTAGCTGGTGGTTGGCATGTGCGTGTCCCATGACACCAATCAGAATCCTTCCTGTTTCAACAGCAGGGACAAGAACCTTTTTACAAAATACACAGAAAGCCATTACACACCCGGCTTTGGGCTGCGTGGGACGTGGGACTTAGTGGGCAGTGTCCTTAATCAGGTGGTCATTCCCCTTATAATCTAGGACCAAGTACATCTGGGAATCCAGGCAGCTGCGGCCGAATTAAGTTCGACTTTCTTACCACCGCCCCCCTCCCATTTTGGCTGGATGGCTCCCAACAGGAGGTACCAGTCAGGCCAGCCTGGGGGTATTATTAGCTTATTAGGGAAAAGAAAGAAACACTATGTCCAGGAATTTCCAAAATAGGTCCATATGACCTGCTATCCCGATCATTAGGAGGTAGCCAAGAGATGATCCTTCGGCGGGGGGCGGGGGGGGGTAGCATCCAAGGGTGGCCAGGCTGTCTCACAAAGGTGTGTGGGCTGTTCAGTCTCTGAATGGTGGTAGGAAGCATGAAAGATCCAGTAATTACCTTGACTGTCAGCCCATTGTTGAGAGGCTTTGCAACGGAAGCCATGCCCCGTCGTCAGACCACAACGGTCTAGAAAGCCAGAAGCGCCGCACAGGTTAGTTTCCAGGGCCACTGTGCTATTGCAGGGGTTGGCTGATTGGACCAGGATAGCCGCACTGCGCCCTCAAAGTGTCAGCACTCACAGGTCCTAGAGAGGGTGGGAGGTCCCATGCATCGTCCACCCGAGCAGGGGTGCCCGGGGCCCCTTGCTATGGGGCTTCCCTCCCTGTACGACAAGCAGGTCGGGAGTCCAGATCAGAGACCGAGCCCTTCCTTGTGTGCCTGTCTGTGGTGGTGAACGTCCTGCCCAAAGCAGGCTCCCTCAGCAGACGGGCTCCCGTCTGGCTTGGCGGAGAGCAGGCTGCTCCGAGGCATCCACCCAAGGGACAGACGGCAGGTCAGCAGCTGGATTTATTTCCACAGTTCACAGCTCCAGAGAGAGGTGTCTGTGCAGCCTAGTTTTCCAAGTGGAGACCAAACAGCTGGGACAGCCCAGGAGGCCATAAAATGACAGGAAGGTTGATCAAGGGGAGGGCTGGGGAGAGCCCTGAAAACTGCCCTGGGCTCTGCCCAGCGAGGAGCATGGCAGCCTCCATTTTTGGTTCTGAACAGCGGCCTCTGGGACTCGTGTTGGCTTGGGCCTGAGACAGCACTCAGCCTGCTGGCCCACAGTGATCCAGGACCAGGGCCCGGGGAGCCTGGCTGAACCAGCCGCTCTGCTCCAGATGGCAAAGTGGGGGTTAACACCGTCCCCAAAGGGACAGCTGCCACTTCTTCCTGTGAACAGAGATGCCGGGGCCAGCTGCATCCTTAAGGTTGCCCTTTCCATGTCACAAAGTTGGCTCCCCCAACTTTGTGAGACGTGGAGTCCAAGCTGACCCGCCCTCCTCTGTGGCTGTGCGGCCAGAATGTCCAAAGGCTTCATTGGGTCAGGAGCCCAGGAACAAGCTAAAGCTGCTTTCCAAAGACACCCCGCAACCGTTTCAGGAAGGTGCTGGGTCTAGAACCGAGGGTGCCAGCGAGCTCAGGCTGCCTCCCTCCGTCAGCGGCTCTCACCAGCAAAACCGGCCACTGCAGCCACTTGCAGCTGCTGCTTTGGAACTGCAGGAGATGCCCCAGGGGAAACCTCAAACCGGCCCATACGTGGAGGGCAAGGAGAGACTCAAGAGAAAGGCAGACCATTCCTGATTGGTACGTGGCAGTTTTAATAAGCAAGGAAGCTCACGTATTACCCTTGTTGTGGGTGCCCATGAGACAGGTGTCTGCACCTGCCCACCACAATCCTAAAAGTTTATGGAGAGGCCTTGACTGGGTTGAGTTAGGTGTTCAATCCAGAGGGTCTCCACAACAGCTTACTCTCTCAAGACCGTGTCCTTGAAACAACTCTCACTGTGGAAATGGTGGGTGCAGTGTACACTCCAAGGACAGGGAGGGAGAGAGGAGGACCTCCAGGGGCCTGCTCTCGGGTCAGCGGGTGGTCATGTCCTCTAGATGAGCTCCTCCAACAGTAGCCCCCGTGACCGAGTGCTTGCCACAGCCTGGCACACTGTTACAATGGAGCAGGCGTCTTCCATTTTGTAGCCTCTGAACGAGAAAGACTTGGGGCAACGGTTCTAGATCAAGCACCAGGAAACTGGCGTGGGGTTTTACGATTCACAAAATACTTTCATCGGAGCACCTGGGTGGCTCTGTTTGTTGGGTGTCTGCCTTTGGCTCAGGTCATGATCTCAGAGTGCTGGGATGGAGCCCTGCATCGGGCTCCCCACTCATGGAGCCTGCTTCTCCCTCGGCCTGCTGCTCCCCCCGCTCGTGCTCTCTCCCTCTCTGCCAAATGGATAAATCAAGTCTTAATGAAAGACAAGGAAGGAAGGAAAGAGGAAGGGAGAGAGGAAGTACTCTGTAAACACGGCTCCCATTACATCCTCAGATGACTGCCAAAGTGGTGCCCTGGTTGTTGCTGAGTTCCAGACCTGGAGTGGGAAGGCTCCGCATCCCAGGGGCTGTTTCCTTCTTGCACAGACAGAATAACAAGTCTCCACATAAGGCATGTTTGCAAACCTATTTTGTAAATTGTAAAACCCCATGCCATTGTGGAACATAAAGGGTGATCATAACACAAAGTGGAATGTGGGGGCGTCCTGAGCTGCGAGCGAATGCCGGGCTCTGGAGCCAGTGGGCGGGAGAGAATTCTTGAGACGTCATCGTGCAAAAAAAGTGATTTTATTAAAGCCCGGGGACAGGACCCGTGGGCAGAAAGAGCTGCACTGGGACAGGGGCCCATCACATATTTTCAAGTTGGGAGGGGCCAGGGACAGCCACAAGCCTCCAAGGTGATTCTGAAGCAAGTTTTCCAGGACTCTGAGGGAGCTAGCTATTGTTGGGAAAGGGCGCTTATTCCTGTTTAGTGAAAACTCCATCCTGAGACCCTTTAGATGTATATCAGGGTCCACAGGCTTGGGGGATGAGGGCTGCCATACATTTTGGGGGCAGAGACAAAGGAACTTACCAAAGGAACTTCCGTATAAAGTAGACTCACAGGATCCTGGGGTCGGGCTAAGGCTGCCTTTTACCCTTAGCGAAATGTCCCAGCGGAAGTTCCCTTGACTGCTTCAAGGTCAGGTCACCGGGCCACCGGGCTGTAGGCAGTAAGGAAACTTAGCTTTTTTTTCTTTTGTTTCTCACATCAACTGCAAATTACATGGAAAACAATAAACGTGATACCCATTGGACTGATTAAAATCAATGTACGTGGCCGAGCCTGGGCGCCAGGGTGGCTCATTGGGGAAGCTGCTGCCTTCGGCTCAGTCGTGACCCAGGGTCCCAGGACGGAGCCCCACGTCGGGCTCCTGCTCAGGGAGGTCTGCATCGGCCTCTGCCTGCTGCTCCGCCAGCGTGTGCGCTCTGCTCCCCACCCCGTGTCAAATAAATTAAAAAAAAAAAAAAATCACTGAGCCAGGTTGAACTGAGTGAGGGTAAGGGGCCGGGCCCTCCCCGCGCTCCCTTACCTGCAGCATTTCGGTCAAGGGGTGGAATCTCCCCACTGCCTTCGCTTTCTAAGATGCTGTGTGCCTCCACCTCCCCTCTGGGTCTTGTTTTGGCTCTAGATGCTGTGGTTGGAGGTGGTGAGTTTTAATCGGAGGTAATCCTCTTTTTTCAAGAACAAATCCAGATCCCGGCGCTAGGTGGGACCTGCGGTTGCTACGGGTAGGAGGGTGGGCTGCTGAGGGGCGGGGCTCTCTTCCTTTCTGACTGCTTGGACTGAACTCTCTTGACCTTGGTAGGTCTACAGCCGTGGCTGGGCCCCCGGGCAGGGAGCGCGACGGTGAAACCGGGCTGGGAGAGCGGGGCTGCAGCCGGCGCTGGGCCCGTGGGCACTGCCCCCCCACCCCACAGTCCCTGTCCTCAGTGCGCCGCGGGTGAGTGGGGCAGCTGGGTGTCGAGCTTGCAGGGACGGAGGCAAATGCAGGGTGTTGGTCCCGCACTCCCCAAGCCTGAAGCAGGCCGGCGGGCATTGAACTGGGGGAAAACCTGGGTGTCTGGGGTGTGGCCCGGGGCACCCACCTCTCTGGCTACCGTGGGGGGGGGGGGGGCTCTGGCCCGTGTTGAGAAAGCGGGGATCCCAGAGGAGACGCTTCGGGGCCAAGGGGCTTCAGGCCTCCGCAGCCCCGGCCCGATGGATGGGAACCCCTCGGCCCCAGCCCGCGGGAGTGAACCGTCTCCGCGACGGTGCACAGTTCTGCTCCGGCCTGCCCGCGGGAGGCCTCACTGGCCCGGCCGGAGGG
Source organism: Mustela lutreola (assembly GCF_030435805.1). NCBI lineage: Eukaryota > Metazoa > Chordata > Mammalia > Carnivora > Mustelidae > Mustela > Mustela lutreola. Next base: position 158,737,239 of record NC_081295.1, read on the forward strand.
CCCCTGACGCCGGCAGTGGGAGCCCGGGCTGCTGGCTGCTCCGCAAAGCCTGGCAGGGGCGTTGGGGCTCTTGGTCCCAGGACTGCTGTGCGGAGCTGCGGACAGTGGATTTGCGTCCCAGACACGAGGACGGGAAGATGGCGACAGGCTCCCTCGGGGCATTCGCATTTGGGAAGGGCGGGTCCCCGGGGCCACCACCTTCCCCGCTGAGGGGTGTGGGTGTGCCGAGTGCGCTGGGAGGTTCCAGGAGCCTGCGGCAGTAGCACTTCCGTCCCCAGACCAGACGGTGGCTTAACAATCTGGACCGGGGCATTTCCTGAGCACCCCAGCAATGCTGTGTGGGGGACCGGCAGGCCGCAGGGTAGGGGATGGTCCCCACCCGACATCTCGCACAGCGGCTGGGTTGTGCCTCCTCTTCAGCAATCCAGCTAACGCCATTGTCTAGTGCCCCTCTCTGTTTCACCACCAGTCCAGGGAGAGTGAAAAAAAAAGGCCAGTGGGTTTTCTGAGCTGTTCAAGGGACTGCACCTTGAGAAGGAGACGTGAGGTGAGAGCTGTCCCCCAAGGAGATGGGGTTCGGCCGGAGCTCCCCGAGTGGCCCCAGTGCGGGGCTCACCGGAGCCTCGGTGTTCTCTGTGGGCTGCTTATCCTGTCAGTCTTCCCGAGGACCTTTCTGATTCCTTCACAGAAGCGCGTGTGAAAGTCCGTAGAATCCCATGGTGTTCGGCACTAGATGGGGTCTAGAGATTTGTCCTTTCCCATTGTCTTGTAAGACGCGGTCAAAATGATGCAGCTTGCACGAGGCGGTTTGCACTGTCTGCAGAATTCCGCACGGCTGCCCGAGGGAGTGCCGGGGACACGGCCGTCCTGTCCTCAGGGGGAGAGCCTAGGCTTTGACACTGACTCTGCTGTGGACGAGCTTCTCGGCGTCTCCGCACTTGAAGTGCCACGAAGTGGAGTCAGTTACTCCGACCTCCCGGGCCGTGCCGGCACACAGCAGGGCCTCCGCTGTTCTTGGTGTCCCTGACCCGCTGAGGGAGCCCTGCCGCTCTCTTCCTGCTGGTGACGCATTTTGTTTCTCTCTGACCTCAGGTTGGGAGCGGTGGGCACCGGCCAGAGGCTGAGGCAGGGCGGGCAGAAGGCACCTGTCTTCATAGCCCCACACCAGCTGCGGAGCCCCTGTGACGAGTCCCTGAACCCTGTAGCCTGCCCTTTGAGGGACCAGAGGGTGACCGCAGAACCAAACCAGGAAGAGCAGGTACATCCATCCCGGGAAGCCATGCCAAACCTCCCCGAGGCCTCTGCATGGCCTCTCCATCTGCACAGTGACCAGGACCCAGAGAGCCCCAGTCAGCCCTGGGGGCCAGGCGGGCCGTGGACAACGCTGGAAGCAGACAGCGTGGAGGAGAAGCTGCCCCTGCGGGTGGCGGAGCAGGCGGAGCGGGCAGCCGCAGCCAGAGCGTGCTGGTGGGAGCCGTGGCTGCAGGTGAGCAGAGCCGGCCAGAGCGAGTGCAGACCGGCTGCCAGCCTCCGGAGCTCCGGAGCTCCGTCCTCTGTCCTCAGTCTGGCCCGTGGTCACACGGGGTTTCAGCCGTTTCCAGGCTGAACAGCCCCCTGCGAGCAGAGGTGGCCTAGGCTTTTCTCGGCCCCCGCCTCCACCCCACCCTGCAGCCCTCCGTGGAGTGGCCCCCTTACTCGTGCACACACCCCCTCACTTGTCTTCCTTCCTCTCCTTTTGTAGATCACATCCCTGGCTTTGTGCCTGTCCTTTCCTGTTCCTTCCTTCCTTCCGCCGTTTATTGTTCAGTCGGTTCTGTAAACCCTGTGCTTGGATAACTCGAGTCCCCCCTGCTCTCCCAGGAGCCGGTCACCTTTGACGATGTGGCTGTGAACTTCACGCAGGAAGAGTGGGTGTGTCTAGACACCAGTCAGAGGCTCCTGCACCAGAACGTCATGGCCGAGACCTTCAGAAACCTGCTGTCCGTGGGTAAGAGGCCGGGGTTCCCTCAGCATGCCCCCTGCCCAGGACACCCCCCAGGACCCTGGGACGGCCAGCTTCCCTGAGCAGGTAGATTGGCTCACAGCTTGCTTTCCTGACCCTGGACCTCATCTGCCTTCCAGCTGTGAAGGACCTAGGTCACTAAGCTCAGGGTAAGAAGAAAAGAGATGTAAGCCCGCACAAAGGCAAAGATAATACTCGGCACGTGAGGGTACATTGAAATTGTAGCTCTTCACGCAGCAGTGCTCACTGCACTGCTCGCGGCCGGGAGCCAGGGACTCCGTTAGGAGGGTGCCTCCTTGCTCCCAAGTGTCCCACGTTAAGTCCTTAAAACAAGGCTGTGGGAGAAGTTAGCCAAGCCTGGGATCTCACTCTCTGTCCCCTTCCCGCTCCCGTCAGAATCTTTCTGTCTACCCCAGATCTGGTCATCAAGCTTGAGCAAGAAGAAAAGCAGTGGAGAGCCGAGCTCCCGCTCCGTCCCCCAAGTGGAGAAGGCCTCCCTTCCGGTAAGCATGGCCAAGGAGGAGAGCAGGCGAGGGTCCAGGCCAGGCCCTGGGCGGGTAGAAGGCTGCCTCGGAGCCCCGGGGCCGAGCACGTCCTCGCCCAACCTGCATCCTTCACACCGGGCCCCACTCGGAGCCACAGGAGGGCTTGAGACCCTGTGCTCGCGTCCCTTGGCCCTGTGGGCATGTGTAACTGTTCAGGACAAGCCGATGTCTGCAACCGCAGGGATCGGGGTGCCTCTAGGTTGCCTGTGTCCCCTTCAGGAGAACAGAAGAGGAAGGGACATGAGCTTATGCTGAGCCCCAGTTGAGACCTGTTCCTGAGCTGGAACAGGAGGAGAGAGGTTTCTGGTAGGGCTGACCAGGGGCACCACTTCCCGTTCTAGCTGCGTGATTTAAGGCACTGCCCTTCCCTTGGGTGTCCCCATTTGTACGACGTAGGAGGGCCCCTGTGGGTGTCATGGGAGCGGGAGATACTGCAAGTGAGAGGAAATGGATTTCAAGAAATGGGGTTATAGGCCAAAGTTGTCATCTCCGCTCCCGCTGAAAGACTTTCACATTAAATGTTGATTAACTTTTAACTGGGAAACACGGAGGTCTGTCCTGCCTGCCGCCGGTGAGGTGCTCTAGGGAGAGCCAGCGTGTTGGGGGCGGTGCAGGAGGGCGCTGGGGGGATGGGGCTGATGGGGCCAGTCCCTGTCCCTCCTCCACCGCAGGCAGTGGGAAGAAGGCACTCGAGGAAGAGACGCAGAGGCCGCCAGACGACAAGGAGGCCCTGGCCTGTGGAGGGACAGGCCCAGCCTCTGTGGCCCCGGCGCCCACACCTAGGACCCCTGCGCTGCCCGCGCCCCAGGCCGGGCCGCCCTTCCTGTGCCCGCCGTGTGGCCGGAGTTTCAGCAAGCGCGCCAGCCTGCTCAGCCACCCGTGCGTGCACAGTCCCCACGCGACCAGCAGGTGCGGCCAGTGTGGGAAGGGCTTCCAAAACCCAAGGGAGCTCGGCTACCACAGGCGCACACACCTCGGGGACAGGCCCTTCTGCTGCCCACTCTGCGACAAGACCTACTGCGACGCGTCAGGGCTGAGTCGCCACCGCCGCGTCCACCTGGGCTACCGGCCCCACTCCTGCCCCTGCTGTGGGAAGTGCTTCCGGGATCGGTCCGAGCTCAGACGCCACCAGAAGACACACCAGAACCAGGATCGGGTGGCCGGAGACCAGAAGCCCATCGGGACCGTCCCAGGCGCCGGAGCTCAGGAGCGCACCGACGGGAGCCAGGGGTCCAGCCAGAAGCTTGTGGCCGTGACTCAAGCCCTGGCGGCCAGGGCCCGAGAAGCCACCACTGGAACCCAGGGTCCTGTGGCCAGGACGCAGCCAGGGACTGATGGGAAGCCTGTGACCACTGTGAGACTGTGGGCAGCAGCCCCAGGACCTGGGACCAGGATGCACACGCCCAGCCCGAGAGCCCCCTGCCTGGACCCCAGGCCCCACGGCCCCCCAGCGAAGCCCTCAAGACTCAAGGTGTTCTCTTGCCTCCATTGTCCTTTGACTTTCGGCAAGAAAGCGTGTCTCTCCAGCCACCAGCAGGCCCATGTCTCAGGGCAGCCCCGCAGCTGCTTCCGCTGTGGCAAGTCCTTTAGCTCATCGTTGGCGCTGGTCAGACACCAGCAGACACACTGGAGGCAGAAGACCTACCGCTGCCCAGTGTGTGATGTCTGCTTTGGGGACAGGGACAGCCTCCTGGGTCACTGGGGGGACTCCAAAAGCCAGGACCTGTGTCTGGGCAACCTTCAGGTGTGCTGGGCCATCCTGGGCCAGTGGCTTAGCTTCTTTCATGATGCCCCCCCTTTGTCAGGGAAGGAGATGGACCTGCCCCGGGACTCAGGCTCCCGGGAGAGGGTGAGAAGGGCCGGGGGGGGTACGCCGGAGAGGGGAGAGCAGGTGAGCCCAGGCCTCGCTAACCGAGGTCTCCTTCGTGCTTGCTTCTGCTGATGCTCTGGCAGGGTCAGGGGCCCCCGCAGGAGGAGGGGGGAGGGGTGACCAGGGAAATGCTGAAAAGACGACAGGAGAAGTGGCACACGGAAACTCCTGTACGTTAATTAGCACCTGCCATTTTCTTTGTGTCTGATCGACCGTCAAGTGGTAATTGTTGAGAAGACAGTGGCGGCTGTGGTAGGGCTAAGAGGGGAGCGGAAGGAGGTGGGGGGGTCGGGGGTCCCATCCCTGCAACTGGGGAGTCCAGCCGGTGTTCGGATGCGGCCCTTGCTGCTGCCCGCGGGGCGGGGAGGGGGCAGGGGAGGGGGCTCCAGGGTTCTCGCTCCCCCTGCTCCTCCCCGGCAGCCTCCACACCCCTCAGCTCTGCCCCTCAGGATGGACGCTGGGGAAGAAACAACCCCCATGGGCGATGTTGGCGGACAGGAATCGGCGGCAGGGAGGCGGCTGGTCTCAGTCCTGCCTGCGTTCCTGAGCAGCACAGGTGTCGTCCGTCCGAGAGAGGAATGCCTGCTTGGCCGCAGCAGATGGCGAGTGGCCGGGGTGGGCAGCCCGACGGGGGCGGGGGGGGGAAGGTAGACGGGAGAAGAGGACGCAGCCTTCCTGGAAATGCAGACTGGATGTCCCTGTGGCGGGGAGGCCAGTGAGAGTGCGGCGGGTGGAGGCCACACCCTGGGAGCCCGTGCCAGGGCCACCAGGCCGCCCTCCAGGCTGGCCAGGATGCAGCATCGCTCAGAAGGGGTTTCCTGGAAGGAGGAGGAAACACCGTGACGAATCTGTGTTTACCAAGCCTTGATCCGCCGAGAGGAACGGCCCCCAGGAATCCCCTGGCCTCGAGGCCCTCCGCAACCCCTCTGGCTGGCCGGAGGGAAGGCCCTGCAGGCGGCAGCCGTGAGGGACTGAGGGACGGCCACCCCGACCCACACCCCTCCTCCCTGCCTGCCTGGGGTTCCCTTCTCAGCTTATAAAGGGAGAAGAAAACTTACTTAGCTCCTCAAGAAACTGCCCTGGAAAAAAAGAAAAATCCATGACTGGTGGAAGATGACCCGCCCCTCCCCACACAGCACCCCCCCCCCGCCCCCCGGCCCCTGCTCTGTAGCGGCCCCACACCACTGAGAGCCCGCCCTCCCACCACACCTGCAAGTCTCCGGTGCAGCCAGTTGTAGCAGATGACCAAGGCCAGCAGGGGTCCGAGCACTGGCACCAGCACAAACAGGGTTATCTTCCAGCAGGGCACCCTCAGGAAGTGGGGGTCTGAGCGTGACCACAGAACAAACTGGGTTAGAGGTTGTCCCCTGCCCCCTCCCCCCAGTCTGCGTATTGTTGGGCTTCTTAACTGGCTGAATGGGCCCAAGAACACACAGCTCTGTCTGTGCAGAGTTCAGGCATCTGGGGAACTCCAGTGAGTGACAACGGTGCGGGATCCCGGTTCTCACCAGCCCTTAATTGAATTGAGCATTTCTTCCATTAAAAATGGAGGCCACAAACCAGTCGTCAACAGTACCTATGACCCTGTTACCAAGAGAAACCACAGATAAACTCTCATTCCCGCTGGACTTGTTGCTGAAATCTGGAAATATCTATCAATATTTGGACAAAATTATTGGACCTGCTGCTACATTGTTTAGTGCGTTTTTGTTGTTTGAAGAAGCATTTGTCACTATATGACAGATGGGTTTATGTTTTGATGCCTGTACTTCAGTGGTTTTCTCAGCAACTGTACTTGTTATCTGTGACCCTTTTAAAAACATTATTCTGGAGAAGGGTCCGTAGGTTTCACCAGAATGTCCAGGAGATTCATGGTACCGAAAGGTAGTACCTTTGCTTTGAATCCACCAAAGATCACTTTCCTCCCTTTGCGGGGTGTGTGGTCTGCACGCTGATGGGAGTCCTAAGTGCTAGGGGTGTGCCCCCTGTTCAGGAAGGCTGCTCAGGGCAGCGACCGACCCTCTGTGCTCTGCATTAAGGCATCTTAGCATTTCTGCAACATCCATGCAGCGGGGATGTGGGTGCCCCTCTGTTGCAGGCATGCTCCTTCAGCACTGGGGACACGGCAGTGAACAAAAAGGATAGGGATTGTAGTCTTGAAGGGCCAACATTGTAAAGGGGCTTGGTGTGTCTTCCTCCAGGAAGCCTTCCCTGATCAGTCCCGTAGAGTCACTTGTTCTGTGCTCCTAAGGACACTTCTACCATGTGGGTTTCATCAACGATGCATAAGTAGTCGGTCCTCCATGATGTTGGTGTCCTGTCCCCAACTGGATGGCCAGCATGCCTGGGAGGGCCCGGGTACCTCCCCTCCATAATTTCTGCACACAGACGCCTTGGTCTCCCTGCTGCAGGGGTCGGCGGGCCAGGCTCAGGGTACAGTGCGTGGCCCGGAGAGGCGTCACAGGAGTGCTTGCTAGCAACATCTCAGCGTGACTTCCTCAAAAAGGCAGCGTGAAGGGCAGAGGCAGGAGGCCAACTGGGAGCGAGGGTTCTCATTTCCCCCGGACTGGGGCCCACCCACACCGGGCTGACTGGGCCCTGGCACTTACCAAACGTCCGGTGCAGGTTCTCTGAAAGGGAACACAGGGAGGGACTCAGTGGGGCACTCAGAGGAGACCCCTTCCCCTCGGAGCCTCTGCAATCCGGTCACTTAAAACTCAGGAGTGAGGAACGCCCCTGGAGGAAGGGGAGCTGATGGACTCTGCCCCGGCTGCGGCAGAGGAAGGAGTCTGGTCACAGCTCCTGGCTGGCCGCGGGGTCCGAAATACTAGCGGAGTTCCGTCGGAAGGAATCCCGGGGCGTGGGGACGGTCCTGACCGAGGACCGTGGACCGTGTCGGAGATGCCGAAGGGGAGGCAGGGAACGCGGAGGGCGGGCGACGAAAACTCACCGATCTCCGCGCGGAGCTTTCCTATGGTAGAGAAAGGCAGCGCTGTTAGTCCAGCCCTGGCCGGACATGGGGCCCGTCCCACCGCCGGCGCCCCGGGCCTTGCGCAGGCAGCGGGTGGACAGGAGAGCCCGGGCCTTGCGCAGGCAGCGGGTGGACTGCAGAGCCCGGGCCTTGCGCAGGCAGCGGGTGGACGGCAGAGCCCCGGCCTTGCGCAGGCAGCGGGTGGACGGCAGAGCCCCGGCCTTGCGCAGGCAGCGGGTGGACGGCAGAGCCCCGGCCTTGCGCAGGCAGCGGGTGGACGGCAGAGCAGAGGCTCCGAGCTGCTGGTGGCAGGAAGTACAGGAATGCAGAACGCAGGGAGCCGGGGTGGGGGGCGGGCAGCAGTGCCCCGACCTGCTTCAGGTGCCCTCACCTGAACTGCGGCTGCTCTGCGCCTCCGCCTCAGGGTCTCGGTGCCCTTGGCGCCCCCCACCCCCACTGGGCTGCACTTAGTACCTGTAAAGCCGCGAGCGTGGGGATCGGGAGGAGACGGTGCTGCCGAGACTCGGGACGTAACAACACCCCCTCCCCGACGGCGGGGAGCGAGCTGCCCCCAAGAGCCCGGGGTTCCACCCGTCCCACGCCCCCTCCGCTCAGCCAGGGGACTGACCGCCTCTCTACCGCGGGCGGAGTAGGGCGCCGGGACCCGGGGCCGGTTCAAGGCGGGGAGGACCCCGACGCCCGCTCGCACACCCCGGCCCTCCCCTGTGGTTTCTGCTCTCAGGACCGGCGGGGGGCGGGGGAGAGAAGACCCCCAGGGCCCGGGAGCCGTGGCTCGGAACAGCTGGGAGAGAAGGGGCAGGACGACGCCCTGCGCTCACTCTGGCGCGGCGTGAAGCGCCCAGGTGCGGTCCCGAGGCCGCGGGGACAGCCCCGCGCCCCGCCCCTGGCAGGTGTGTCCGCTCGCGGGACTGCTGACCCTCGCGCGCCTGGCGGGGAGGCCCGCGGTGATACGGGCTGTTGCAGGTCGGCCCCGCCGCGCAGGGAATGCGGGGACCCGTTGCAGAAGTGCAAGCGCGCGGTAAGGCGTAGACTCGGCTTCCGCAGCTTGGACCCGATGCCCCTCGGAACTCGGCACCAGGCCGCCCAGCTCCGAGCGCGTTCCCGGGGGTGGGGGGCGGCCCGCCCTCCAGCCCTTACCTCTCAGTCTGTGCTGCAGGCAGAGGTAGACGAGGCCCGCGGCGATCTGCAGCAGCAGCACCGGGAGCACGGCGAGGAGGACCAGCACGCCGGGGTTGATCCAGTAGAAGGGGTCTGGAAGGCAGAAGGAGCGCTGCAGCCCCGGCCCCGCACTGATCCTGAGGCCCTGGCACAGCCCCAGGGGGAAGCGGGTCTGCTTCCGGGAAGGCTCCCCGCGGGCGAGGCCCGTCTTACAGAGTTTAGGAACCAGCTAAGAGACTTAGGTCAGGTCCTCACAGCGCACCGGGCTGGGGTGGGGGGGCTGGGGGGGTGCCAGGGGGTGACCGCACTGACCCACGACCACCCCTCTGGAGGAGGGGGCCACAGTCCCACGAGACTAGAGCACAGCTTGACCCTGAGCTGGGCCGGGGTGGGGGTTAGGGAGTCAGGATCCGTGCAGTTAGAGGGGAAAACCAAATGGAGTTATTTTTAGTCATCTTTGAACTGAAATTTAGCATTTCTTCCCATTAGCAGGTCTGTAGGCAACGTGCCACAATAGTATGAAGAGAATCTGACTTTGTCATCAAGAAAAAACACAAATATTTTCATACCATGTTAGAGTGGTTTGCAGAAACCTCAAAATATATCACTTTGGTTCATCACTACTTTAACAAGTGAGCCACCCAGGTGCCCCTATCATCACTACTTTGAAATTACAGTAGTTCTCAGGGCCGCTTCATATCTTGTAACATTTTGATAGCCGTGTTTCAGTACAAATATGTTTTATTTCATGCATTTGAAAGATCCCTCTGGGAAGGGTAAAAACAGAAGGGCCGAGGCGGGGGAGGTTCCTGGCTGGCTCCTCAGTAGGGAACAGGAGTCTCCATCTTAGGATTGTGAGTTCAAGCCCCACATTGGGAACAGAGTTTACCTAAAAAAAGAGAGAGCACAGGGGTCCGTTGACGTCCCCGGTGCAGTTATGAACCCCTCCTAGGGTGGTTTGATGACTGAGGGGATGTGGTGTGGGACCATGGATGGGGGTGGTCTCCGGCTCTGGCTCTGCCCCCACCTGGAACTTGCCATTCCAGAATCTCGTTCATCCATGCCCAAGAGCTCTGCCTGTCTAAGCTCAGTGTGTCCAGCTGGCTCAGCCCACCTCATCTTGTTCTCTGCTATCCTGGGACAGATAAAGACAGGGCCATCAAGGGCACGGACCAAGAGACAGCAAGGGACAGCACGCAACTGGACCGAGAGGGTTTCTTAGGTAGGAACCAAATCCTTCGAGCTGCAGGTTAAGGCTCTTATCTGTGATGTGCCCCAGAAGAAAATGTAGCCAATTCTGCTCTCCAAGTTCTTATCCCAAGTTCCCTGCAGGTACAGACTTGCACACTTGTATACCTTCACAAAGTGCTAGAATCACAAAACGGGAGAGAAGGAGCCATTAGGGGCCTGCTGATGGAAAGTAACAGGAGAGAGCATCACCTACGAATGCTTGGAAAAGTAAGTTACACCTGGTTGTACTTCTCTCTCAGTTTACAAGAAACACAAAGATGGGGCACTGTGTAGAACAGAATGGGGATGGACCAGCAAAGCTAGAGCGTGGGAAACTCCACAGGGCAAACAGCAGCCTGTGGATCTCGGTTAGACCTGACTCAAACTGAACAGCTCTAGAAATATATTTGGGTAGCCGGCAGGGGAATTTGAACAGAGAGTGGCATTGAGGATATTAGGGAATTTTTGTTAATTTTAAAAGACAGGTTGACAATATTGTGTTTATGGTTTTTTATTTTTATTTATTTTTAAAAAGATTTTATTTATTTATTTGACAAAGAGAGATCACAAGTAGACAGAGAGGCAGGCAGAGAGAGAGAGAGAGAGAGAGAGGAAAGCAGGCTCCCTGCTGAGCAGAGAGCCTGATGTGGGGCTTGATCCCAGGACCCTGGGATCACGACCTGAGCTGAAGGCAGAGGCTTTAACCCACTGAGCCACCCAGCCGCCCGTGTTTATGGTTTTTTAAAAGAGTTCTTCCCTTTTAAAAGAAGTGGTACTTTCTTCTTGTTTGTTTTCCAAGTAAACTCACCCCCCCATTGTGACCTTGAGATCAAGAGTCACTGAGATCACCCCAGATGACCTTGAGATGGTGAGTCATATGCTCCATGGATTGAGTCAGCCCAGTGCCCTTGAGTGACCCATTCTTGCACATTTAGTGATTTAATGATAATAATGCCTAGGATTTGCCCTGGTAATTCAGTGGGGGAGGGGAGAGACTTGCGGGTCAGGGGAACTGGCAGTCTGTCTGTCCACCTGGGTGACTGCCGCAGAAAGGGGGTGGGACCCTCGAGGCTCCCTGTGATCGTCTCTCTGCTTCTGTGATGCTTTTAAGTTTCATAATGAAGCGTAGGAGGAAAGGCTTAGAGAAAATAGGTAGTAAAATCACAAAAATGCAAGAAAAAAAGTCGGAAAGAAAGAGAAAGACTCTGGAGAGAAGGCGGGGAGGTGATTCTCTGCTCTAACAGTCACTGCAGTTCAGTCCTCGAGCTGCTCGGATTCCTGCTCCCCGGCGAGGGGGCGGTCCCTTGTTTACGGGTAAAACACTTTCCTTAGACTCAGGCTCGCAGACTCTGAGCTGGGAGGACCCGGGCTGGGACGTGGAACCTCAACCCAGGGAACACCGTCCCCGGAGGCGGTTTCGTTTCTCTCGCTCTCTCTTCCCTTCCTCCCCTCTTCCTTCCTCTCGCCTGGCCGAGTCCCCTGTCCTGCTCTCTTCTCTCTCTCCCTTCCTTCCTTCCTCTCTCCCTCCCTTGCTCCCTCTTCCTTCTGTCCTTGGGGACGGGGTTGTGCTGGGGGAGGCAGACTCGGAACGGGAAGGCAGGAATGCCACCCCTGACCGTCCTCGCGAGGACACGGCCGCGCGCCCAGGCCCCCAGCCGGGCCAGCCGTGCGCCCGACCTCGCAGGGCGCACAAAGCCGTTTTCACAGCCCGGACGCCCTCCTGCAGGCGTCGGGCGTTGTTACCGCGCACACCAGGCCATCTTCTGGCCGCGACACACAGAAGCGACGGATTGTCTCCCGAGCGCGTGCGGAGCCGCGGAAGGACCCTGAGACGCTGTTCTTCAGCCAAGGGCAGTGGCAGTCAGGGCTCCCTCCCCGCACCCCACCTGAGGGGACCGAACAACAAATGCCCAAACCCCCCTCATCCAAACACTCCCGAGAGCGAACTCGGAGGGGAGCGTCTCTCTTTCACACGTTTGCTCCTTTGTGTCGTTACTTGGAGCACGTTTTCCGGGCTTGTTCCTCGTCCAATAAAACACCCACACCCACCGGGGGGGCCTCTGTGCTGGGCTTGGGTAGTTGGGCTCCTTCGGAATCCTGCCTCCCTTTAGAACCAACAAACAAGGAGACATTCCAGAGCCAGACGTGGAAGGAAGAAAGTCCGCTTGGCCCTGGAAGTCACTCTCGGGTTATTTGCACCCCCTCTAGCGGCAAAACAACAACAACAACAAAACCAACCAGGAATGGACGATTCTGGGTGGTGCTGCCTCTGTTTCTCCGCTTCTTTATTTTTTAAAATGTTTGTCTCTGTGTGTGCTCGCCCTCCCGTAACTGCCCTATGGGACCGTCTCATAGTCGTCTCTCCGTATCCACTACCCCTGCGGCCGGGACCGTGACGTCTGTGCTGGGTGCCCACCTCCAGCAGCCCGTCACCCACAGCCCCCAGCTCGGTGCCCACCTCCAGCAGCCCGTCACCCACAGCCCCCAGCTCGGTGCCCACCTCCAGCAGCCCGTCACCCACAGCCCCCAGCCGGGGGCACGGCCCTCATGCAGTTCTGGGGTCCAGGCCATTTGCTGCCTCCTCGCCCTGCCTCAGGCCCGGCTTCCCCAGCTGGCCGGCCGTGAGTGTACGCACCCCCCTGTCCCACAGCGGGGGCTGTGAGCCGCAGGGTGGCGTCTCCGTTGAGAGAGGGTCCAGTCTCAGGGAGGTCGCGCCCCCTCAAACACTCACCTTCCACTCTCAGTTCCATGGCCGCCTCCTCCTGGTAGGAATGATCTCGGAAGAAGCAGGTGAACCCTCCTTCGTCGGAGAACCTCACGTTGCGGATCCTGAGGGTCACCTTCCCCTCGCCCATGGCTTCTTTCAGCAGTTCAGTCCGTCCCCGATATTCGGGCGCCTGCTCTGCATCCTGGTCCTTGCCGTTTCGGTAGAGATGGACCACCCTGGAGAAGGGGGGCCGGTACCAGCCCACCTCCATGCCTGTGGCGTTCTTCCCAGGGTAGATGCGACACGGCAGCTCGGCCTCATCGCCCACCAGCGCCCGGATGGGGTGGCCCGGTCCTATGACCCTGAACTGACCTGTCCAAGACACCAAAGAAAAAAAACTGAGTCACGGGACCTCAACACAGAAACACGTCCTGGGAAGGGCTGTGTGCTAGAGCCAAGGAAGAAGACACTGATTTGTAGACGGAGTTCTTGAACCAGGAAGGGGAAATCCCTGGTTACAGAGGTGCGAGCGCCCTGGATGGGAGGAAGGTTCTAGTATGTGGCCACCCTGCAGAGCTGCTCCTGCCGGCTGTCTCCATCGCTGACTCTCTAGCCCAGCTGTTAGGTCCCATCACGGGATGTGGTCCTGGCATCTTACAGTTTAATTTTTGGGACGGGGGATGGGGTGGGCCCTGTCTGAACCTATCCAAGCCGCTCCCTACTTTCCCCTGGTGGGTTTGCTTTGGTCCTTGTTCACACGCTGTTCCCTAGATGTCCCCCACTGGGGCGGCTCTACTTCCCTCCTCTCCTCTGTGCCTTCAGCCCAGGCTCCCAAACTTTTTGCCACGTGGAGTGTGTCTGTCAGCCAGACTCAGAGCTCCTAGAAGGGAAGACTGGTTTCCCATGACACCTGCTAGGATTTCTCAAGGGGTAAGTGGGGCTGGGCCTCCCCTATTGGGAGGGGAGAATCTCCCTGAGGCGGAGAGCCTGTCTTCTGGATGTTTTTCCTTTATGGGCCCCAGCACCCGACAGCACATGGCAGCAGGGCTCCTCTGAAAACTCGAGCGCCCGATCCCGTGGGAGAGAGCTCTCCGACACGAAGGGACGCGGCCAGTCAGCATAGATCGCGACTTATCAGGGGACGGGCACCGCCTCCTCCCGGTCCACCCTGACGGCCGCTCCAGTCCGCAGTCATCAGTCGGAGGAGGCAACGCGGGAAAGGTCGGTCTGGATAAGCTCAAGGAGACCTGGGCTGGGGCTGCCTTATGGCTGCGTTATGGAGCTCGGGCCCGATGCTGAAGCGCGCAGGGAGCCTGTCAGCACACCCAGGGTTTGGACAGATAATGTGCGATGCACCTTGAGGATGAATTGAAGGTGAACCCAGGGTCGCCTCAAGGCAGAAATAAAGATCAGTCTTACCTGCGGAGCTGCAGGACAGCTGGAGGAGGAGGACCAGGGAGGGGAGGCAGCCGGGCAAGCAGGACCTCCACGAACTAGCCATCTCCGCGAGGACTGGGGACAGAGCGTCCCTGCAGCAGGGTCAGGCCAAGCAGAGGCCCTCGGGGTGCATGTCCCCTGCCTCTGACGAAGCCTGAGGGAGGATCCAGGAGGCCGGCCTCCTCCAGGCTGTGCCACAGCTGTGCTCCCACGAACGGCCGAGTCAGCCCCACCAGGCACTTACACAAAAGGGCTACTGACCCAGGGGGTGACCAGGGCCTGGAGCAGAGGCCGCCTGGTACTGGCTCCCCCCAGCCCCTCCTGCAGCCCAGCATTCCTGGGGCTTCTGGGGGTGACCACTCGCTGGGCCTCAGGAAGGGCTGTCCTATGGTCTGTGAGGTTCCTTCAAGCCCTCTCTTCCTGCTGTCTGCCAAGGGGGAAGAATTGTTGTGGGTTTTAGGAAGGGGAAGCCCGGCAATCTCCCTGACCTCTAACTGCCCTCTCTCCGACACACGGCCGGGCTGCCTTCCTTCCGTTCTGATGTGTGCGGGATCGCTTGGGCCCGTTCCCCGAGAACACATTTGGGAAGGGCGTGAGCTGAGCGTTGCCTGTGCTCCGAGAGGCCAGCGTGGAGGAGGGAGGCCCCGGCAGGGCCCATCTCCCGGCCTTGGCATCATGCTTTGACTTCCTCACTGTCACAGGGAGAAGTGAGACCTTCTTCCTGCCCGTAGACTCAGTAGCTCCATGAAGAGTAGGACCAGCGGCATCGCTGACGGGGAGAACGAGAGCAAAGGAAAAAAAAGTTAAACTTCCTTACAGCCCACAGTCCACTGACAAGTCCTTGGAACGGGCAGTGACCTTCCCCTGGGAGCTCAGCTGCCTCGACGTTAATACCCTGCTAAGAGCAGAGGGCGACCTTCGCTTAACATTATCCTGACCCTCAGGATCCTGTAAGTCTACTTTAGCATATAAAAATTCCTTCAGAAATTTCCTTTATCTCCAAACCTCCAGGATTTGATCTGGCAACCAGCCCCCCAGCATATGGCCCACCGATACACATCTGAAGGGTCTCATGACTCAGGTTCTATTGGACGGTAATAAATGACCCTTCCCAACAATAGCGAGTCTCCTCAAGGTCCTGGAAACCTTGCTTCCAAATTCCTTAGTGACTTATGCTCTCTTGGACCCCTCACAACTTGGAAGTCTATAAAGGGTACCCCTCCTGACCCCGGTGCGGCTCTCTCTGCCCACAGATCCTGCCCCCCTGCTTCAATAAACCACCCTCTTGCACCAAAAATGTCTCAAGAATTCTTTCTTGGCTGTTTGCTCTTGAGCCCTAACATTTTCACATCAGTCACCAAATTTGAAAAGCGCATTTGCCAATCTTAAAGTAAGGCTGTAAAAAAGAGTCAGGATGGACAGTTTAAAACCGTGTCGTCCAACACAACCATCACTAGCCACAGTGCTCGTTCAGATTAAAATTAAATAAAATTTGAAGTTCAGTTCCCTGATCACCAGCTGTGTTTCAAATGCCCAGCAGCACACGCAGCTAGTGGTTAACACGCGGGACAGCACACACAGGGGCCATTGTCGTCAACGCAAGAACTTACACTGGGCGGCACTGTTCAAGGGCCAGGAACCCCACTGGGGTGTACGTTTTCTGCTTTTGTCTGAGGTGAGCCTGAATTGCTAGGAGAACAGACTGGTCAGCTGAGCCCGGAATGGCTTGTCACTTCTTCCCGCAAGGCGGCTGGAGCTGGGCACACGCAGGCTGGCCACTCTGGAGCCGTGAGGGTGACCGCCAAGGTCGGGAGGGGTCAATCAGGTGGGAGGGCAGGCTCTGCGTTGGCCTGAGTGTCTCCCCAGGGGCAAGATACTTCCCTGGGCAGGGCTGGAAGTCGTCCAGTTGTCCTCCGGTGGTCAAAGCTGGATGGGAGACAGGTGGGGTGCAGGGCTGGGAGAGCAGAGGGCCAAGAGCTGGCCGACTGGGGGCACCTGGGGCGCTCAGTCAGTTAAACCTCTGCCTTTGTTTCAGGTCATGATCTCAGGGTCCTGGGATGGAGCTCTGCTTCGGGCTCCCTGCTCAGTGAGGAGCCTGCTTCCCCCTCTGCTTCTGCCTGCTGCTCCCCCAGCTTACATGTTCTCTCTCCCTCTGTTGAGTAAATTAATAAAATATTTAAAAAAAGAAGTTAGCCAATCAAAGCCACTTTGGAGAACTCACAGTGTTTCTGAAAACAAACACCAAAGAAACACCTTACTGGGCGCTTCCCTGTGGTGCCATCCTAACCGATTTGCTTGTATTGATTCATTTAATCCTACAACAGCGAAACCAATGTTAAACTATTTCCATTCTTATGTTACAGATGAGGAAACAGAAGCACGCGAATGAAGTCACGTGCCACAGGTCACACCACCACAGAGCGGCAGGGATGGAATTTGAGCAGGTTTTCCCTCCGCAGTCTGGCACCTGTGGGCACCTGTGGGGACCACACCAGTCCCGAGCCACACTCACCTTCGGGTCCTCCCCCGTCTCAGGTCTCTGGAAGGCGGGTGGCCCCTGGAGCCGGAGGAGCTGTCCCAGGGATGACGTGGTCTCCGCGCAAAGGCGAGGTGAACAAGAGGAGGGGCCACCGGGTAAAAGAAGCCAGTGGCATCACCATTTACAGAATTCCGGGTGCTGGAGCGTCGGTTTTTGCAGGTGTGGAGAGGAGGGGGTGAGCGGATGGGGTGAAGCCGCCCTGTGCTGTTCAGAGCTGGGCATTTCCCTCAGTGCTCAAGTGTGGCTTTATCTGACCTAGTGCGGCCGGGGACGTGACCGCACAGGCCTTCCTGGGCTGTTCTTGTGTGCTCTTCTCTCCTTGGCTGCTTCGGTTTTCTCTGCACCTCTCCCCCACCACGTCGGATGGCAGCCCAGGCCCCCAGTCATGCCGGGGGACCGGGATGCTGTACCCAGCGACCGTGGGCTCCTGACCGGCTGTCCTTGTGCTGGTAGGAAGCACGCCGGGAGAGACAGCTCCTCGGGGGCTTACCGGTCAGAGCGCCGTGTGAGCCCTCCGGACTCGGCGTCCGGCTCTCATCTCCCACCAAGGAGACACACACCCTGTTCCGCTTCTTGTGGCCACTTAACAAGGCGTCTTTCCACAGTGACACATGATGTAGCTCCCTTGCACTTGCAAAAAATTAATTTTTGTGGTTATTCATATGCTTTGTTTCAAAATCCAAAAGGCATAAAATAATGTCCCTTGAAAACCTCCCTCCAACCGTCCAGCGCCTTCTTTCTCTGAATCTTTCCACGTATTGGCCACTAGAGGAGGCTCCAAGAGAAATCATTCCCCTCACCTTGCAGTTTTTAAAACACAAATGGTAATAATTTTTCTTTTTTTTTTTTTTTTTTAAAGATTTTATTTATTTATTTGACAGAGAGATCACAAGCAGGCAGAGAGAGAGGAGGAAGCAGGCTCCCCGCTGAGCAGAGAGCCCGATGCGGGCCTCGATCTCAGGACCCTGAGATCATGACCTGAGCCGAAGGCAGCGGCTTAACCCACTGAGCCACCCAGGCGCCCATAATTTTTCTTTTTAAAGTAAGCCCCACACCCAACATGTGGCTTGAACTCACAACCCCAGATCAACAGCACCTGCTTGACCCACTGAGGCAGCCAGGTGCCCCATAAATGGCAATGATTCCTCTTAGAGACCATTCCGTATTAGTACCTAATGAACATACTCATTAATTATTTTATACAGTGACACAGTATTTTATTACATGAATGTATCAAACTTAACTGGTTTCCAAGAACATTTAGGTTGTTTCCATTTTTTAAGTGTCTGTTTTACCAGCTTAAATGAAAATGTGTTTAATTAATTTAAATAAATACATATTTCAAAGAAATCCTATGTGTTAAGCTTTGTATTAGGCTTTGATAATTAAAGTTTCAGGAACACAGGTTCTTGCCTTCATGTAAATTATATTCCAATTACATTGCAGCTATATACTTTAAAAAAAAAGATTTTATCTATTTGAGAGGGAGAAAGAGCAGAAGTGGGGTGGGGGCAGGAGTGGAGGGAGAGAGAGAAGCAGACACCACCCCCCCATCCTGCTGAGCAGGGAGTGGGTGGGAGGCCCTCCTACCTGATGGGGGGCTTGATACCAGCACCCTGAGATCATGACCTGAGCCGGAAGAGAGAGATTCTAGTTATGTGTCTCCTAAGGGCAGAAGTCACAGAGTGTCAGACCACCATTTTCAACCTTTTGCTCTTCCATATAATTTGCTAATGAGTATTGGTCTGCTCGGGTCAGTTATACACTGTGAGGCGCCTGGTACTAGGTAAAACTCTTGAGGCCCCTTGTCCAAACAGCATGAAAGAAGCCTTTCCTTTCTTGTGTGGGTTCACTCGTGCTCTGTCTTGGTGTCACATTCTCGTTTTTGCTATTTAATGTCACATTCCTTCAGGACACTGATACTTGCCCCGGGCTTGTCTAGACAGGGGTGCATGCCTGACCCTTCCTTTCCCTCTGCCCTGACCCCTCCTGGGAAAACACAGTGCGGAGTGGGGCGGCCTCTCCTGGGGACAGTGGGAGGCAGCTGAAAACCAGTCCTGCAGATGGGGGAAGCGTGACCAGGGAGACCAAGCTTGAGACTGGGCTCCAAGGCCCTGGGGCAGTCTCTCCAGACCTCACTTACAAAGCACACACTGGAAGGTGAGGTGGCTGAGAATTTCAAGGTGAGGACACAGCATGAGAAGCCCAACTCCCCAGCACCACAGTGCCTGGCTCCTCCTCGTGTAAGCAGAGGGTGGTGTCTGTCCTGGCCAAGTGCCCAGGAGGTTCACTGCCTTCCACGTGAGGGGAGTAGCTAGTCCCAGGAGCGTGTGCATTTGTCATGTTACTAAGTCCCGATGAATCGCGGTACACCAAGGTGTACCCTTTGTTGCAGTGCCGAGAACCAGGGGCATGGCTCCCCGTGAGCTGTGATCCCGCACAGCGAACACTCCGGGCTATGTTCACGGCCCCCCCACCCTGACTCTTCGTCTGGGACAGCCTCTCGGGGTGTAACTATCAAGAGGAATTTGACTTTTCCACTTTCCACTTTCGTGGCTCTATTTCTGTAGCATGTGTGTTCAAGTTGGTCTGGACAGTCCCGGAGGCCCTGTGACTGGGGGATGTGCAGGGTCTGATTTCCGTCCATTTGACCAGGTGTTCCATAGGTGGGCCGGCCCGAATCAACCCGTCGCAGGTGAACAGCTGGGAGCATGCGTGTCGCGGTGGTCAGGGGCCTCTGTGCACACTGCTGGGTTTACCGAAGGGACACCCACAGGGCAGAAGAGGGGCAACAGTGTTCCGCCGAAGGTTTACATCGTACCTATCAGCATTTCTCCCAGTTTCGGGTCTTCCCCGGTCATATTCCGAAATTCAACTGTATTTTCCTCTTTTACAAAGAAAAGCATCCACCTCGTCCTAAGGTGAGTCAGGCACGTCGGCGCAAGGGGTTGCTCCGCGGAAGCGGCAACGAGCGGTTCTGTGGGGCCTGGTGGGGGAGAGCGGTCGGGTGCAGGCCCTGGGAGGCCGTGCAGACCCCCGCACCCCGGGCCTCCCGTCCCTCCGGTTGCGGGACCGTCAGGCCGAGCCCCTCAGGACGCTAGGCCAGGTAACCCTATTCCCAGCTGTACGAGCCTGCAGGAATAGAATTCGTCTCCCCGTCTTTCTCCCCCGGGCCAGTTCGCCTCCTTTTCGCCTTCGCTGCTCGCGCACTAGCCGGCAGGATCCACAGGTGGAGGCCCCAGCGCGCCCCGGTTCGCCCGGCAACAGTGACGTCATCACTCCGTCCCCGAGAATTGGCTGCGGGAGCCTCCGGGGGCGGAGAAGAGGCGGCAGCATCCGCACCCACTGTTTGCCCGGCAACAGTGACGTCATGACTGCGCCGCCGGGAATTGGCTGTCCGAGCCTCCGGGGGCGGAGAAGAGGCGGCAGCATCCGCTCCACTGTTTGCCCGGCAACAGTGACGTCATGACTGCGCCGCCGAGAATTGGCTGCGGGAGCCTCCGGGGGCGGAGAAGAGGCGGCAGCATCCGCAGGCGGAGGCCCGAGCGCGCCCGGGGTTTGCCAGGCAACCGTGACATCACGTCCCCCAGCTGAGAACCGGCTGCCGAGCCTCCTCCGGCGGAGGAGAAGCGGCGCATCCGCAGGTGAGAGCCGCGCGGGTCCGGTCCGGGTCGGCACCCCCTCCCGGGCTCCCCGCCGCGGCTCGGCCAGGACGCCGCGCACCCACTGGGCAGCACCCCTACCCCGGCCCGCCGGTCTCCACGGGACTGCCCGACGCGGCGGAACGTTTTGGATCCGGGCAGCGGTCCTCCTGCCTGTCCTGTCCTGTCGCCGCCTGGCAGTTACAGCCTTTCCCGGCAGACAACACTGCGTGGGGGTCCGTCGTCCTCTTGCCGCTCTGGCCGGGAGTCCCGGTCCGGCACCTGGACGACCCTGCGTCCACACCCGGACGGGGCACAGAAGCTTGCACCTGAGTGTCCGATGCAAATTCCAGCCTCGGTTTCTCTAACTGTGGCCTGGGGTCTGTCTCCCCACCCCCACCCCGAGGGCTTGACGTGCGCAGTAACGGAGACCCGGGGCACGTGGTGCTCGGCCGTGCGGGTCCTGCCTCTGCACCCTTTGGGACCATCCCAGGGCCGCTGTGCACAAAAAGTGGGGCCTGGGGGCAGGACTTTGTCTCCCAGGCGGGTAGTAATAGAGGAAGTGTGCTGGAGGAGCGAGGGGCGGAGGGCACCGCAGCCTCCGTGCTCTCCCTGTCGGGCTGTGGGCAGCTTCCTGCAGTCTAGTCCCAGAGGTCAGTACTTCCACCTGAACTTGATCTAGATCACGCCAATCTGCTGACTCGGACATCAGTGGTTCTGAACTCTGGATCAAGGGTCTGTGTGCTGATGAGGCCCTTCAGGGTCCAGGCTGGCCTGGGGTGGGGGGTGGCTGTCTTGAATGGACAGGGAGTGGCTTTGCTGCTTTTCAGGACCAGACACAAAGGTAGATCACTGGGGCCCTGTCCCCTCCCTCCCCTCGCTGCTCCCTTCTCTCCCTGTTACTAGCTGGACTCACAGGTCCAGGAAAAGTGTCCATCCTGTGCACCATCCACCCTCCTGCTCCCCTAAGGAGACAGGTCTCTGCCTCTAGGCCAAGGTGTATATGGGGACAGTGAACAAGCCTGGGGACCACTCAGGGATCCTTTGAGTGCAAATTAGGAAGCTGAAGTCCACATTTTAAAACCTGAACCAAGCCAGGGGCACCTCTGACTCTTCCATTTCGGTTCAGGTCCTGGTCTCAGGGTCCTGAAGTCAGCCCCGTGTTGGGCTCTGCCCTGAGTGGGGCTTTGTCCCCAGATTCTCTCTCTCCCTTTCTCCGTCTGCTCCTCCCCACCCCTTCTCTCTCAAATAAATGAGTCCATCTTTAAAAAAATTAAAATTAAAAAAAAATTAAAATTAAAACTTGAGCCAAATCAAATTGAACTAAACTGAGTCCTTTCGTTGAACCTTCTTTTGAACATAGTAATAACTTTATTTTCAAAGAAATGTGGAATGTTTAGTTTCAAAACCTGAAAAATGCTTATTTTTGTGTATTTGTTTTCCTTCTTCCCTATTAAAAATGTAAATTCAGTTAATACCTTTTGACAGCCATTCTGACCGACCAGGGGCTTGGTTCCCATTTGCGGTTGATTCTCAGCAGCAGGAGAAATGGTCTTACTAAGTTATCCCATGAAGAAGGCAAACGTACTTACGGTTTTACCCCAGAAAAACTACTGTGGGTGTCTGTGTGTTGGGGGGGGCAACTATGTTAATATGTTTGTAAGATTTTTTTTTTTTAAAGATTTATTTATTTATTTGACAGACAGAGATCACAAGTAGGCAGAGAGGCAGGCAGAGGGAGAGGGGGAAGCAGGCTCTCTGCTCAGCAGGGAGCAGATGTGGGGCTCGATCCCAGGACCCTGGGACCATGACCTGAGCCGAAAGCAGAGGCTTTAACCCACTGAGCCACCCAGGTGCCCCTGTTTGTAAGATTTTTAATGTGCTTCTTGAAGCTGTTGATTCAGTTACTGACTTGCTGGCACCCCACAAGCCTAAGCAGCTCAGTTAGCCCGCTGCTGTCATGCCTTCTGATGAGGGAGCAGGAGGCTGGCTGAGGACAAAGCAAAAGCTGGCACCTTGCACCCCCTCTCCACCCGCTCCCCTCAGTAATATGTGTAACATTCCTCAGGCACCCCTGACCGCCGTAAATGAGAAACAAAGAGTTAACTTGCAGAAATCACAATCCTGCAAGACGGGAGTCTCCAACTATCTTGATGTTAATAGCTTGCTAAAAGACAATGGTGGGCTCCCGGCACCTTGGAGGCCCTCTTTAGCATATGAAAGCTCGGTTGAAACCTCCCATCCCTCCCCTTCCCCCAACCGCAGGGTACGTAACCTGCCATCCCTCACAACCGGGGGCAGCAGCTCTTCCTGCCCACGGGTCCTGTCCACGTGCTTTAGTAAACCACCATTTTGCACCAAAGATGTCTCAAGAATTCTTTCTTGGTCATCGGCTCCGGACCTCAGCCCACCGAACCTCACCTGGGTTCTAGAACTTCATCACCTCCACCGGGATCCGGCTTCTTAAGAAGCCAGTAAGAGCTGACGGGGACTGGTGAGTGTGGAATTGAATGCGGACGTGTGTGTCTGGGGGGTGGGTAGGGGTGATGTGGACGCAATAGCTTTGGGTTGCTATGGTTCTACTTTTTAAAAAATGGTCTTTTTTTTTTTTTTTTTTTTTTTAAGTTAGGAAACAAACCAGCAGGACCGGCTTCTGGGGGGAAATGCTCGATTTTGGACGGGACCGCAGGCTTGCCTGGTCACCGGCGCCATCTACTGGTCACACTGACGTACTGCTCCGACGGTGGACCGTGGCCGGCGCTGGGTCCCCCGACCTGCCTGAAGATCAGCCGTAGGGGCGCAGGTGAGAGCGCGCAGAGGCCGTCCGTGAGGTTTGCCCACGGCTTACACTTACTGGCCTGTTGACCCACCGATGAAGTCTTGTTCGAGGACCCTCTGCTGTGTAGCATCTGAATCAAGTGCCACTCGGGGGAGGAAATACTGTTTTGCCCTCATGTGGTTTTTAACGTCCTCAAAACAGCTTTCCATGGTTGTCCCTGTCCCTTACAGTAATGTGCCATCAATAAGTGGATCCCATAGTAGTACTAGGAGGAGGATACTGAGGCCAGCGGAGCTGAGAGGAGCCCAAGGTGGGCCAGACCCAGCCGCCCAGGCTGCAGGTGCAGACGCGCCCTCTGCCAGGCATGCGAGCTGGGCGGGGCAGAGGGGCGCAGGCTTGCTTTATTCCTGGTGTTTTGTCGGGAACCATGACCTAGTGGTTCCCTGGCCTTCCTCTAGCATTTCTATACCTTTTGTTGTGGTTTCTATACCTTCTTATTTCTTGCCCCAGCTTGAACTCTGTTTGGAGATGTGATTTTTAGCAACAAAGCTAAATTTATGCACAATTCATTTCTGTTATTAATTGAACATATATTTTTTCAAATTTTTATAAAGATTTTATTTATTTATTTGACAGACAGAGAGGCAGGCAGAGAGAGAAGAGGAAGCAGGCTCCCCGCCGAGCAGAGAGCCCAATGCGGGGCTCGATCTCAGGACCTTGGGATCATGACCTGAACCGAAGGCAGAGGCTTAACCCACTGAGCCACCCAGGTACCCCAATTGAACATATTTTAAAGATTTTATTTATTTGAGAGAGAGAGAGACTGCGCGAGCACATGAATGAGCACAAGCAGTGCGGAGGGGCAGAGGGAGAAGCAGACTCCACACATGGGAAATGAGGTATGTATAAGGTTATTCAAACAGATTAAAAAAAAAATTATTATTTATTTATTTATTTGACAGAGAGAGAGAGAGAGAAAGCACAAGTAGGCAGAGAGGCAGGCAGAGGTGTGTGGGGGGGAAGCAGGCTTCCTGCTGAGCAGAGAGCCTGATGCAGGGCTCGATCCCAGGACCCTGAGATCATGACCTGAGCCGAAGGAAGAGGCTTTACCCACTGAGCCACCCAGGCGCTCCTCAAACAGATTTTTTTTTTTTTTTTAAAGATTTTATTTATTTATTTGACAGAGAGAGAGATCACAAGTAGGCGGAGAGTCAGGCAGAGAGAGAGAGAGAGAGAGAGAAGCAGGCTCCCGCTGAGCAAAGAGCCCGATGCGGGGCTCGATCCCAGGACACTGAGATCATGACCTGAGCCGAAGGCAGCGGCTTAATCCACTGAGCCACCCAGGCACCCCTCTCAAACAGATTTTAAAAAAAAATTATTTATTCATTTGTCAGAGAGAGAAAGCACAAGCAGGGAGAGCGGGCGAGCAAGAAGCAGACTCCCCGCTGAGCCGGGAGCCTGAGGTAGGACTCATCCCAGACCCTGAGATCATGATCTGAGCTGAAGGCATACACTCAACCAACTGAGCTGCCCAGGTGCCCCTGAAATGATTCAATGCAGTGTGTTTGTAACTGCAGATTACAAACGTCTTAGGGTCTATTGAACGAGGACTGATTAGGTAAACTATGAGACCCCCCACGCAGTGGAGACTGTATTTAAGTCATCCCTGTCCCCCACATGGGGCTCGAATTCATGACCCTGAGACCAAGGGTCACTAGTTCCTCCAACCGAGCCAGCGAGGGGCCCCTGGGCCATCTCTTCTGGGTCCACTGTGAAGTGTCTGAGCTGAGACGTGCCCAGGGTGAAGTTAGGGGCCTGCCGGCAGCTGCCTGTTTCTGAGAACCTCCGTGGGCCAGCGACTCTCACATGCTGACTGGTCGGTCAGTCCCTATGACCCCCAGCAGGAGGGACACAGTATCGTCCCCACTCTAAGAATGAGGAAGGCGAGGGTTACGGAAGGGCCAAGCAGTGTTGTGCGAATCTCGGAGAGGTGGCTTCTGGGGAACTTGCTGGCCAGTTTGGACCTGGGTGCAGGAGCCGTGCCCAGACAGAAAAGATCTGAGAGTCCGGGCGTAGCACTCGGAGAGGAGGCTCACGGCCTCCATGAGCTTCTGCTTCCCACACTGGGGCGTTCCAAGTGGCACCCGGCAGAGGATGGGGCGAAGTGTGCTTCCTGGGCTGGGAAATTGGGAAAACCCCAGGAATCTCTTTGTAAGTCGACCACACATTTAGTGAGTGCCTGCTCCCTTCGTCCCCTGACACAAAGACCCTTCCTGTCTCGGAGGCCGGGATCATCGTTTGTCTTCCGTCTACTTCTCTCCCAGAATAAAATTTTAAGCACTAGCAGTTGTCAGTGTCTCAGGCTCACCGAGCACTCTAGCTTGTCTGAGCCTCATACCCACGTCCCGGAGCGAGTGAGCGACAGGGCATCTCGGGAAGGCCTAGGGGATGGCACACACACAGCAGACCAGCAAGGGGTCCTCAGGCTTGGAAACTGTTGAGATGACCCGCACTGTGCAGTGAAAACTGATTCTTTTTTTTTTTTTTTTAATTTTTTTTAAAGGTTTTATTTATTTGTCAGAGAGAGAGAGGGAGAGAGAGTGAGCACAGGCAGACAGAATGGCAGGCAGCGGCAGAGGGAGAAGCAGGCTCCCTGCTGAGCAAGGAGCCCGATGTGGGACTCGATCCCAGGATGCTGGGATCATGACCTGAGCCGAAGGCAGCTGCTTAACCAACTGAGCCACCCAGGCGTCCCTGAAAACTGATTCTTTTTTTTTTTTAAAGATTTTATTTATTTATTTATTTGACAGACAGAGATCCCAAGTAGGCAGAGGCAGGCAGAGAGAGAGGAGGAAGCAGGCTCCCTGCTGAGCAGAGAGCCCGATGCGGGGCTCGATCCCAGGACCCCGAGATCATGACCCGAGCCAAAAGCAGAGGCTTTAACCCACTGAGCCACCCAGGCGTCCCTGAAAACTGATTCTTGAGTCAGAAGATGTTTTCGTTGCTTGGTCTCTCACGACGCTTCCGACCAGGTGGCAGGCCCTGTGCGGTGGCTCTGGGGAGGACACGAGAACCCCGCTCAGGGTCCCTGCTCCCACGGAGCTTAAGGCCCAGTCAGGAGGGCAGGTATTACATACATGGTTCTAGAATTGAAAGGCAATGACCGCGGAGGTGAGTGCTTTGGAGGGTGAAGGCTGTGCTGGGAGAGCCCGGGGCTGGGTGGGGTGGGGTCTGTCGGGAGGGGAGAGGGGAGAAGAGGCAGGGGCGTACCGGGCTGCCTGCTCCCACAGTGTGTGGGCAAGGCGCAGGGACGCCGTCTGCCGGGGTGGCTGGAGCACCAGGAGCAGGAGGGAGGAGCAGAGGCCAGGGCTGCAGGCACCGGCGGTGTGACCTTGGGGGTGTCCTTCCACCTTTCTGAGCTGCAGCTTCCTCTTCCGAAAACGCATCACAGTGCTAGCAGACCCGGGGAGGCTGGGAAGGTTAAGACGGATGATGTGAGTGGCTCATAACTCACGCACTGGGAAGGTGTCTTGGGCCCGACGGAGGGTTACAGAGGCCGAAAGCATCCGGAGGTGTGTATGAGTCATGCTGGCTTCCCGAGTTTCAGAGGGACGGGGAAGGAGGAGTTAAAACCTGCAGGTGTTGGTTTGCTCTAGATAGCTAGATCAAGACCTGCTCACGCCTGTCCCAGGCTTTCCTCTCTGCTCAGATTAGGATTGTCCATTTGGGTCCCTGGACAGGCCCTGTCCAGGGACCCACCCACGGCAATAGGGTCACAGTTTTCCATACAGGCCATCACGAGGGATCCTGGCTGGTGTTTTTATGGCTTTTCCATGAGTAGAATCTCTAGTCTGTTGCCTCAGATTTGTTCACTTGACTCCCAAAACCTCCTTTGTAAATCTTTGCTCGTGTTTGTACACTCAGTTCCACACACCCTATTCTGTAATTCCAAAACCCACAGTGCTCTAAAAATCAAAAACGTCGTTTCGGACTCGTGTGGTGGCAAGACCAGATGTGAAGGTATTCATGGTCTTTGATAACTGCACCTAATGTCAATAATCATGTATTTCAGGGCGCCTGGGCGACAGGTGAGTGACTGACTCTTGGTTTTGGCTCCTGTCTCGAGCTCAGGGTCCTGAGGTTGAGCCCCATGAGGGGCTCCAGACTCAGGGAAGGATCTGCTTGAGGTTGTCTCCCCCTCTCTCTCCCCCTCTCTCTGCCCCCTTCCACTCATGCTCTCTCTTAAATGAATGAATAAGCTTTAAAAAAAAAATCCTGTATTTTATCACAGAAATGTGACTCTGTCCTTACAGATGTCATACCTGTACACACACATGAGAGTGGAGTTCTCAGCATTCTGTGGTTTCTATTAGAAAAATGTGGTGATGTGTCTTTTTTCTCTGAGGATTTGGCGAGCACGCTGGTGTGGTCTGAATAAGTGAAAAATCATGATCAGTTTTTTCTTTTTTTTTTAAAGAAAGATTGTTTTTATTTGACAGAGAGAGAGAATGCACGTGCACAAAAGCCAGGAGTGGGGCAGAGGGACAGGGAGAAGCAGGCTTCTCGCTGAGCAGGGAGCCTGATGCAGGACTCGATCCCAGGACCCTGGGATCACGACCTGAGCCGAAGGTCAGCGCCTTACTGACTGAGGTCCCAGGTACCCTCACTGTCACTCCTTGAACTGGACATAGGGAGAGAGAAATCTGTTGCAGCCAAATGCACAAGCACAGATCTTGCGAACACGACCTCCAAGTGCACACATGCCTGATGGCCCGTAGGGTCTGTGGACTGGCGCCACTGTTCATACCTGCTCGAGACTTCGTTATGGGTATTTAACTAAACATAAGATGCGTTGGTTTTGAAATCTTAAAAATCCGATCCTCCTGTAGTTCCAGGAATAGAAACATTCACTACATTTGTCTGTGAGAACTGACCCCTTTCTCACTCTGTTGCCCTGGCTTCCCTGCTCTTCAGGAGGGACGGACAAGCTCTTTTCCTTTCTGTTGTGTCAGTCAGCCTAGCATTTCGGGACAGTGTTTGCTTCCTTACCACAGACAACCTCCCTTATAGAGAAGTCAGTCACAGAAGCGCCAACTCTGAAATCTGGCGATGGAGACGGTGCTGACCCTGACCCCCAGCATCGGGTGGGAGGGCCGGAACTGCCCCGAGGCTCCTGCATCTCCCTGAGGTTTCTGATCGCACGGTGGGTTTCCCTGTGCATGCCAGGGAAGGTACGCTAGGGGTGACAGTCACTCTGCCGGCTCCTCTTCCCAGCACAAAGCCCCAAGGCGGGCCCAGCTGAGAGCGCACAACAGGACTAGGGCTGGGCACGGGGAGCAGTTGTGAGCATTTGCTGAAGAACGGTTTCCCTTACCCCCGGACCCCTCCTGGCAGTGCGGCAGCAAGGGTTCCAGCCCTCAGGAGGCCAAGTTGAGACGTGGCTTGTGATGAACTCCATGTCTGAAGTTGAAGCGTTTGTCCCGTAGAGTTTTCTCCACTGCACGAGCTGTGTAGGACAGAAGACAGTCCTTGAAGATGCGACTCTCACCTGAATACGCCCCCCACCAGAGACCACTCCCCACTAATTTGGATGGGAAGCCCCGGGATGCTCCTTGAGCTCTGACAATGCCTCAGGGTTGGGTCAGGGAAGGTCCTTCAGATTCAATCTCGGAATACAGGGGAAGAATTTGGAAACGGACTAAGAGGCTTGAGTTCAAATATTGGCTCAGTCAGTTTCATAGCTGGGTGACCTCTAATTTATACTTAGTTTCCCCAGATCACAGCTCACCGGTCTCCAAACTAAGGACCTCCTATCTACTTTGCTTGGCTGGGTAAGAATGATGTGAGCTGCCCTTTGAAAGCACCCAGCACCCAGCACCCAGCACAGCATCCTTAGTTCAGCTACCTTGGTTCATGTTACCAGGGCACGTGGGGAGTTAAAGTTCTGGGCTCTCCTCTCTACATGTTCGGCAGAAGACAGGAAAGGCAGAAGAAGGTTGGGAGATAAAAGGAACAGGAAGACGGGTCCTGTTCTCAGGGAACCCGAGCAGGAATGCTACCATCTCTGAAACGGATCCCAAACTGTAAAAGGTTGTGTCACCAAAGGCACAAGGACTAGGGGGTGGCATGGAGCGGGGCCTTCCCAGAGGAGAGCGTTTGCTGCTCGGTGTGGAAGGCGAAGGAGTGGACTGGCCCTGGGAGTGCGGGGTTGGGGTACTGATGAGGAAGACATCAGCGAGTCCCGAGGGACGAGGGCCCGGGTCTGGGAACGGACACTGGAGGAGGGAACCGTGTCAGAGGAGGAAATGGCAGCTGTCGAGCAGCTTCAGACTGCTTAGGACAGTTAAAAAGAAAAGGTAAATGATTAGAAAGCTAACACTTGTAAAACATCTGAGCAAACGCCGACTACCACCACCACCAGGAAGGAGGCCGGTAATTCACGGCCTGCGGGGCGATTACTGTTACTGTGACGCGTTGTCTCCCAGCTTTAAAACCTATATATACCACAGTTGTACGCATTTTGTATTCTGCTTTTCCCTCCTCCAACTGTCGTATTTTCCCCTGGTCATGTCATTAGCTCCTCTCTTAACGCGTGTTTTCGTATCTCTTCCTTTGAATGGATACGTTCCAATGTATGAAACCAATACTCTGTGATTTGGACAGGACGGTGGTTTCCTTTTCTGCTTTAGCACTGCAGCACGGCCAGAAATACCACCAGAATGATACTCAATTTCACAGAACCACAGAGTCCTCTGCTGGGGGCATTGGATCCTTCCACCCCTCACTTCAGCATGGCCAAGCAGCCAGGACTTGGGGGAGGCCAGAGACGAGTGGCCAGAATGAAGATGAGACGGGACCTCGAGAACTCATTTGCAGGAGCCTCCATACAGAAAGGCCATGCTGGGTCTGGGAAGGGCGTCCTCTGGGCCAGCAGCCAGGACCACACAGTAGCCCAGAGAGATGGTGTTCTCCAGGCCAGACAGATGAACGAGCCCCAGACTGGGCGCAGGCAGGAAACAGCTTCTTTTCAGAGCAGTCTGGGAAATCTCTCACCCTGGTGCTGAGAACTTTATTTTCCTTGGCACACACATCTTTTGGTCCTGCCTAGAGGACAGCCGGCCACTCCGAGGAGGGTGGCTGTTGCTTTGAGTGGTTAGAAATCCTGCCCTAGTCTCTTCTGCTCATTTTCTAGCTCAGTGGGTCTCAACCACTCCCTCGGGAATGTTTTTAAAAAGCTGTGAGCTCTTCTTGTGTAATTACAGAGATGAGGGGAGCCAGTGTTGCCATTGAGGAGAAGAAATTCTTCTGAGCATAGCCTGCACAGTGAATCGTCCCCCATCCAGAATCTCAAGTGTCCCCTAGGGCCTTCATGTAGGTGAAAACCTGTGTTTAATTATCTGAGCCTAGAAATTAATACTGTTTGAAAGATGGTATTAATATACAATGAACTTTCTAGGAATGCAATTACAGTTCGGTGTAAATTTAGGGAAGAATGACTTGGCTACCAAGAGTTGTTCAACATTTTGTGACATCACCTAACGGACGGCAGCGCGCCGCAGGTGCTGGGCACAGGTGCCCAGCACCTGCAGAGTTGCACACCTGTGAGTCTGCCTCCTTCCTGATTACGATCTCCAGCGTAGTCAGGGCTCAACACCCACAGGGTAGAATGAGGCTCAGGTTATTGTAGTACAAATTTTTGCTTTCCATTGTCCCCTTATGGCACAGGTAGGGAATCCTGTTGACCTTTAGTAGTTCCGTGCGTAGCTAGGTTGTATCATTTATGAATTTCAATTCAGCCTACAAAGGATTCACTGGGAAGGCTGAAGGCACTGGGAAGGCTGAAGGCCGAGACCCTCACTCCCATCAGCCTCACGCTATCCGCCCTTCCCCCACGTCTTTGGCGACCAGCCCGAGGTGAGCTCCCCCCGCCCCCAAGGAGTCCCCTGTCGCCCTGGCAGCCCAGACGCACTCCATGAACACACACACTCACACACACACACACGCCCTTCCCTCCCATGAACACACACGCCCGCACGGCCTCGCCACCACACAAAGGCCAGGAGCCCGCGGGAGCTGTCCAGAGGCCTGCACGTCCCGCAGGCTCCGGGCTCCGGCCCCCCACTACCCAGAAACTCTGACAGGCCCGGCCGGAGTGGAGAAAGACACGGTCGGCTCCAGCCCGCCGCAGGCTCCTTTGTCTCCCTGCGCCCTTCTACTACGTCCATTTCTCTGCCCACGCTCCCCTCCGCGGCTCCCGCCCGCGGTCCTCCCCCGAGCTGCCGGCCCAGGGCAGCTAGGCAGAGCGGCTGGGCCGCGGGAGGCGCTCGAGGCGCCCGGCCTTCACCCGCCTCCTCCGCCCTTCGCGGTCT
The DNA here is from genome assembly GCF_030435805.1 of Mustela lutreola. Taxonomy (NCBI): domain Eukaryota; kingdom Metazoa; phylum Chordata; class Mammalia; order Carnivora; family Mustelidae; genus Mustela; species Mustela lutreola. The sequence continues at coordinate 158,768,508 of NC_081295.1, forward strand.
GACCTCAGCTTCTCTCCCTCCCACCTGCCTCGCTCCCCTCGTGGCCCCGGCCCCCGCCTCCCTGCTCTCACCCCGGTCCGCAGCGGCCTCCCCGTGCAGCCTTCCTTCTCCACCTGCAGCCCCGCGTCCCGGCCCCGCGCCCGCTCCTCCGCCTTCGGCTCGGGCCCCTCGCCCCCACCCGGCTCGGGTGCGCGCCCCAGCCTGCCCCCCCTGCCCGCCGCCGCCAACCCCCCCCCCCCCGCCGCCGTGGGCGGTCCAGGGCGGGGCCGGGATCGGGGCGGCTCCCGGGGTTCGGCTTGTGGGAGGCGCCCTCGCCTCGGTCCCCCCTCCCCCCGCCCCGTCTTCTCCGCACCCTCCTTCCTCCCTCCGCCCGGATCCTCCCCCGGTCCCCGGCGCCGCCTCCTTCGCTCCCGGCTCCCGCTCCCGCGGCCGCCGCCGCCCCGGGAAGGAGAGACCGGGGTGGGGTTTGGGGGAGCGCGAGGGGAGCGAGACCCCGGCCGGGCAGGAACCCGGATTCGCGGGGAGGAGGGCTGGGAGGAGGGGAAGGCTGAGGAGAAAGGCGGGGGAGCGGGAGCGGGAGGAGCGGCCGGGCCTGGGGCCTAGAGGCCGGGGAGCCGGGGAGCCGGGCCGGCGCGCCGAGGTAAGAGCCGGGCCGGGAGCCGGGCTCCGAGAGGGGCGCGCGGGGGAGGGCCGCGCCGGGGCGCGCGGGGCAGCGGCCGGGGCGCGCGGGGACGCGGGGCTCGGAGAGCCGCGGGGGCCGGGGGAGAGGAGGTGGTTAGAGGTGGAGTCCCGGGAGGGTGGGGGGCCGAGGGAGGCAGGAGGAGGGTGGGGACAGGCGCTCTCTCCTCCCCCCCTCCCCGCGCCGGGCTCCGCCCCCGCCTCCTCCGCGGGGCGCGCGTCTGGTCCGCAGGCGGAGCCGGGTCGGAGCCGGGTCGGAGCCCGCGAGGCCGGGCGAGCGAGGCCGGGCGAGCGAGGCCGGGCGGCAGCACCCCACCCCCACCCCCGCGCGCCGGGCTGGGCCGCACCGGCGGAGCTCGGTCCGGTCCTCACGGCCGCCTGTCACTCAGATGCTGCTGCTGCTGCTGCTGCTGCCGCCGCTCTTCCTCCGGCCCCCGGGCGCGAGCGGGGCGCAGACCCCCAACGCCACCTCAGAAGGTGCGCCTTCTCCGGCGACCTCGGGCACCCCCACCACTCCGCTGTCCTTGCACCCCTTTTCTGGTCCTCATTACCATCCCGTCAGCCCTACAGAGATAGCATCCCGGCCTGGCCGTCCCGTCCGCCCGGCCCCACGTCAGCACCCTGACCCCCTTCCCCTCACCCCGCCTCCGACCCAGCACCCCTTCTTCTCTGCCCCACGTCACTGCATCCGCCGCCTTTCGGTGACCCTGCATTGTCTTCTCGACCCCAGCCCTCCTTCCTGCCCACACTGCTGCCGGGGTGGAGGAGAAGCCTCCCTTTACTCTCCTCCTAATTTACTCAGAAATCCTCCTATAGCCTGTTTGACCAGCTCACCGGCACACTGGACCCTTTCACGAATTCCCAATCTTCCCACTACCCCCAGACAGCGCGCTTCCCTCCTCACCTGTGAGCTCTCATTGGCCTTAGCCCTTGCTCAGGGCTCCCCGTTTAGCCCAGGGTTCTGCACCCATCCCCCGCATCCCCCTGGGGCTCTGGTCTGCCACCTGCCCACCGACCACGCCCTAGGCTCCTGTGCTTCCCAAAGCGGGCTCTGCCCGCCTCCCACCCCTCTCTGACTCCTGGGACTCACCCCTCAGGTTGCCAGATCATACACCCGCCTTGGGAAGGGGGCATCAGGTACAGGGGCCTGACCCGGGACCAGGTGAAGGCTATCAACTTCCTGCCCGTGGACTATGAGATAGAGTATGTGTGCCGGGGCGAGCGCGAGGTGGTGGGGCCCAAGGTCCGGAAGTGCCTGGCCAACGGCTCCTGGACGGACATGGACACGCCCAGCAGATGCGGTGAGTAGCCTGGGAAAGCCCCTCTTCTCTTCAAGACCCCTCGAACTTAGCATGATTGCTTACAAGTCAGCACTTTAAATCCACTGCAACAAAATCCAGATTTGTTCATGGAGCGGACACGGTGTGAGAAGGATTTTACTATGCGCACTTGGAGGGAGTCAAGTTAGCAGCGCACACCTTTCATTTCATCTCATCCTCCCTGCGTTAGGCCACGGACCCTCTGATAAAATGCTCATCTTGTGAGTTCTTTTCTTTGAGGAGGATTAGTGGCAGATTGTGCAAAACCACTCAGAATGATTTCGTGGCATTTTTGAATACCTCTGTCTCCAACGCAGAGATCATATACACACAAAGCAAAACCCTGTTTGACATTAGTGTAAGTCACCTATAACAAGGAGGGTAAATCTGTGCATCTTAAGTTACATCCATCCGCCAGGGACCCGCCCCCTGCCGGGGACCCGCCCCCTGCCGCTGACTTTGGAGAGACCCCTTCTATGTGCTTATAGCTCCATCTCGGGTTCCTACCTCGGAAAGGCTTTTTCCTTTTCCTGTGGGTAATGTGTGGATGCTTCCAGGCTTCAGGCGGGAGTGGAAGCTAGAGAGGCAAGTCCTTTGCACCCCTGATTTCCTGCAGAGGACGACGCTTGAGGCCCCAAGGCCTCATCGGAGGTCCCTCCCTGCTCTTTAAGGGGAAGGAGCCTTCCCCAACGCGCCTCTCTTTCTCATTTTTCGTATCTCTCCACAGTCCGAATCTGCTCCAAGTCCTATTTGGCCCTGGAGAACGGGAAGGTTTTCCTCACGGGTGGGGACCTCCCCGCTCTGGACGGAGCCCGGGTGGATTTCCGATGTGACCCTGACTTCCATCTTGTGGGCAGCTCCAGGAGCGTCTGTAGTCAGGGCCAGTGGAGCACTCCCAAGCCGCAGTGCCAGGGTGAGGGACTGGCCGCCTGCTTGCCGCCGAGGGCGCTTGCGGAGGACGGGAGCAGGGCGGGAAGGGCGGGCGGGAAAGGATGGGGAGCTGTGCGAGATGGGGGGCTGTGGGGGACTGGAGGTGAGAACCCAACTCTGCTTCCCCTCCCACCTGTCTGCGGCCCCCTTCTGCAGCCCCAGTGCCCACTTTACCTACACTGGAGCTTCTTTCCTC